>NC_064643.1:335873681-336205764 GCF_023864345.2 Schistocerca serialis cubense
TCCTGTCGATAGTACTCACTACTTCATGAGTATAAAGAGCTAGTTGTGTTTCACAGGAACGTGAATCCGTGTTGACTACGTGTCAATAAATCGTTTTCTTCGAGGTAATTCGTTACGTTCGAACACAGCATACGTTCCAAAACCCTACGGCAAATCGACACTAGTGATGTGGGCCTGTAACTCAGCAGATTACTCCTACTTACCTTTTTGGGCACTGGTGTGACTTCAGCAACTTTCCAGTCTTTAGGTATGGATCTTACTGCGTGAAATCTTTCGCAGCGGAATATTGAGTCTTTAAATCTATGTTTGACACCTGTGCACCCAACCAGAGGGAAAACAATATTGAGTACACAGGAAGTTTCAAGAACATTCATTGGATTCCGAAAGACTATCTTGAAGATGAATGAAAATGAAATTTGAATAAATTTTGACTTACGTAAATGTCTATAGTTTTTTGCCTTTTTTCAAATGACCCATCCTATTTTACAAACGTGTATCATTTATATATATAGGTGTGTACACATACAACCAGTCTCCATAGCCAAGGTGGCTGGTCGTACCTGAGAAAGCTCACAACGCTCTAATGTAAACTGAGGTACCGCACGCTCTTTGCAAATCTGACAATTTCTACGTGGTGAGCAAATACTCAGGTTCTCCGTGGCGAAACAACTCACACTGTATCGGATACATAACGGCCAACGCATTGTAATCAGCTATAGTCTGCAATTGCGTTGATGGCCTCTGGGCCGGAAATGCGCAGTAGACAGCTGCGCAGCTAGCCGATCAGTGCTCAGTTGTTTCCGTACTGTGTAAACCTACTTCATATTTGAGACGTTCTGTCTAGTTTTACGTGCGCGAAACTACGAATGACTGATTTCTGTGGAATTCCGTGTCTTCTGCGAGTTCTCATATTGGGTGAAACTCCCTAGAAAGCGCCAAGTGTTTCATAGTCATGTGTACTCGTTCTTCAGAAGTGAGGTAGATTCAGGCGGGTCAGTCTGCGACATTGCCAAGGTGCAGGAACGCACTCCAGCAACCTGTGGCAATATTTGTGTACGAACAATCAGACGAATTGTGCAGTGAACCAAACTGTCTCGGCAGGCAACTGGAAATATCCCTCCAGGGAAGAAAAAATGGTTCAAATGGCTGAGCCACTATGGGACTTAACATCTGAGGTCATCATCCCCTAGAACTTAGAACTACTTAAACCTAACTAACCTAAGGACATCACAAACATCCATGCCCGAGGCAGGATTCGAACCTGCGACCGTAGCGGTCGCACGGTTCCAGACTGAAGCTCCTAGAACCGCTCGCTACACCACCGGCCCAGGGAAGGAGGACAGCGTGCCAAAGCGGGTAACAAATGTACAACTTCGACCAAGATGCTTTACTTTGAAATATTTTCACATTTCGTGAAAGAAGCGAGATCCCATGGCAGCGAAATTCTCACTTATGTGAAAAGCTATGGGTTTGAAGGAAGTGCGAGATCAATCCAAAGGATATTAAAGAACATCGGATTTACATAAATAAAATCTAATGACTACGGATATTTTTAATGGAGCGAAGTGATATTGGTGTTGCTAGGATGACGTTTCTTGCAACAACGCATGAAGTCAGATCAAAAGGAACGTCAACTGTGCAGTTCTATGACAAGACTTGGGTAAGTCAGAGCCTCACTAGAAATTTTATTTTGGAAACAACCGAGGGACAAGGCTACTCGAAAGTTCCAGTGGGAGAAGGAGGGCTTCTTTTAATGCGTCACATTAGTTCCACTACTCTTGTATTTGTGTCTCAAAGTAAACTTTTACTCTATCAAAACCAATTCTTACTACCATTCTGAAATGGAGGAACATTTCAAGGATGGTTTCAGAATCCGCTGTTACTTTATTTACATCCGGGCTCTGTCACAGATAGCTTGCACTGTCCACAACACTTATTTTCTACACGCCTCCCACAATAAACACAAGAAAATACGATACTCTTTCATGTCTGCAAAGTAATTTACACTGATGAGCCGAAACATTATAACCAGTTACTCAAAGCGTGTTGGTCCACTCGAACGCAACTCAGCAGGTATTCGGCGTACCATGGATTCGACAAGTACTTGATAGGTTTCCAGATGCCTACGCACAAGTCACACACGTTCCGTAACTTACGAACAGTTGGCGCCCGATAGCGTCCGAGTTGGGTTACATCGGATTCAGATGAGCTGAGTTTGATGACCAAGACATCAACATGAGCTCACCTCCAGGCTCCTCAATCCATTGCTGCACGATTCTGGCCTTGTGACACTGACAGTTATCCTACCGGAAGGTGCAGTCGCTATTGCAGACATCAAGCATAAGGGGTCACACGTTTCCCCTAATATGTTGTTGTTGTTGTTGTTGTTGTGGTCTTCAGTCCTGAGACTGGTTTGATGCAGCTCTCCATGCTACTCTATCCTGTGCAAGCTTCTTCATCTCCCAGTACCTACTGCAACCTACAACCTTCTGAATCTGCTTAGTGTATTCATCTCTTTGTCTCCCTCTACGATTTTTACCCTCCACGCTGCCCTCCAATGCTAAATTTGTGATCCCTTGATGCCTCAGAACATGTCCTACCAACCGATCCCTTCTTCTAGTCAAGTTGTGCCACAAACTTCTCCCCAATCCTATTCAATACCTCCTCATTAGTTACGTGATCTACCCACCTTATCTTCAGCATTCTTCTGTAGCACCACATTTCGAAAGCTTCTATTCTCTTCTTGTCCAAACTGGTTATCGTCCATGTTTCACTTCCGTACATGGCTACACTCCATACAAATACTTTCAGAAATGACTTCCTGACACTTAAATCTATACTCGATGTTAACAAATTTCTCTTCTTCAGAAACGATTTCCTTGCCATTGCCAGTCTACATTTTATATCCTCTTTACTTCGACCATCATCGGTTATTTTACTCCCTAAATAGCAAAACTCCTTTACTACTTTAAGTGTCTCATTTCCTAATCTAATCCCCTCAGCATCACCCGATTTAATTTTACTACATTCCATTATCCTCGTTTTGCTTTTGTTGATGTTTATCTTATATCCTCCTTTCAAGACACTGTCCATTCCGTTCAACTGCTCTTCCAAGTCCTTTGCTGTCTGTGACAGAATTACAATGTCATCGGCGAAACTCAAAGTTTTTACTTCTTCTCCATGAATTTTAATACCTACTCCGAATTTTTCTTTTGTTTCCTTTACTGCTTGCTCAATATACAGATTGAATAATATCGGGGAGAGGCTACAACCCTGTCTTACTCCTTTCCCAACCACTGCTTCCCTTTCATGCCCCTCGACTCTCATAACTGCCATCTGGTTTCTGTACAAATTGTAAATAGCCTTTCGCTCCCTGTATTTTACCCCTGCCACCTTCAGAATTTGAAAGAGAGTATTCCAGTTAACGTTGTCAAAAGCTTTCTCTAAGTCTACAAATGCTAGAAACGTAGGTTTGCCTTTTCTTAATCTTTCTTCTAAGATAAGTCGTAAGGTTAGTATTGCCTCACGTGTTCCAACATTTCTACGGAATCCAAACTGATCTTCCCTGAGGTCAGCTTCTACCAGTTTTTCCATTCGTCTGTAAAGAATTCGCGTTAGTATTTTGCAGCTGTGACTTATTAAACTGATAGTTCGGTAATTTTCACATCTGTCAACACCTGCTTTCTTTGGGATTGGAATTATTATATTCTTGAAGTATGTGGGTATTTCGCCTGTCTCATACATCTTGCTCACCAGATGGTAGAGTTTTGTCATGACTGGCTCTCCCAAGGCCATCAGTAGTTCTAATGGAATGTTGTCTACTCCCGGGGCCTTGTTTCGACTCGGGTCTTTCAGTGCTCTGTCAAACTCTTCACGCAGTATCTTATCTCCCATTTCATCTTCATCTACATCCTCTTCCATTTCCATAATATTGTCCTCAAGTACATTCCCCTAATAATATTCACGTAATCCACAGCTGTCACAGTGCCTTCGATTATTACCGCAGGTCCTACGGAAGCCGAGGTGGATGTCCCCCATAACACAATACTGCTCCCACCGGCCTGCGTCCGTGGCGCGCTTCATGTTTCGACAAGGCGTTCGCCTGGATGACGCCGTATCTACACACGACCATCGATCAGTTTAAGGGGATACGGAATCACCTATCCCCGCAATGTTAATATATGCCTACTATAGGGAACATTTTCTCACAAACTACTGGAGACAGAGAGGTAAAAATTTTACTGTATGTGCATTCATATGTTACAACAATACTGAAACAACAGTTTATTGTCAAAGTATTTTCTTACAGAGATATTGTACATTTATTTTTAAGTAAATTTTTTCCATCGCTTTTTACTAGACTATCACCCCTAAGTCTTTTGTAAATCAAGTAATTAAAAAATCGTTGTTTCAGTATGTAATAGGGACCTATGTCACTACGTCATAAAAATTTCAGACTTCTAGGTTGACCAGTACCTGAGATAATGTTCCTAGATGAAGTAAAAAGTAAACTTACGGGAATCGGAGAAAGAAGATTAAAACATTCCTGATCCGTAGCTAATACCCCCTTCACAGTCTTCATAATCATCTTCAAGTCTTCTTTTGGCACCCCTCTGCACCTGTCTTGCTTTTTTCACTAATGTCTTGATTATATTATCAGCATGCCTTAGTCTGTGCTGATCTAAAAAGAACATAGCACGTACCGTACGGGAACCAACACACATACCCAACTTTTGAAGGACCTGGCATTTAGTTATATTTCCAAGATTGAAGGTTGCCACAGCATCATACACACCAAAATGTAGTGTATTAATTCCAACAAACACTGTTTTTGGGAGACGATGCCATATCACACTATTCAAGCACTCGTTGGGGTTCTGCGTTTTTCCGTGAAGACATTTCATCAGAAGACTTCTGTCAGCCAGATCTCTGAAAATGGGCTTTATTTCTGCCATGATGGCTGATGGTAGACTGTGGTGGTGAATGTATTTCTCTCCTGTTGTTAGTCCCCTATTGTATTTACACCAGCTGTTTTCACCTTTGGGGCACAAACCATGTTGTGGATGCTCATCCGTGGATGCGGTGTGGAAATATAAAGCCCATATAGCTCTCCTCATTTCTTCAAGATTGCCTGTATTTTGCCTGATTGCAAGGCCATAGCAGTTCTGAATGTGGTCTATTATGGAATCAGTCAATCTTCCTCTGCCATCCAAGGTTTTCCCATCATCTAGTTTTTTCCCTTTCATAACTGATTTTAACCTTCTCAGCCTGGCACCCATTCTCTTCTGCACATGTCCTATACATTCAAGTTTGCTTATATTTACACTGTTCCCATATGGTTTGCTTTCCAAAACTTCTTTGAATGCTTTAGAGTCACCATCTCCCAGATATTTGACATAGCGAACATTATACCACTGTGAAGAGCGATGAAAAATTTTCTTCACCCCAGCAACCTCCATGCCACCACTACTACCATAATAATTAGCAATACAGTCATCACTGTGTTCATTTTTCAGCCTGCCTGTGCACCTACAGTATTTAGACATTATTGCAACATCAATAACCTTGCCAGTATCAACACTAGTTGCTGTTACAACACCATTGTTGGAAGTGTGGCCCCTTTTCTGCCACGTGCCATCAAACGCCACTGTGAGGTCACGACTGCCGTCATTTTCTTCCACTGCTTCTTCCACAGCAACCTGCATTGACTTCTGTGCTACATCTTCAACTGCAGATCCTAGTACATAATTGTAAGCTTCAAACTTTGAAGGTGCACTTGGAAGATTTAGAACACCACATAGCATATCACCAGCTGCTTTGCCCTTACCAATTGCTCGCAATCCATAAACTAACCTAATATTTACACTATAAAGTTCAGTTTTCTTGTATCCATTATTTACAGTTACTGAAACCGAACTTGGAAACTTACAGCTGTATTTACAAACACTGCATATTAAATTAAACTGGGCAGCCAGGCCAACATGGGATTCTACTTTCAGAGAAACGTTTCCATGACATTTTTTGCAGCACAAACTGTTTTCAAGAGCTTCACACAATATATTCGTATCAATGAGTTCAAAAACTTCATTCCCTCTATCAAGTAAATTATATTTCTCTTCCAAATCTCTTAGTTTTTTATGAGAAGCACTGTTTTCATTTGGTGTAAGTTCGTTCGGCAAATCAGTAATAAGTGGATTCACATTTTCCAACAGTGATGATGATGAACTGCTTTGCTTTGCTAATGAATCATTATTTCTTTTCTTTTGCCAGTTCACACGCTTTTTAAATACTTTTGCTTTAGCTCTAGGCATTTTCACTGCGAAAAATGAAGCACTAAATACGAAATAACTCAACAACAACTACTTTCTTATATCACACTGTTTACAAAACAGTCCCGCCACAAAGTCAAAGAGTAACTTGAGGAAACCAGAGAGAAACATTTTCGGGCAACTAGTGTATAAATAGTCGCTGGAAACCGGGATATTTGAATTCATGTCACTTTAAAGGTACTGCCAAAAAGTTCATGGTCAGCCACGAGAGACGTGTATAACTAAAGCGCAATACCCGATCTCACAAATATATAAAAATAAAATAGTTATAATTGTAGTAGAGCTATGTATGATACGTCATTTTAAAGAGGAAACATGGCAGAATATAATACGCCAATAAAAAAAAAATCGATTTTTTAACCCAAAATCCGATTCCGTATCCCCTTAACAATAAACGGGAATCATCAGACCAGGCGACACGATTCCATTTATCCACGGTCCAATGTCTTGATCCCACGCCCACTATATCTTCACTGACTATATTTTTGAATAAACATTGGAAATATATATGGGTCCTCACCTGCGGAATACAGTGTTCAATACTGTGAGCTGAAAGATGTGCTCGAAAACACTCGTGCATTTCGTAGGACTGTACAACGTCGTCAGATCTGCCACAGATCGCCCCCTATCGTGCTTTAGAGAGCGGGCAAGCCTCCGACCCCTACGCTCTGTGATGAGGCACGGACATCCAACGTCTTGTCGCCTACTCGTGATTTCAGCATTCAGCCACATTTCATAGATGCTCACGACAGGAGCACGCGAAAAGCTCACCAGCTTCACCGTTTCCGAGATGCTAGCTTCCAGACTTTTGTCAAAGTCACGTAAGTCGGCGGATTCCCGCGTTTATGCCACTTATCGACGCAAGAATGTTTCTCCATTCGTGTCTGCTCCGCTCGTTCACTTCTCTTACCGCGTCACGTACTCTCAGCGTCACCACGCAGCATACAACCTCGCTGTGGCCAGTGGTCATGACATTCTGGCTTATCATTGTTAAATGTATTGGAACACAAACAATAGAGTAACTTTTGGAGCTCGTTAAGCTCTCAAAAGGCAACGGTAAAAAATACGAAACATTCTATAGCTCTAACATGGTCACAAGATGATACAAGTACCTCCTTATTACCGTTAGAATCTCAGAGCATATTGCGAAAAGTGGCAATTAGCACTAAACAAAGAAAAGTGCGAGGTCATCCACATGGGTACTAAAAGAAATCCGATATATTTTGCATATACGATAACTCGTACAAATCTAAGGGTTGTCAATTCGACTAAATACCTAGGAATTACAATTAGAACAACTTAAATTGGAAAGCACAAATAGATAATATTGTGGGGAAGGCAAAACAAAGACTGTGCTTTGTTGGCGAACACATAGAAGATGTGACAAACCCACTAAAGAGAGCCTACATTATACGTGTCCGTCCTCTGCTGGAACATTGCTGCGCGGTATGAGATCCTTACCACGTAGGATTGACGGACGACATCGAGAAAGTGCAAAAAGGGTCGCTCGTTTCGTGTTATCGTGCAATAGGTGTGAGAGTGTCACTGATATGATACGCGAGTTGGGGTGGCAGTCACTGAAACAAAGGCGGTTTTTTTGTGGCGAGATCTATTTACGAAATTTCAATCAAACTTTTTCTTCGGAATGCGTAAAAGTTTTGTTGACACCCACCTACGTAGGGAGAAATGATCATCATAATAAGAGAAATCAGAGCTCGAACGGAAAGATTTAGGTGTTCCTTTTTCCCACTCGCCATTTTAGAGTGGGATGGTAGAGTAGTAGTACGAAAATGCTTCGATCAACCCTCTTCTAGGCACTTGAGTGTGAATTGCAAAGTAACCATGTAGATGTAGCAGGTGTGGGCACAGGTGAAGAGAGATGTGGCAGATAAAAATACTGCATTTAAAGTCGCCAATATAGAATGATCTATGAAGGAATAGACAGAATCACCGTTGTTGACTGGGAAGCTTGGGTACGTCACACTACAAACTGTAGAAAAAAAAAGCTACGAGAAAAATTGTCAGACGAAATAATGGATTCGTTAATTGTCAGTCTGGCACGCACATCCAGCGACTCCAGTTTTGAAGGCACCAATAATGAAATCTCTGAATAAAAACGGAAGTGAATAGACTAACTTAAATAATTATCACTGAATATTTACTTACCTGTCAATCTGTCTGTGCAGTAGAAAGTAGTACAGAGCATGATCTGTTCTGTGACGGAAGTTTTATTTTACTTATCTCGCTATTTTGACTACAATACAACGTAATTTAAAATGCTGTTCACCCTGCTGTGGGTGTTTTACAGCTGATTCTTTCGTCGTTTTGTTACTAAAATAAGAGGCAAACGAAACTGTAACCCGTTCTTTACAACGTAATTACAGAAGCTATTCTGCTATGCAAGAAACCGTTTCAATGTGGTTTCTTCATGTCATTATGGCTGGGAAAGATTGAATACACATTCCCTTTGATAATGTATATCTCATACTGATTAGGTAAACTTAATAAATTTATCGCGAAATGATTTGTAGCGCACGATGAATCAGTCTGTAGCGAGGTACGCTGAACTTCCGCTGTCGCAGTTGTCTGTACCGTAGTTGCTGTCTATGCACTTCCAGCCGAGTTGATACAGCATTCCTTGCGACCTGCGCGGCCAGAGGCCATTAACGCTGTCTTAGACTATAATAATCCAAAAAGAAAAGGAAACGACGTAGCCTGAGCAATTTAAAGAGTTCGATGTAAGCCTGCCTGGAGATGGAACAGCATAACCGTTTGGGGGTGAGGAGACTGATGATAAATTTAATGTGTGTCGCGTTACGACACGAACAATGCTTAAGCAACACTACGATAGTGTCAAGAGCGAGCGATGCTCTTAGCAGCAGTGCGCTGACAACTAGAAACTGAAGGTGAAACTACGTTAGCGCAACGTTCTCTCGCGCGTCACTGTCTCGGTAATTTCGTCAGCCGTCGTAAGAGGCGGAAGCGAAGAGCTCCTGAGAACCAAGCAGAAACTTAGTTACTCGGTGCGCCGTGCATAGCGCTAAGTGCAAAGACAACTTGTGTTATGACAGTCTCAACTAAGATCGATCCCTCGCAACACGCACACAAAACCTGGTTTTATGGACACTGGTTTTTTACTGGTTGCTAATGTAGGAGAGTAGGCAGAAAGTATAGATGCCGTATAGCTGAGAAGCATTGACTCAGCAGTGACACGCCTTAACAAATCACATTAATGATAAACTATGAATGACATTCACGAAGGAACATCAAGGTTAGTCTTAGTCAGGAACTCGTCAAATTGTCACCTGTAGGCCCTTAGGGTACATGTCTTTACTACATACCGGGTTGTATGCCTTTCTACTCCACAGTCGCACTTCAAAGAAGAGTATTTCCTTTTATAGGATGATTCTACACATTTGTCATGGTTGGATCTAATTCGGTTTAGAATGTTTTTCAGAGATATATGGGAATTTGAGATCCACAGCTACCGTGTCTTCCAAAGCTTTTTCAACTATTGCACAATATCAGAGTTGTTATTTTCTAAGCGTATGGTTTCGGCACGTAATTGTGTTCTAAAGCGGAGTAGTTTAATATTTATGTAACCAGAGAAGAGATCGAAAGGACATTGTTTATTCAGCGCTGAGAATGTTACGGACTAGTTGTCAACACAACATGTTTCGTCATTACGTTGTCCCGTTATTAAGATATATAACACCAACATATCAATACATCGCAATACTATCACGCTGACAACATGTACATATCTATATTGTCCTGCTGTATAACGTACCTTAAAGTTTCTATGCCATTAGGCACTAACTTCAGTAAAAAGCCAGCAGTAAACTTATGTTTTAAAACATAAAACTGCTCCACTCTCAATACTGATTCATGGAGCAGTTGTATGGGAGCTTAATAGATAAAAAGTTAATTTTTAGAATTTTTCTATATTATTTAAGAAGCTTTTTGGTATCTTACGACAGGTAGCCAGAAGGTGGGAGTGATCTTAATCGTGGCCCGAAATAATTTGCATTGCGTGATTTATTTTGATGCGTAGTTTCTTGGCGTGAGCGCTATCAAGCTAGATATGGTAGCATATTTTGCTACTGAATAAACCAAAACTGAAGTAGTAGCTCGTAATGTAGACGCCGAAGTTTTCCGCGTAGTGCCACATACCTTCCATATGACGATCTTTTTTGTACGGAATTTTGCAACTGCGTCAAGTGTTCCTTGCAACTTAACGTTCTGTATAAAGTAACTATCATGTACTAAGGAGTTGTTTTGTGACATAACATCGTGGAAAGGAATACTAAGTTCAATTTTTAACACTGAAGTAAGAACAGGCTTTCGTACTGACAGTACATTATATCTGACCACTCGTCACAGTATCCAGCACAATAAACATTACAATCTGGAGTTTATAAAATCAGCTGTGTAGAATGCAATAACTTTTGTATGCGACCAACTGGTAGAAGTTTTAACATTCGTTTTAGAGAACACTATCACCAGAGGTAATTTTAAATCATCCCTTGCGAACCACATTAGGACGACTAAACGAAAGTTAGATAAAACTGAGAACTCTTTGGAACTTCTCCATGAAACAGGGAAAGGAGGACAGCTTGATTATTTAGAAGAGAGAAATTAATATCGCATTTGGAGACTAGACAATACATTTTGAATGAATAGACCGACCTTAAAAAACACGAAATTCCTGAAATTTTTCAGGAACGTCTTTTAATCCTGGCAAATATTCTAGAACATGCTATCCTTATTACTACCTTACACCTTTCCTACATCTATTTCTTGCGCTTGCTTTACGTATGTGGACCGCTACTTTCATCTATATCTAAGGTTTCAGACCCTCTTCTATATTTTCTGTATGGTTTTATTTTGAGCTGTTGGCACTATTTTTTAGCACTTTTAATTTATATTCTCAGTATGATTTGTAGATTCCGCTTTTATTTCACATACATTTCCATCACTTTTCTCTTTTCTACGCACGCATTTCACAACCCACATGATATCGTCTCCATACAGTATCATCTTTAGACTCCGCAGCTCATACTCTGTATGTTGAGGTCTTTGGCGTGGTAGCTCGATCGAAAAAGCGGCACTATGATAATTCTCTTACTCGGTGAAGGTGATGAGCATTGCACTCGCTCGCCTTGTTTGATTACAACTCCCTCTATTGACTAGCGAGAGCTGTATCGATTTCTTCTAGCATTACAAGTTTGATGTGTGTTGTTTCGCTGTTAGTTGGCTAACGACCTTGCAGTATTGGGACTGCATAAGCGACAAATTTTTATAGCGACGTCATAGCACAACGTAGTTCTAACGTAAACTGCTCGCACAAACAGCTTTAACTTTCAACCGCGTTACATTGTTACGGTGCTACAGATATTCGCCGCTAAATTTTGAATCTCAATTAGATTTCCCGTCTTTGTTATGGAAATTTCTTCACTTTTATCCAAATTTGAAGAGATATCGTCTTTCCACGAACTTTGTCACACTGTTTCAGCATTTCTTTTTCCTTGAGACTCTAAAGAAGATACTTTCATGTAGAGAAAGCCATTGTCGGCAAGCAATCTGCTGGTGATGCTGACCCTACCTGATATTTATGTGGGTAGCGAACATTAGCGGTCTTCTTAGACTTTTGGGGCCAACCACGTGTTACGCTTCTGTTTAAAATTCTCCGTCCAGTACAGAGCACGGGGTTTTATTAGTCACAACTTCATGGCGTTTCTGCCTCGGTAGCGTCGCGTCCGCAGCTCGTGGTCTAGTTGCCAGCATTGCTGCCTCGGGGTCACGGGTTCGATTCCGGCCGAGTTGGAGATTTTCTCTGCCCAGGGATTGGGTGTTCGCGTTGTCCGCGTCATTTCATTATCATTCATAAACGTGGCGAGATTGGACTGTGTAGATATTGGGAATTTATACGGGCACTGATAACCGCGTAGTTGAGCACACCGCCATTGGTAGCGTCGTGGCCTAGTGCTCAGCCTTTGTGGCCATGCATTGCGGCGCTCCGTGTTGCAGCCGACTAGTTGCGTGAACTAGTGTTACCGGTACGTGAATACTGCGTTTCTTGTGCAACCACAGAACTTAAGTAGTGATACTTCTTGTTCATTGTCTGTGTATTGTTCGTGAAGCGGAGGTTCCGCTTCTTACCAATGTCCGTGGATCCGATCAGAAAAAATGCTTTGAATTTAGCCTTTGACAATATGAGACATGTGCAACCTACAGCTTTGTAAATTCATGACAGGCTGCATGAAAATTTTGGTATTTCTGGCGATAATGTTGAGTTCATCCAAATGGATAGTGATAAATACTGTGTTCCTGCAAAATTGCACAGATGTAATATCCCTGAAAACCCAATGAAAATTTGAATTCCGTCATTATTATTTCAGTACTGTCGGTATAAGCAACGCTAACAGCGAACTGAAAACTGTCCCGGTTTTAAATCTTCCCCCAGAGCTAGACAGCATGGACTTGATATAGGTACTTTATAATTACGGACAAGTGAAGAACATCGAATTAGAAAAGTGGTCTGCTAGATACAAGATTCAGTGCTACAACGGGATTAGATCTGTACGAATGTTTGCTATGTTCAATATCTTGTCCCACGTTCTTGTAGGAGGTTGCAGGGCATTACATTATATATCTTGGGCAAACTTCTACACATCACGTAATGAACCAGGAAATCTTCGAGAAAACTGCCCACGGAGTGTGTTTAGTCTACGAAGTAATCTGCAACAGTGGACAGGACTAGAGGCACAAAACTGATTCCTTCCAGTACTATAAGGGACAACGCCGAGAATACTCCCTTGGCATCCAATGACCAATGCCTAGTTTAGTTTAACAGGGATTTCCACCCTTGATCAAGAGACCAGCAACAAATTAAGTTCACAAGAAATCGGACGATTAAAAGAATGAAACTGATGAAAACCAATCTGCAGCTGCTGTTCAGGAAAGCAGCTGCAGAGTCTAAGACATTTCAATTCGAGAGCGAGAAAATGAAACAGACGGAAAAATCAAAGTACTCTTTGTTCTCATCGAAATAAGAACAAGAATGAACGGTGATCAGAATAGGGCAGTGCGAGCTCCGAAAAAGACCCTAAAGAAAAATCAGCACATATACGAAGGAAACAGAAGCCCAATAAAGTTCCAGCAATACCCGGCATTGGGATGGAAACTTACGCGGACCATTCTTCAATCGCAACAACCAAACGTGGCGAGCCCCCTTGAGCCGTCGACAGCAAGAAAGTAAGCACCAATCACTGCAACAAGAAAGTAAAGAAGGAGATTGTGCAGAAACATCTTTCAGTGTCACCACACGATGAAGTATTAACATCCGCAAGGCTATAAAATCTCGAAGTGTTGAGAAGGCAGCGAGAGTTTAGGCCAAGCAAATCTAAATACAGTACTTCGGAAAAATAGAGATGCGGGAAGAATATTAAGACGACGAAAAAGAAGAAATGGAAAATGAACCGCCTAGAAACGCATCTGGACAAGACAATTAAGTGGGGGAATATGAATGGACATGGAAACTGACAAATAGTTTGCAATAGACAACAGGAAGGTGTTTGCTCTACTCACGCTAAATATGTGAGGAATAACAAGTGAAAAAAAAGATGATTCTGGGGAATTTTTTAAAAACTAACAACGTGGACATTGCCTTACTTCAGGAAGCAGCTTGCGAAGAGATGTACCTGCAACAGCAATACAACGTATACAACAATGTCAGCTCTAGCGGTAGGGGTTGCTGCATTTCAATCACAATGGGACTAGAATTAGAGAACTTAGAAAAGCAACCGAATGGACGCTTTATCAAAGACGAACTAAATAAAATATTAAAGCGTTATGATCCATCAGGAATATTTAAGATTATTAGTAAAGAAACGTTTAGTGAAACTATCCCGCACTTTTGAGAGCCGGAAAGGGTACCATAATAACTGGGAGGGGGGGGGGGGATTTTAATTGTGATGTAAGATCGGCAGACAGGATCAACCCTTAATTTTGGCCCATTAATTAACATGATTGGAGGACTAACACTGATAGGCGTCATTGACTGACTAGTCATCACACGATCCCACTATACGTGTCTATCTCCATCAGCTTCGAGACTGGACAGATTTTATACTACAGAATAGACGTACAGGACTATGAAGTACTCCCCATCAGCTTCTCTGATCACCACGCAGTTGTTAAAATTAAAGGTTTACCTCGGCCCAAAGTGCTGGGAGAAGGATACTGAAAGTGAAACTGCAACCTACTCAACGCTGAATGGGCAAAAACCCAATTCTGCGAATTTTATCGAACATGCGTTCATCGGAAGCGACACTTTAGTAGCGTTCTTGAATGGTGGAATAAACTGGTTTAACCTAGAATTTGTAAACTGTTCAGAAATATAGTGTATAAGATCAGTGACACTAAGAGGAAAAACATCGACCTCTTATGTTATTGTTCGAGGACTCCAAGAAGAAGCAGATAACGGAGAAGGCCGAACTCGCGACTAAGACATTAAGAAGATCCTCTAACTACGATAAAAAGAACGTTAAGGCAAAATTATTGCTTGAAAATGTAAGGGATACATTCCAGACGAACAATGGAGCATCTAACACCTCAGTAGAGAACGGAAATGGTGCAGACAGATTTATTGGAAGATGGGAACGACACCGTTAGTACGGAAGACATTAAGGACCATTTCCGGATCCTACCAAGATAAAGTTCGTTACAACACTGTACGACTTCCCTCACCAATGAAAATTAGTATGTTGATAGAGCCCAAAACCAAAGAAGAAATTGAAGACATTATGAAGCACTTGCCACTAAATATATTAAGAACATGAACCGGAGATTATAGTCCTTGTTTCATCGAAACCAATAAGAATAGATGATTCCAGGCAAACAACTTTGTCATGCACCGACTCAAAAATAATGGCACGCGTAATAGCCGCAAGACTAAGACAGACTTCCAGGGTTAATGGGGCCTGGCCGAACGTATGGTCTTCCCAACAGGAAGATCATTAATGGAGTCTGATCTGAGAGAGGCGAACTACTACTCATGGGTGAACCAAACCACAATAGGATTGTTGAACATCGCCCTAGAAAATGTCATTGACAAAGTCAGACACCAGTATCTAAGGAATGTCTTTTAACACTAACTTCACACAGGCCACAACAGATCTGCTAGTAGGAGACCGGAATCCAATGGTCGGGATAAATATTGGTGCACAAAGGTTTGCCGTTAACGCTTATGCCGTCGATGTAAGAATTATACTCTCACAGCATCAAGGCATTGGGAAGATATTAGAGGTAATTGATTACTATGAGGAAGCAGCAGGAGCAACATTAAACAAAAGACGACACCTTTGGTTGACTAAATTTTCACAACTCACGCCACATCCCTTCACAGAATGAGACAAAATGAAGTGCTCGGCGTTAAACTGAAGGAGAACATGAACAAATTTGTTGAGGGTAATTCCAAATCAATGTTTGAGAGCGTGAGAGTCGCCTTAATAACGAACCGAACTAAGAATTTCAATCTTGTTGAAAGGATACAATTTGACAATATGCTGGCGTTTTCAAAAATGTGATTTACTCTTAGCGCGACAACATATCCCTCAAGTAAGGAAGTATGTAGGATGGGTCATTTGGAAATTGATGTTACTCCGTGTTGCTAGCGACTAATTAACAAAACCGTCAAATGATGGTGGATCAAGCTTAATAGATTGTGGGGAAAAAATGCACAGCCTCAGAGTTACTTCGCTTATAAAATCCTTGAAACAACCAGTAAATCAGTCTGATTGAAGGCCGCATGAGGAATTACCCAAAGTTGCAGAAGTCAACGACGGACACCCACGTATATTACACGCAATCTTAGAATAACTCCCAAACGAAAAGACCCTCACCACGAGAAAGATTATGAGAAAACTACAAAAAGAAACAGTTCATACACCTGTCAGCCAAATGAAACAAAGATCTGAATTGGAAGCTAGTGTGATCTAATTTTTCGGGTGTGTCAAAGTTCAATGCAACGATCTGTTTCCGACAGCATCACGGCGAAACCACCCGAGACTAACGGGGTAACCCTTACTGTGAACATTGTGGCTTGCCTCACACAGCGCTGCAGCGAACAGTGTGCTGTTCACGTATCCCACGCTTACGGAAGGGATTAAATTTAAATGTTCAATGCGGTTAACGACAACAACGGCTGAAATTAATACAAAGAAGATTATGTACACGGATTTCAAAACGTTCGCTGCTTCAAAAACGAAGAACAATCACTTGGCAAATACCAGATGGTTATAATTAACCTTTCTTCCTTTAACATGTTATAAAACCGAAACTAATTACCGTGCGAGTACCAAACTTGGTCACATTAATGTCTAAAGTATGGGGTACATGATTTCCATGCATCACAGCGCCACCGTCCAGTTCCAACCATGGCCACCAGGTGCCGTGATCAGTCATCGTGATTCATAGCCTCACAACTTGACCAGTCGCAGTCCCCTTCTTGACGCCTCAACATGAGCTTGGACAAAAGAAGCAGGCCGTTATTGGTAAGGCTCTATTATCAAAACAACAGTAGTGCTGCAGCTGCACTTCGAGAATATTGCTGGCTAATAGGATTACGCCGGAAGGGTCCTTTCTCCTGCTGCTGTGCGGAGAATGATGAAGTTCGAATCAACTGGAGAACTGAGCGTCGCTCCGGGAAGAGGCAGACGACCGGTTGAACGAAAGGTGGTTCATCAAAGCACTGTTGCTATGGTAGACAACGCTGCTCGCAATTCCCGATCGTCAGGTAGCGCGCATGCTGTGTCACTATAGTTGAACATCCTTTGATCCACTGTACGGGAGGTGCTTCGAAGCATTCTCAAATGGCATCCGTACAAGATCCGTATGGTACAGCAGCTTGCACCACAAGACGCACAACGATGTGTTGACTTCGCTCTCCACTTTCTCGAAAAAATTAAAGTTGACGAGGACTGGCCCTGGACCATTCTATGGACAGACGGATCTCATTTTTCTCCTACAGGTCAGGTGAAAACACACACACACACACACACACACACACACACACACACACACACACACACACACACACACACACACACACACACACACACACACACACAACCGCTGAGCGTGGGAATCTTCACCTCCCATCACTGTGCATGTAGGTCCTCTTTATGGTGAACATGTCAGCGTATGGTGTAGCTTCACGGCTATGTTCATCATTGGCTCATTCTGTTTTGAACAGGTTGGTGTTCAAGGACCGAAGACTTGCAGTGTGACTGGCTAGCGTTACTGCGATATGCTTCGCCAGAATGTCATACACGCCATACAGGAGAGAGACACATTGAACTACAGTTCTCATGCAAGATGGGGCCCCACCGCACATCGCTTGTGAAGTTCACCTGCTTCTTCGAAACACATTTGGAAACGATCAAATTATCAGCTGATCGTTTCCAAATGCTTGGCCGGCACGATCACCTGATCTCACTCCCTGTGATTTTTGGTTGTGGGGCTACCTGAATGACAGCGTTTCCCAGGGGAACATTCACATAGGCCCTGATCTGATGCTTAACATATGAACAGAGGTAGCCAGCATACCTACGGACAAGATTCGTTCTGCAGTGCAGAATGCAAAGCTGCGCTTTCACACTCTTCTGTACACTGACGGCCGCCATACTGAGCTCCTTTTGTATCAATAATGGCTCCGGTATGTAATGGTATGATGTACCGTAGCAGCACATTAAAAGTGTTTCAACTGAATTTATTCTGCGTTATCTCTCTTCTCCATGTCCCTGACATTACTGCTCCCAAGTTTGGCACTCTTACGGTAATTACTTTCCGCGTTGTAACATGTTAAATAGGGGCAGTTTAATTACAACCACCCAGTACATTCCTATGCAAACATCAACGATGGAGGTGAATCTGTAACTGAACTCAACCTATACTTGCACCAAGAAAGGGGGGCAAAAATGCCAAACAAATGGAAAATGAAAAATTTGGTCCATTCATACACTTTTTATAATAAACGATGTTTAAAAAGGAAAACACCAAGCAAATACTTTTCAGAGAAAGTCTCGAGTTTACGTCGAAGTGTAGCTTATTTCAAATGCACTCAGGATATAATTTTAATTATTCTAAAATGCTACAAATTACAATTAACATACCCTTAAGGAGGAGGTAATGGTTTGTTCAGGAAACTAAAAGTTTTTAGTTAAATTTAAAGAAAAATTTGGTTACTAAAAAACGAAAAAGAAAGAAGGTACCTGCGCAGTCAGCGCAGCAGACTGCGTTCTGTCTTCACGTTCGTATCGTCGTAACCGACATTCTACAAGTGAAATTACTGTATGGGCACGTCCCGAAAGCCAATGAAAAAACAAAAACATTCATCGAGCTATCTCTTATCTGAGCAGATACTTAATTTGATCGTAACTTTATTAGTTCGGTGTCATTCATTTCGGAAACGTACGTTTCGTGTTATTTATTTGAAACATCAGCAATGGTCTGGAATAAAGCAGAGTTACAATTTCGTTTTGCTTTTCGATCTAAAGGCAGTTCGTTTGAAAAGATATTCAACTCTGATTTTTACTTACAACATTCCTGTTTGATTTCCGCTTATACGTGGACATCGTGTCAGCACACACATTGTTCTTTGATTCTTGAGTTTGCCACTGATGTTGTCGGCCTAATTTCGCGCTGGTCTGCAGCAGTACACATTTCTCGATGTAAAAAATTCCGAAATACGAACAAATATTGCACCGCTAGTGTTCCCATTCCCCAAGCCATACGTATGGAGGACTTAAATTATATTCTGTCTTTTTTTACGTCAAGAAACGTGTAGCGCTGCAAACTACAGTGAAATCAAGACGAAAACTTTACTGCCCATCTCTGGAGTACACGGAAAATGGGTATGCAGGCGACATTTCCATATGTAACTGCAAACCAGTAAAATAGGCTGAAAGTAAAAAATCGTACTTCCATATCTTTAGAAACGAATTGTTTTTGTTAGACTTGTGCATAAGTTGGTAGCGTTTTTGTTTTGCATGTTGGTATTCCGACTGCTATGGGTATCTTTATCGATTGTCATTTTCTATTTATAGTTCACTACTGTTATTTCAGCTTACATATTGTCAATTGGAGACGTCTTGCAGAAGCAGTCAAAGAAAGAAGATCAGGAAGACTGCGAGAAATGATGCTACTCTACGATAACACACGCCCGCCTTCTGCTAGACTGACAAAAAACACTATATAGGAGTTGGGGGGGGGGGGGGGGGAAATCATTCTGCACCCCCCTTAATCACCTGGTTTTGTGACCTCGCGTTTTCACCTTTTCCCTTCTCTAACAACCTTCAAGGAATTCCCTTTCCCGATGAAAATGTCCTCCGAACGAGTTCTTCGCATCTACATCTACATGATTACTCTGCAATTCACATTTAAGTGCCTGGGAGAGGGTTCGTCGAACCACAATCATACTAACTATCTACCAATCCACTCCCGAACAGCGCGCGGGGAAAACGAACACCTAAACCTTTTTGTTCGAGCTCTGATTTATCTTATTTTGATGATCATTCCTACCTGTGTAGGTTGGGCTCAACAAAATATTTTCGCATTCGGAAGAGAAAGTTGGTGACAAATTTCGTAAGTAAATCTCGCCGCGACGAAAAACGTCTTTGCTTTAATGACTTCCATCCCAACTAGCATATCATATCTGCCGCACTCTCCCCCCCATTACGTGATAATACAAAACGACCTGCCTTTTTGCACACTTTCGATGTCGTCCGTCAATTCCACCTGGTAAGGATCCCACAACGCGCAGCAATATTCTAACAGAGGACGAACGAGTGTAGTGTAAGCTGTCTCTTTAGTGGACTCGTTGCATCTTCTAAGTGTCCTGCCAATGAAACGCAACCTTTGGCTCGCCTTCCCCACAATATTATCCATGTGGTCTTTCCAACTGAAGTTGTTCGTAATTTTAACACCCAGGTACTTAGATGAATTGACAGCCTTGAGAATTGTACTATTTATCAAGTAATCGAATTCCAACGGATTTCTTTTTGAACTCTTGTGCATCACCTCAAACTTTTCGTTATTTCGCGTCAACTGCCACCTGCCACACCATACAGCAATGTTTTCTAAATCGCTTTGCAACTGATACTGGTCTTCGGATGACCTTACTCTAAACCACGTAATTTCTACAATCGCGTAATCGAGAAGTTACCCCAGCGTTGGCAGACTGTTGCAGATAGTGAACGAGAATATATTATTCCTGACTAAAGCCTCGTATGCATCTCTGTTGGGTTTATGAAACTTTTGGAAAAACGCAACGAACTTACGCAAAAACCCTGTAGATACAGAAATAAAGTATAAATGTGATTCAGTCCAGACAACTGGTGATAATATGAGTAAAACTAAACGCATATGGTAAAATAAATACGCATATTTTAATAATTGCGGAGACAAATGTGAAACAGTTTAAATAATTTAATAGCAATGCGGACACTGTAGCCGGCCAAATTGTTTTGCACGAGTTGTTTCCCAGGTGGTTACTGTGCTGCGCCTGTAGGCGTAGCCCTATGTGGGGGGGCCACGGCTGTTTTCTCCGCGGAGCGTCTGCCGCTTGGCCGGATTACCCTGTGTACAAACCCCACCTCCACCCCCGCGCTGGGCGTGGTCGGGGACGGGCGCCACGGCGATGTTTCATTATTGAAAAGCTAGCGTTGATTTACTGCCCTTCGCCTTAACTCCATTGTCCCCCGTTTTAATGTGATTGCCAACGGTTTGACGCAAAAAAATGGTCGTTATCGATTTCCTTTAATGCGGCCGATGGCCCCTACCTTCGACGAGCGCCTGCTCGCTGCCCGGCGCACAACGCCCGCTGCGGGCGAAGCAAACTCCATTACGAGCGAATCCCGTAGCGAAGGAACATCTGCGGCGATTTATTCCGCCATCGCCAAAGTTTATTTGCGGGCGCGGTTTTGCCGCTCGTTCTTCGCATTATTTCACAATTCGCCACCGCAGTCGAGACTATCAAATCTCCGACGCAAATTTTTCGGCCCTGCGATAGCAATAAGGGTCGCCCAGCAGCGTTGCTGTTTTAGGCAGGAGGCAGTGCGCCGCATCCTCCCCGTTGACGGGTTGCACGGACAGGTAGGCATGGAGTATTAAGCATTAAGGGAAAATATTGCTAGTACTGCACGGGCATTCGGTAGCAGAAGGCCAACACACGTTGTGCGCTCACGACACATTTATAGAAGAATTTAGAGATTAAAACGCATCACTCGTAACTTACGAAAATATCTGAAGGACATTCATTCAGTAACGGTTCCTGTTTCGAAAAATAAGAAATCTCAATGGAACTCAAACCATTCAACTCGCCAGTAAGACTGTCACAATAACGAAATCGAATGAAACGGCCCTGCCAATGAAAACCGCGTAAGTTAATGAGAACTAATTATTCATTCAAAATTAACATTTAGGGACCACGTTAGATACATTTGCAAAAAGTTCTTAATTTCTACTGATGCTCCTTTATCTGTCAAACTACATGATTACACACAAACCAAAATCCGTTATACTTCTGATATACAACACCAAGTACAAAACTAGTGCACGAAGACTTACATCTTCGCCCCTTCGCATCATCAGAGCCGAATATAACCCTACAAAAAATTTCCCCTACAATCCTGAATCTGACAAACAAAGCGAGTCAAAACAGACAAATCATTTAGCAGCAGCGTATGTCAGACTCCAGGAACAAAACTTGGGCTGTCACTCAAGGTCTCCATACTGCTCAGCAAAATGCACGATAACCGTACTCTTACCTTATGATTTATAAAATAAGGTAGGTTCTTCACTTCACAAGCATACTATATTTCTTGTGGGAGACTTCTCTTGCGACATATTTTAGCAGTAACTAACTGAACAGATACAAGCATCCAAATTTTAGCGAAAGCAAAATCCCAAGACTGGCGATCTTTTACAGAAGTTCGAAATTCAGCGCGGCCTTCAGTGCGAGAGGCTTTTAGTATTTTCCACAACGAAACTGTCTCGAAACCTGGCAGAAAATCCTTAGAGATTCTAATCTAATGTAATGTATATTGACGATAAGACGCAATCAGTGCCTTCTCTGCGCAATAGCTATCGAAATACTCTCGGTGAGAATGCTGCTAGCCGGCCGATGTGACCGAGCGGTTCTAGGCGCTTCAGTCGGGAACCGCGCTGCTGCTACGGTCGCAAGTTCGAGTCCTGCCTCGGGCATGGATGTGTGTGATGTCCCTAGGTTAGTTAGGTTTAAGTGGTTCTAAGTTCTAGGGGACTGATGACCTCAGATGTTAAGTCCCATAGCGCTTAGAGCCATTTGAACCATTTTTAAAGTGCTGCTAAAGCAGAATTACTAAACACAGCCTTCAGAAATTTCTTCACCAGAGAAGACGAAGTAAATATTCCAGAATGCGAATCAAGAACATCTGCCGAGTAACTTAGAAGCAGATATTCTCGGATTAGTGTAGCAACTTAAATCAATAAATCCAAGTATGCCGGTCACGACTGTAAACCAGTTAGGTTCCTTACAGAGTATGATGATGCAATAGCTCCATACTTTATCATATACAACCGCTCGCTCGATGAAATATCCGTACCCGAAGACTGGGCAGTTGCGAATGTCACACCAATATTCAAAAAAGGCGGTAGGACTAATCCACTTTAGTACAGGCCCTTATTATCGTCCACAAGCAGCAGAAATTTTGGAACATACACATATCAAAAAAGTTTTGCATCAACCTGGTTTCCAGAACTCTGGAAGATAGATGTTGACTGTGGATATTGTATCACAGTGTCCCTTTGACTGTTCAGATCTGTCACTAATGCCGCCCGAAGATGTAAACAAACATGCATGAGCAGCGCCTTTTAGACGGAGGGGGTCGGACAGCCAATCAGTTCCAGTCATTCCATCAGGAAGGAGATACACGACTCGGGTTGTCTGTAGTTCAATCAAGCCTAAACGGTCAATACCGCGTTTCGATCGCGTCCGCATTGTTACTCCGTGCCGGGAAGTGCTCTCAACAAGGGAAGTGTCCAAGCGTTCCGGAGTGAACCAAAGCTATGTCGTTCGGGCGTGGAGGAGAGAGAGAGACAGGAACTGTCGATGCCATGCCTCGCTCAGCCCGCACAAGGGCTACTGCTGCAGTGGATGACCGCTATCTACTGATTATGGCTCTGAGAAAACCTAACAGCAACGCCACCATGTTGAATAATGCTTTTCGTGCAGCCACAGGACACCGTGTTACGACTCAAACTGTGCGCAATAGACTGCAGAATGCGTAACTTCACTCCCGACGTCCATGGCGAGGTCCATGTTTGCAACCACGACACCATGCAGCGCGGTACAGATGGGCCCCAACAACATCTCGAATAAACCACTCAGGATTAGAATCACGTTCTCTTCACCGATGAGTGTCGCGTATGCCTTCAACCAGACATTGGTCAGAGACGGGTTTAGAGGCAACCCGGTCAGGCTGAACGCCTTAGACACACTGCCCAACGAGTGCAGCAAGGTGGAGGTTCCCTGCTGTTTTGGGGTGGCATTATGTGGGTCCGACGTACGCCGCTGGTGGTGATGATGATGGAGGGCGCCGTAATGGCTGTACGATATGTGAATGCCATCCTCCGACCGATAGTGCAACCATATCGGCAGCATATCGGCGAGGCATTCTTCTTCATGGACGACAATCCACGCCCCCATCTTGCACATCTTGTGAATGACTTCCTTCAGGATAACAACATCGCTCGACCAGTGTGGCCAGCATGTTCTTCAGACATGAACCGTATCGAACATGCCTGGGATGGATTGAAAAGGGCTATTTATGGACGACGTAGCCCACCAACCACTGTGAGGGATCTACACCGAATCACTGTTGATTGGGACAATCTGGACCAACAGTGCCTTGATGAACTTGTGGGTAGTATGCCACGACGAATACAGGCATGAATCAATGCAAGAGAACATGCTACTGGATATTAGAGGTACCGGTGTGTACAGTCGTCTGGACGACCACCTCTGAATGTTTTCGCTGTATGGTGGAACAACATGCAATGTGTGGTTTGCATGAGCAATAAATAGGTTGGAAATGATGGTTATGTTGATCTCTATTGCAATTTTCTGTACAGGTTCCGGAACTCTCAGAACTGAGATGATGCAAAATTTTTTTGATGTGTGTGTATTGTGTTCGAACATTAAGAGTTAACTCTAAGAGAACTGTCTATTGACACAGAGTCAACACTGATTTAGGAAACAGTTCTTGATAAACATAACTATTTTTTTTACTCACAAAGTGTAGAGTGCCATTGACAAGGGATTTCAAATTGATTCCGTATTTCTAGATTTCCAGAAGGCTTTTGACAGTTATGTGACTGGATTCGTGATTTCCTGTCAGGGTTCAAGGTTCATAGTAATTAATGGAAAGTCATCTAGTAAAACAGAAGAGATTTCTGGCGTTTTACAAGGTAGTGTTTTAGGACTTCTGCTGTTCCTTATCAATACCAACGATTTAGGAGACAATCCGAGCAGCAGTCTTAAGGTTGTTTGCAGATGCTGTCGTTTGTCGCCTAGTAAAGTCACCAGAAGATCAAAACTGATTGCAATGCGATTTAGAAGAGACATTCGTATGGCGCGAAAATTGACAATTGACCCTAGATCATGAACGGTGGGAGGTAGTTCACGTGAGTGCTGTAAGGAACCCGTGAACATCGGTTACACGATAAATCAATTCAATACAAGGTCCGCAAATGCAACGAAATACCTAGGACTTACAATTACGAGCAACTTAAATGCAAACACAGAGAAAACATCGTGGGGAAGAAGAATCAACGACTGCTTTCTATTGGCAGAACAGTTAGAAGATGCAACAGATCTACTGAAGAGACTGCCTACACTACGCTTTTCCATTCTCTATTTGAGTTCTACTGCGCAGTGTGGGATCCTTACCAGATAGGATTAACAGAGTATATCGAGAAAGTTCAAAGAGCAGAACATTTTGTAGTATCAAGAAGTTTGGGGAGAGAATTTCACGGACACTATACAGGATTTGAGTAGGAAATCATTCAAACAAAGGCGTTTCTCATTACGATCGCATGTTCTGCAGAAATTTCGATCACCTACTTTCTCCTCCTAAAGCGAAAATATGTTGTTGATGCCGACAGAGAGAAAACATCATCATGATAAAATAAGGGGAATCAGAACTCGACTGGAAAGATATAGCTTTTCGTTTTTTTTTTTTCTTCTGTGAGCTGTTGGACTGTGGAGAATTAGTGTGAAGGTGGTTCGATGAACCCTTTGCCAGGCAATTAAGTGTGATTTGCAGAGTACCCTTGTAGACGTAAATTTAGATACTGATTGTTGTCGCCCTAGTTGGCTCGTCAGAGCACTGCAGTGGAACAAGTGACGCGCTCTTCCAGCTCTGCCAAATTGTGTGCAGCGCAGTAACCTCTGACCTTACAGGGCTGATAATGCCACACCCGTGTCAATCCCAGCACCCCGCTCTCATCGTATGTGTTTTCAAGCGTTCTCAGGGGGCTATCGCTCGTTTGGATCCGCACGTTGACTCTAAACTGAATTTAGTTTACATTTGAGCTCCGGTAAAAAAAACAGAACCGACCTGAGAATACTTAATAAACATAACGGTCACACCATCTATGCGTAAGTTTAATTCTTGCATACCCACACTAGTTCATTAATGCCACTTAACGTCCTGGATTCCAAGAAGCGATGAAAATCCTCAAAATACTTCATGAACACTAATCCGCTTGTGCATCTTCTCTCTAAAAGTCCGTAATATGGTTAAACTGTTAACTCATTGCAAAGTGTGTAATAAGTGTGATGAAAAGTGGTCTCATAACACAAGCCGCTGTATTCTCCCTCCATTTCTACGGCTATTCCTGTACACCAAAAGCCATCGTACGGTATCCAACGGAAATGAAATGGAGAAAGAATGATTTTAGATCATGTATTGTTTATGTTCATGAATAGTGAGCGAGGAAAATACGAGGGTGAGTCAAATGAAAACAAATTTGTAATAACAAATCGAAATTTCGCGCCGTTATCCTGTAAGTTGGTAAGCGAGCTACAAACAGCGTGCAGAATAGCCTGTAGGTGGCAGCATAGTGCAGATGCACACATACCGTCGCAGTATCAGTATAAAGATAGCCGCCCCACTTGCGACTTGCACCAGGGGAGAACAGCGTTCTGTTATCGTTTTTTTGCGTAGTGAAGGTGTGAAACCTATTGAAATTCTTCAACGAATGAAGGTTCAGTACGGTGATTAATGTTTGTGACAGCAGCAAGTCTACGAATGGAGTAGGAAGTTCGCAAATGGTGGGACTTCAGTGGAAGATGCTCCTCGTCCAGGTCAGGCACAATGAGTTGTGACTCCACAGAACATTGGAGCAGTTGAAGTCATAGTGAAGGAAAACCGCCGAGTGACACTGAATGACATTGCAGCATGAAGACTGAAGATGAAGAGGTACGCCACACGGTGCACGAGTGGTTGCGTGCACTACAAAAAGAATTTCTGCACAATAAATAATATTTAAGGTTTTCATTTGACTCACCCTCGTATTGTGAATATTAGCCAG
Organism: Schistocerca serialis cubense; assembly: GCF_023864345.2. Taxonomy (NCBI): domain Eukaryota; kingdom Metazoa; phylum Arthropoda; class Insecta; order Orthoptera; family Acrididae; genus Schistocerca; species Schistocerca serialis. The sequence goes on from NC_064643.1 coordinate 335,900,648, forward strand.
TTTTTCTTTTACTTAGTCTTGCCGTCATTAGGTTGAGACACATTCAAATGACAGAAGTCATGGTATACTACCTAATATCGTGTCGAAACTCCTTTGGCCCGGTATATTGCAGCAGTTCGACGTGGTTTGGACTCAACAAGTCCGCCTCTATAGCCACCATAATTTGTGGAAGCGTTGCCGGTGGAGGATTTTGCGCACGACTGACCCCTCTATTACGTTCCATAGATATTCGATGGGATTCATGTCGGGCGATCTGAGAGATCAAATCATTCATTCGATTTGTCCGGAATGTCCTTCAAACCAATCGTGAACAACTGTGCCCTGGTGACATGGCGCATTGACACGCATATCGTCGTGAGGAGGCACCAGCAGCTTGCCCAGTCCCTCGTTGACAACATGGGTTCATGGCTACGTGAGATCTGTGCCACACGCAAACCCTACTATCAGCTCTTCTCAACCGAAATCCGACATACTGAGCAGGTCACGGTTTTCCAATCGTCTAGGGTCCGATCGAAATGGTCACGTGCCCAGGAGAGGTGCTGAAGGCATGTCATGTTAGCAAAGGCACTCTTGTCAGTCGTCTGCTGTCATAGCCCATTAATGTCAAAAATTTCGCCGCACTGTCCTAACGGATACTTTCGTCGTACGTCCCACTTTGATTTCTGCGATTATTTCACGCAATGCTGCTTGTCTATTAGCACTGACAACTATGCAAACGCCGCTGTTCTCGTTTGATAAGTGGAGGCCGTCGCTCACTGCCTTTTACCGTGGCGAGAGGTAATGCCTAAAATTTGGTATTCTCGGCACTGCGGATCTTTGAATATTGAACTCCCTACGATTTTCGAGGTCGAATGTCCCATGCGTCTAGCTCCAACTACCATTCCGTGTTCAAAGTCAGTTATTTCCCGTCGTGCGGCCATAATCACGTCGGAAACCTTTTCACATGAATCACCTGAGTACAAATGATAGCTCCGCCAATGCACTGCCCTTTTATACCTTGTGTACGCGATACTATCTGTATATGTGCGTATCTCTATCCCATGACTTGTCACCTCAGCGTATGTTGGAGGAAATAATACTGAACTCTTAATGAAAAGGCTCTCCGATACACTAATTTCATAACGGCAGATCCTGACATAATGCAGAACACTTAATGCCCGCGTTTTATGAAGTCTGTCCACAAGACCCATGGTTATACAGTGTTCACTACAGATAATGGATGATCCATACAGTGAAATGTCAATCCTAGAAAATTGTATCAAAACGCAGGAAAACCTGCAGAGGATCGACACTTTGTGCAGTGAGCGGCAGCTGAAAACCAAAATAAATTATCCTATTGCGCACAAATAGGCGGAAAGACATTGTATGATAACACGAGAGAAGATCACAAAGCAGTCACATCTATTAAATACCTGAGAACACGCGAACGGAGCTACACTACTGGCCATTAAAATTGCTACACCAAGAAGAAATGCAGATGATAAACGGGTATTCACTGGACAAAATATATTATACTAGAACTGACATGTGATTACATTTTCACGCATCTTGAGTGCATAGATCCTGAAAAATCAGTACCCAAAACAACCACCTCTGGCCGTAATAACTGCCTTGATACGCATGGGCATTGAGTCAAACAGAGTTTGGATAGCGTGTACAGGTACAGCTGCCCGTGCAGCTTCAACACGATACCACAGTTCATCATCAAGAGTAGTGACTGGGGCATTGTGATGAGCCTGTTGCACGGCCACCATTGACCAGACGTTTTCAATTGGGACCTTCAACATGCGGTTGTGCATTATCCTGCTGAAATGTAGGGTTTCGCAGGGATCGATTGAAGGGTAGAGCTCCCGGTCTAACACATCGGAAATGTAACGTCCAATGTTCAAAGTGCCGTCAACGCGAACAAGAGATGACCCAGACGTGTAACCAATGGCACCCCATACCATCACGCCGGGTGACACGCCAGTATGGCGAAGACGAATACACGCTTCCAATGTGCGTTCACGGCGATGTGGCCAAACACGGATGCAACCATCATGATACTGTAAACAGAACCTGGATTCATCCGAAGAAATGACGTTTTGGCATTCGTGGACCCGGGTTCGTCATTGAGTACACCATCGCAGGCGCTCCTGTCTGATGCAGCGTCAAGGGTAACCGCAGCTATAGTCTCCGAGCTGATAGTCCATGCTGTTGCAAACGCCGTCGAACTGTTCGTGCAGATGGTTGTTTTCTTGCAAACGTTCCCATCTGTTGACTCGGGGATCGAGACGTGGCTGCACGATCCGTTACAGCCATGCGGATAAGATGGCTTTCATCTCGACTGCGAGGCTGTTGGGATCCAGTACGGCGTTCCGTATTACCCTCCTGAACCAACCGATTCCATATTCTGCAAACAGTCACTGGATCTCGACCAACGCGAGCAGCAACGTCGCGATACGATAAACAACAATCGCGATAGGCTACAATCCGACCCTTACCAAAGTCGGTAACGTGATGGTATGCATTTCTTCTCCTTACACGAGGCATCACAACGTTTCACCAGGCAACGCCGGTCAACTGCTGTTTGAATGAGAAATCTGTTGGAAACTTTTCTAATGTCAGCACGTTGTAGGTATCACGCCACCGGTGCCAACCTTGTGTGAATGCTCTGAAAAGCTGATCATTTGCAAATCACACCATCAACTTCCTGTCGGTTAAATTTCGCGTCGGTAGCACGTCATCTTCGTGGTGTAGCAATTTTAATGGCCAATAGTGTATTTTAAATGGAACGACGACACCAGGCTAATGGGAGAAACGTGAGTAGTCAAACATTAATTGGAAGAAGCGTAGTTCACCCACAAGTGAGGTAGCTCGTTTGATTGACACTTTAATACTGAAGGGTCTGAGAACCTTGAAAGATAGGACTGATAGATGAAATACAGAAGATCCAAAGAAGATCAGAGCGTTTCGTGACAGGTTTTATTTAGTAAGCGGGAAAGCGTCACAGATATGCTCATTCAACTCCAGTAGCAGGCGATTTAAACGAGGGTTGTGTATTAAGACGATTTCTTGTTAAGATTCCGGGAACGTAAGCCTAGAAAAACCAACCAACGGATGGCATCCTCATACGCATAGTTCGCGAAAAAGATTAAGATTAGAGATAGGAGAGTTGAGATGGAGGCCCACCAATAATAGAACTTTTCTTTCCTGTTCCAGTCGTGAACAGTACGAGTGAAGTGAGTACTCAACAATCTGAGAGCGGCCCTGTGGTAGTATTCAACATTATAGCTTCACCAGGCTTATGAGGAACCATTTCTCCTGGAATGGCACGACGCCATCCCACCCACACTCTCCCGCCACTCATCCCATTCTAACAGAAGAATCAAATAACATAAACGTCTACTTGACTGCTCTGCAGTTCACACTTAAGTGAGTGGCAGAGTTTGTAAGTAGGCTGTCTAGTTTTTTTAATGGTAACGTCACGTAGCGCTCTTTATGAAAATCACTGGCTGTGCTGTGTGCAGTCTGTTGCTGGTTTGCATTGTTGTAATATTCGCCATTGAAGTGTTGGGCAGTTGGCTGTGAACAGCGCGTAGCGTTGCGCAGTGGGAGGTGAGCCGCCAGCAGTGGTGGATGTGGGGAGAGAGATGGCGGAGTTTTGAAATTTGTAAGACTAGATGTCATGAACTGCTATGTATATTATGAGTCTTCAACACTATTAAGGTAAATACATTGTTTTTTCTGTATTAAAATCTTTCATTTGCTAACTATGCCTATCAGTAGTTAGCGCCTTCCGTAGTTTGAATCTTTTATTTAGCTGGCAGTAGTGGCGCTCGCTGTATCGCAGTAGTTCGAGTAACGAAGATTTTTGTGAGGTAAGTGATTTGTGAAAGGTATAGGTTAATGTTAGTCAGGGCCATTCTTTTGTAGGGATTATTCAAAGTCAGATTGCGTTGCGCTAAAAATATTGTGTCAGTTTAAGCACAGTCTTGTATAATTGTTCAAAGGGGACGTATCAAGTTCTTCGCAGCGCCTTAGGACTATTTCTCTACCGTTCCAGTCCATGAGAGCACATGAGAAGAGTGAACACTTAAATTTTTATGTGCAAGCTCTGATGATAGTTTCTTCCGGTGTAGGATGGAAACAAAATGTTTTTGCATTCGGAGTAGAAAGAAACTTGGGTTATTTGATCTCGTACAGCATGCTAGGCGGCATTCTATGCAGATCTGATGGCAGAGGACAGTGGTGATTTAAGCACTTTCAGAGTACACTGTTCAGCACTGTTCAACACGGGGCTGGACAGCAGACCATCTCTACGTATTCCCATCTTGATCCAACGACGTGGTCATTCGACTACACCGAGCGACGTGACGCAGTGGTTGGCACATTGGACTCGCATTCGGGAGGACAACGGTTCAAACCCGCGTTCGGCCATCCTGATTTAGGTTTTCCGTGATTTCCCTAAATCGCTTTGTAATATATTTATTATTCCTTGCTACTGTAGTGTTATCTTTAAGCTGTGCGAAAGGAGGACAGGCCCTCCAAGGTGTGGAAGAAGAGACTATGCTGAGGGTCAGGCGAAATTAGGAGAGAGATTGTTATATGAAGTAAACGGTAAGGGGAGAGCTTTTCGAAAATGCAGACTCCCAGACACGGTCCCAGGGCGCTAGTTACTCTTCAATGAATTTACATGTAAATTGACATGTCGTCTAGACGTTGTGGTAGGTTGCCACTGTAGAACTTTGTAACCAACAGGCACATACTAGCGTATAAAGCCAGCTTAACACCAGCCCCGAGAACATCTACGTCAGTAGGCTCGCAAGTGTTAGAGCGAAAACGCCAAAAACTGTTGACCTAGCAGTCCCTACTTCGGGGAACCCGAGGGGGCATGCTAAATGACGTAAAGCAATAATGTTGCAAGCCCTATTTAGCAGAGCAGTTACGTTTAGCTTTCAGCTGAACAATGTTGATACCAAATACGGACTTAGTGCAACTGCATCAACATCCCCGCCTTAGGAGTAGCAGAGGGGACCTAACTACACCGTGATTGGCAGGCACCTGCAAGAGACGTATGGGATTGGATGGGTGGCTGTAAGTGGGAAAAACAGTGCCCCACGCGACTCTTTAAAACCCTTAGATTCCGCATTTTGGCGGAGTTCTCAGTCAGACGATCTGGGCTCCGAATCCGCGTCCATAGACTCCAGCCTCGGTGCAGCTCCGCATAAGTCTGCTCTCTCTCTTGGAGTGGCTCAGTGAACAGTGTCACATTCATTATGTTTTGTTTTGCAACTAAGTTGTTGGCTTGAGATGCTGCTAGTGTTTGCCACTGTGGCTAGCATCCACTCCTGGGACTTCTGCACTGGTTTCTGTTGTAACAGCGTTATTCATGCTTTTTCTAACCCTAGAACTAGCCTCCAGCGTATTAGTTAGGCCTGTCTGGAATAAACAACTATTTCAAAACCCTTTTTGTCCGAGAGTCTCCACAACGAGTTCCCTACCGAGTCTCACCACCTGCATTTCTAGTAAATGCCTGTACCAGAGTTGGCTCAGATAGAAGGAAATGCCTTCACTGTGAATTGTCCTTCTGCCCTCTGCACTGTACCGCTCGGGAGCGCAGACTGACCAGCAATCCCTTCTCTCCCTCTCCCACCTATGTCAGGATACGACAGCTTCATGCAAATTCCGGGACGATTCCTTTGAAAGGGCACCGCCGACTTGCTTGTCCATCCTTCCCTAACCCGATGGGACTGATGATCCCGCTGTTTGGTCCCTCCCACAAACAACGGAAAAGTGTCGTCTGGTCGGATAAATCATGTTACTTGTTGCACCAGATAGTTGGTCGTGCCCAGATACGCCATCATCCAAGCGAACAGCTGCTTGAAACACGCATCGTGGCAGAAAAGCTGGCCTTTTGGGGTAGCATTGTCCCTTTGAGGGTACTCACCAGGCTTTCCGCGAGACCACTAACAGAAGGCGGCATGACAGCTGTCGACTATATGAACATTATTGAGAATCACCTGCAGCCGTTGAAGCTTTTCGTCTTCCCTAACGGCGATGGCATCCTGCAGGAGGGTAACTAACATAAGGACAAAATGGTGACACAGTGGTTCACGGGGAAATGATTGTGAACTCTCGTTGATATCTGGGCCACCAAATTCGTCTGATCTGAACGTGTGCCCACAAACTACAAGACCGCAATTTACACAGTTTGGTGATTTGTGCATAGATATATCTGATTATTCAAGCCTCCAGAAACCTATTGAGGACTCCTCGAATCCATGCCCCGCAGAATCTCTGCTGCATTGTAGTCCAAAGGTGGAGCAACAGGCTATTAAGCAGAACCAAGAAGTTATGTTTTTGATTCCCAATGTACACACTCAGTGAAACCTGAGGACAATGTAAAACAAGAGATAAAATGGAGGGACTCTCCTGCCTGGGCCCTTTAGGTATACACAGACAACTATCAGTGCACGAGTCTGAGCATTACAGACATTTCTCTAGTAACCACAACATAAATTCCAAAAACCATCTAAGCCAGGGGCGGGAAAACGTTGCTCGCTGCTCATGAGCGCACAGAGCTGCTCGTGTGCAATCGTCGACCGGGGCAGTGGCGACAGCCGGCAGGTTGCGGCAGTGTAGTTCCAGGCTAAGCTGCGGACGTTGAAGCGAAGCGACCACTACGTAGTGAAAGTTGTATTTCAAGAACCGGAAAATGCAGAGTGAAACAAGGAAACGGAGAAGTGGAGATTTGCTATCTTTTAAAAAGTAATGGGAGAATCATTTTTTTTGGTGCGAAAACGTGATAATTCGAAATTTTTAATATGTGGCAGTATTCTCGCTGGTCAGCGGAAGTTCAGTATTGAAGGCCATTACAACAAATTTCACAAGGACAAGTACAATTTATTGTCGGATTCTGAGCGGATGGGGAAATTGACTGAGCTTAAGTAGAGCGATCTGACGATATTTGATGAATCTGTCCTAGTTACTGTTTTCACTAGAGATCTGCGACTTTATTTCGTCATGTCTCTCATCTAACTGATTTAACATTTTATGGAGCACTGTTTTCTATTTTTCAGGACGATAACAATAATAGCCCAGCGGTACGTACAAGTTATAAAATTGCGCTTAATATCGCGAGAGCTGGAAAACCATTTGCTGAATTAATAAGCCTCGGTTAAGAGCAAACATAAGTGATGAACATTTACGTAACTGTTTGCGCTTGTCTGTACGTAGAAATTTTGTTCCAGATATTAAACGTATTGTAAACTCCACCTGTGATAATTAAATAAAACTTAACGTAGGTAATAGGTACTCTTTCAAACCATGATTTCTTTCAAGCACTCCTACTAACCTTATTCCTTTATTCAATAAAGCAAGCTAGGAAACAAAACGCATTACAGAGGAAGGAGCGGACAGAAGGTATGGTGGGGATGGGAGATAAGCGGGTGGCCAGCTTGCCCCTGTGTGCACGCGGAACACCTGTTAACTGCACGCGTGCAAGTGCACCGCACATGTGCAGGATTCCTGCCCGCCCCTGATCTAAGCGCAATAAATGCTGTCAGTGTTGGGTTGTATGATGTCCGCTACGCCACGGGCCATAGCTGCGCGCGAGCAGCAGCGGCCGCAGGAGGCAGACGTACCTCGTCGCCGCCCAGATGCGCGACGTCGGAGGCGCCGGAGGCTTGGCGCAGCTCCTGGTAGAGCGTCCGCAGCGTGCCGAACGCCGCCTCGTCCGCCGGCGGCAGCTGACCGCAGGGAGGCTGGCCACACAGCTCCCACCAGGCAGGCCCCTCCTCCCCGCCGTGCTGCGCTCGCCTCTCCCGCCGATCCTCCAGGCGGTACTGCGGCCCGTTCTCGTTCTCATTCTGGCGATGCTGCTGCACCAGGGGAGCATTCGCGGCAGACCCTGAGCAAAATAATAACCACTGTAGCACTTGCTGCTAAGCGAGCTACACCGCTCATCAGATTTGAACGACCAATAAAGTTCCTGAATTTACTGCCCTCCAGGAAGCGTGTGGCGCGCAAATTATTCTCGGGACTGAGACCTGGCTGAACCTTGAGATAGGAAGCTCTGAAATATTCAGTGAGCGTTGGAATGTGTATCGGAAAGAGATTAGACACCGTAGGAGGTGGTGTCTTCATTGCAGTTGACAAAAATATTGTGTCTACTGAGGTCGAAGTAGAGTGTGATTGTGAAGTTATCTGGACACGTTTAACAGGGCTAGGGGAAATAAAGTTAATTGTGGGGTCTTATTACCGGCCACCAGGTTCCACCCTGGCAGTTCTAGAATCATTCAAAGGGAGTCTACATTCTGTATCGCAGAAGTACCCGGATCATGCTATATTAGTCGGAGGCGACTTTAACCTACCTAGTATAGACTGGGATGTCTATTCATTACAGGTGGTACAGACAAGCCGTCGTGTGAATTACTTTTGAACACATTATTCGAAAACTGTCTTGAGCATCTAAATCGACAGCCAACGCGTAATGGAAATATTTTAGATCTGGTAGCCACGAACAGACCAGAACTCATCGACGGTGTCAATGTTGAGACACGGATTAGTGATCATGATGTCATTACGACTATGGTTACGAAAGTTAAACAGTCGGTCAAGAAGGCTAGGAGAGTGTTCTTATTAGAAAAAGAAGATAAGCAGTTGTTAGCATCCCACTTAGTAAATGATTCTACTTCATTTACTTTCGGTACGATGGATGTAGAAGAATTATGAGCAAATTTTAAACACATTGTAAATCACGCACTGGACAAGTATGTGCCGAAAAAGTGGGTTACGGACGGAAAAGACCCACCGTGGTTTAACAGCGCAATTCGGAGAATGCTCAGGAAGCAGGAACTCAGGTGGGAGTCTCTGGAGGAAAGGGGGCGTTCTTTTCGTGAATCGCTACTGAGGAAATTTAGAGAACCAGCATTTGAGGCTGACTGCATTACTGCAGCCAACTTACATTTCGCGGAAAGATCACAAAGATGAGATAAGAGATTAGGGCTCGTACAGAGGCTTATAGGCAGTCTTTTTTCCCTCGTTCTGTTGGGGAGTGGAACAGGGAGAGAAGATGCTAGTTGTGGTACGAGGTACCCTCCGCCACGCACCGTATGGTGGATTGCGGAGTATGTATGTAGATGTAGACCACGTTTTCTAACCCGACGCACAAGCTTGAAATTTGGCTCAAAGGTGCCTACAACATTCCTCTGTGATCGTGCAAAACTGTACCGCCATGTTGCATGCCCCTCGGGCACGTGCTTCAAACAGCAAGGCGCCGACATTTGCGGAAAAAAAGAAAAAGCCAAAGTTCCGAAGTCACGTGACGTGGAAAGAGGATTGATGATGTCACATTGGCTCCATATTTCACCACAATTCTGCCCAACGCAACCGTGGACGTGTCACCTGATGGAAGGTCGTCACAGTCCCTTTTTACGCTTCCGCAATGGGGGTCAGAATCACGACGCCCAGTGTTCGAACGAAGTTTTCTTAATGCTCGCCAAGAAAAATCTTAGACACACCACCGCTCAGAATCTGAAATAAAAGGCCTGAGTGGGTGTCAAACAGCGTCAATAAAATCATCTCTTTCCTTGCCACGTTGTTTCCCACACATTTGGTGGTCGAAAATAATAGTTTGCAGTGCGATGAAGAACTGGACATTCTTGACATCGCAATTTTTTCTCTTGTGTACAAGTTGGTACGACGAGGGCCCATTTAAAACCACTTAACGATATTTGAACGTGATTGGAGCAGCAAAGGTTTCTTATCCTTTCTCAGAGCTCCTGTTTCACACTCTCCTGTATATGATCATGGAGAAGTGCGACATTGTCACATGCGAGATTAAAACAAAGAGTCCCTCTAAGACCCCCCCCCCATTTCGGCAAAACTCTTGGTGACTCCAGCCCACATTTATTGGGAATTTTAAAAATGTACGTTTGCAGAGAAAACTTAAAAAGGAGCCTGAGGCAGCTACAGGTAGGCAACACACTGAAGCCTGTTGCCTGCTTGCAGCCACCTAGGAGACCTTCGCAGGGTCGCTCTGTAAGGGGAAGTTTTCAAATGTGGGCGAGTGCCACAAAGGGTTCTCCAGAAATGGTGTGGGGGCGATGGATCTTTGAGGATCTCGATGCCAATTTTGTTCACGCATGTGTTAATGTCACACACCTCCGTCGTCATGCCACAAGAGGTCGTGAAATTGGAGCAGTGGAAAAGCGTAAGTACCATTTGCTCTTTCGGATCACGTTCACATTACGACGAATGGTTTCAAACGGTTCCTAGGGGGTCCCACCCTGTACACCCGAGCAAAAATCGGGGTCGCATTGCAGTCCAGAGGGCGTGAGATCATGTTCAATGTAGTTTCATTCCCGTGATGTCCGTCTAGAAGGGCTGTATCTCCCACGTCAAAACCGCCAAAGGTTGTCAAGAACGTCGTACTTTTGTTCATCGTGCTGCAAACTGCCGCCTTCGACACCGAAATATGCGGTACTCAACGTACCGAGGAAAGGAGTGGCTTCATTGACGCCCTTCATGCAACCCTATGTGGTCTTTTCGTTTAGATTCTGAGCGGTGGTGTACCCCGCGATTTTCACGCTGGGCGTCGCGGTTCTGCCTTCCATCGCAGGGGCATCAAAAGAAGGGGTTAAATATGGGTCAAAGGTCCTGTGACCACCTCATGGTGTGATTCTTACGCTGTTGCGTTGGACTGGATTGTGGTACCAATGTGACATCATTAACCCACTTTACACGTCACATGAACTTCTGATATCTGGACTTTATCCGCACGTTTCGGAACCTTAGTGTTTGAAGCGGCCTCGGGTCCGAGGGTAACGTCGCAGGGTGCACCCTTATGCGCCATTACGGAGGAAGGCCGTAGGCACCTTCGAGCCAAATTTCAAACCTAAATGATGGAACGGAAGCCAGTTACAGGGTTTCGAAAAGTGATCCATTAATTGTGCTGCACAGTATATATCCGTAGCACAAAAGCTTCAATATTGATCTCTCTGCTCTTAACGAGAATGCAGTTAAGATTCCAGAGAAATTTCTGACTGCATGCACTAATAGTTACCCTACAACTTATCTTGGAAGATGGGGAAACTTTAACAGAAGTCAGGAAGCGATTACAAGACAAGGAATTTTATTAAATGAATGATCGTCCCCAGATTCATACGGGTAGCACTAGTATCTGCATCTGGATGACTTTTCCAACGTAGCATAGATCTATTTTATACATACCTAAATTAAGACCCTTACCCGGCCGCAGTTTGTCCGCATGTTCGGGCTAATCTGAGGAGTTACTGCAGGGATTTCTGTATGGTTTTCACTAATAGATTCATGAGGAAGGTTTGTGTATGTAATTTTTAAGTATTTCAAACTACGGAAAACTCAACTCCCTACCGCTGTGAAAACTAAACCATTACCATCTACTGGTGAAAGTCAGAACTCTAGAATCACTGCGTGAGTTGTTGCTATCATGAAGCTCACATGAGCCATCAACTGCCTAAATGACCTACGATGCATGACTTATCTGATATTGAGCTAATAAGAACCAGTTTTTTGGTATATAGTTAATGATTAATGTAATATTCGTTTACCTAATGATGCCCTCTGAATTTTAATAGTGACTATTCAGTGGCCCTAAACGAAATTACCGCTGTGTCAGATAAGCTGCCCAATCATACGTCTTTCGTGCTGCTTTGTGAAACCAGAGCTGATCGCTAGGAAATTATATACATTAATCTTCCTTGTGAATAATTATGAGTAAACTTGTACCAAAACCCCAACAGTAGTTCTTGAAATTTGCCTACTTGTAAAGTCGACGCTTGCTAATTCGAACCTAGATCAGTCGAATTTCTCGATTAATCACACTAATTGTCCTGTGTCAGGACAACTCGACAAATCTAAGAAATTATTTGTATCTTTGCACTCTCGCCAAATAGAAGCGACTGTCATGACAAACTGCCAACAGTGTTATTCGAAGTTTGCGACTATCTTACACTCGGTTATTCGAATTTTTCCGTCAATTGTTTCGACGCTCATCTTTTCGCGACATTCGTTTCTTTAATCAAAAATTAAAAATGCCGCTAAACGTCCCGCATGCTCTCCGCAGTCGTAAACTGTGCTGTCTGTGTAACAGATTTCTGAGCGATGTCAGCACATCTTCAAAAGGAATTCCATCATCGACTGGGAGTCGTGTGACAGTGCACACAAAGCAGCCTAATATATAGAAGGGGAAGGAGTTCATGGGCTCTGCGTAGGTTAGGGCCTCTCAGTTAGGGTACTATAAAATTTTTTTGTACTCTGTCTTAAAAAGCGTAGAATTTGATCGGCAGTTCTTACGCCGTCCTCTGGAATTACACACACACACACACACACAGACACACACACACACACACACACACACACAGACACACACACACACAGACACACACACACACACACACACACACACACACACACACACACACACAGACACAGACACACACACACACACAGACACAGACACAGACACAGACACAGACACAGACACAGACACAGACACAGACACAGACACAGACACAGACACAGACACAGACACAGACACAGACACAGACACAGACACAGACACAGACACAGACACAGACACACACACAGACACACACACAGACACAGACACAGACACAGACACACACACAGACACAGACACAGACACAGACACACACACACACACACACACACACACAGACACACACACACACAGACACACACACACACAGACACAGACACAGACACAGACACACACACACACAGACACAGACACAGACACAGACACACACACACACACACACACAGACACAGACACAGACACACACACACACACACACACACACACACACACAGACACACACACAGACACACACACACACAGACACACACACAGACACACACACACACAGACACACACACAGACACACACACAGACACAGACACACACACACAGACACAGACACACACACACACAGACACACACACACACAGACACACACACACACAGACACACAGACACACAGACACACAGACACACAGACACACAGACACACAGACACACAGACACACAGACACACAGACACACAGACACACAGACACACAGACACACAGACACACAGACACACAGACACACAGACACACAGACACACAGACACACAGACACACAGACACACAGACACACAGACACACAGACACACAGACACACAGACACACAGACACACAGACACACAGACACACAGACACACAGACACACAGACACACAGACACACAGACACACAGACACACAGACACACAGACACACAGACACACAGACACACAGACACACAGACACACAGACACACACACACACAGACACACACACACAGACACACAGACACACACACACACACAGACACACACACACACAGACACACACACACACAGACACACACACACACACAGACACACACACACACAGACACACACACACACACAGACACACACACACACACAGACACACACACAGACACACACACAGACAAATTAAATTTACGATGTAGGTCAGTTAGGATGATACACTGAGTGTATGAAGTTCGATTTGGCATGGATAGTATGATCAGGAGAAGTCACCACAGTGACAAGTTGCCATGCACTTTCCACTGGATCATGGTGACTAAGCTTGGGCTGCATACTGAGATGTCTACAATGGAGTAGGTACTAAAACGTGTTAGTTCTCCTGTTTTTAGTAAGCAGAGTTTTGCTTTATCTTTTACAGGTAGCACTGCACCCGCAAACAATTGTGTGCATTAGTATGACCGGTTTGGCTACTTGTGCTGCAAAGGTCGCTATCTCTTGATAGAAGTATTCATCATCTAGTGGATGGATATTGTATATTATTATCTTTCCCGATGTAACTATTGCGCTTCTTGTCTGATGTTTGGAGGTAGCGGTTCGCTGTAGATGCTAGAATGTATTTGTGTGCCTACGCCTCCAGACACTGTGTATTAAAACAGTTATTTCAATAAGCGAGATAATGTTTAATACTACGGAGGTGGTCTAAGAAACGTGATTCTTGTATTACAAGATCTACTATACGGTAGTTTACCATCAGCTGAAGCTCTGCCAGGTAGCAGTATTGTCGGTTACAGTTTCATTGTAACAACACTAAAGAGGATGAAGCAAAGACAACCAAGGTGAAATAATGCAGGCACTGTAGTATGAGCTACCTTTGTGCGTCCTGTAAGGTTGATGTAACATTTATAAATGTGGTTTCTTGCAAATGTGAAAGGGGGGGACGGGGCGTGTCCGGTTTCGTTAGAACTGCCAGATCTATTTTGGTTTGGTTTTTTTCTTTTCAGTTCGTTTTGTCTTCGGCGGTTTGAGTTCGTATGCAGTTTTGCATCTTTTAAGCTCTTTATTGCTTTACGAACAGGTTACTCCGTGACCCACCCGTCTGTGCTCTTTCATCCAGCGGCTTGGGTGTTACAGCTTTGCGTATGGAGGAACTCGCCTTGGATGGTGTCCTCACCCCCGTCTGTCCCAGAGACAGTCTAGGTGTTCCTGCTGCACCAGCATGGTGCTCTCAGTTGGTGCTATAGGTCTGGAAATGGTATTTTCTGGCCTCTTCTTTGGAGGGGTGGTCGAGAGATTTGTATGGCTGTAAGATCTACCAGATAGAAAACTGAACACAGTGCTTGCAGAAGTCGTGACCTTACCCTCAGGGTAAATGGTCAAGCATTTTGTGTTCTATGAAATTTTCTCCTGAGCACGGTTTAGGCTCGTGAACGTGGATGGAGTGGCCTGAACTATTAATTACACATGGAGATTGCTCGAAAAGTTCTTTTTCGTGCAAAGCCCTTCCGCAATTTCAACAGATAGATTGGTTCAAAAATGGCTCTGAGCACTATGGGACTCAACTGCTGTGGTCATAAGTCCCCTAGAACTTAGAACTACTTAAACCTAACTAACCTAAGGACAGCACACAACACCCAGCCATCACGAGGTAGAGAAAATCCCTGACCCCGCCGGGAATCGAACCCGGGAAAACAGATTCAACGGTGCGGTAGGACGACATGTGACTGAAGTGTAGACACCGAAATCATCTCTCATTGGTGGGGAAACTTAACGTTTAACACTGCATCTGTAAACCGTAACTTCAGTTTTCTTGGTTAATGTGATCCCATCAGAACCAAGCATAAAAGCGCCTGTGTGTACTGTGTTGTGATTTAGGTCTTTGTGGATTCGACAGATTAAATGGACTCGTCGTCTTGCTCATTTGAGCATGCAGTTCATTGTGCGCCTCTTGTATCCGATTTGAGAGGAAGATGATTCTTTGGCTCATACTGAGATTTTTGTGTGTCTTGAAAACGAGAGAAATGTCATCCAGTTCGTCACATTGCAGGAGTGCTTGCGATCCCGTGGACGTTGTTATTTTGATAAGCAAGGGTCTATTACTAGTTTTTTCTGTGCAGCTACCTTGCCGACCTCATCCTGTGTGTTCGACAACGTATAATGACGTTTTTGCAACGGAATCTGTCAGTTCGAGGACTTAAAGAATTTGTCGGCTCCATTTCTCTGTGCTTGTCGCTCATCCCTTCCAACGGTAAGACATTGGAACGCACTGGATTTAAAAGTTTCTGCATTGAACGATTTCTTTCTATCGGCACAGCCGAATCACTGCAGCCACTGTTTTAGGTTTGATCTGCGAAACATCCGCTCTGATGACACCGACAACAATCAAGGCTACTGCTCACGGGCGCTGCCCAGCTGCAGCTAGTATGTGGCATAATGACCATTGCTGGGAGTCATGGTGCCACCTGTGTCCTGGTGCACCTACTACTCGGCATGTGAGGCTGTGGCATCAGAAGTGCTACCCCTGTGTTTTCAGGGGACGCTGTGGAGAGGGCACATGATTAGCACAACTGGTTGGTATTGGCTTCTAAACGAATTTTTGTGTATACTTAGTTATTGGGCGCAGAGGATCTTCTACACTGCAGGCAAGTAGCGTTATGTTTGGCGTCCTTCCCCAACCCATTTGCACTACATGAAAACTCAAAATAGGGGAAAAATTACTTGACCTGAAAAGACTGTATGGAAATATAGGAGAAAGGTGTAAATAAAGGAAAGAACCATCCGGGGAAATAGCTGCGTCAACATGGAGGAGCGTCACCATGGGTTCTATAGCAAGACGACCAAGAGTAGGATAGGAGAAATGAAGGGAAACGAAAGAAGTTCTGCAAGGTTGGGACCTTGTGCTCGCAACGTATGTACTCACGAAAGAGTAGTGAGCCCGATGAGGGGCATAGCGAAAGTAAAGGGATGTACTCCAAGGTGGCAAAAGTTACGGGATTCCTCCCAATATACAGAGGGGGTCCAAAAAATGTATCCACTGTTTAAAAGTCCGTAACTGGCGAACTAATTTGCGGAGTTGTCTCATCTTTGGTAGTGTAATAGTCTGTAGTTCCGGCAATCGCCACACAAGCGTTGTATTGCGTTGTTTTGTCAGATGACTGTCACCAGATAGTGTTTTGTTCTTAGTTGCACTTACTCGAGTGAACACGGTTGGCGCAAGGCTTACATTGGATGAAAGGAAGTCAGTTTTGAAGTGATATTTTAAGTACGAAGACATTAATGAGGTTCAACGGCAATGGCGAAATGAGTATCAAAGAGAGCCACCTACACGTTTAACGATTCGTCGCATTCGAGACAAAGTTAGAGCCGAAGGCTGTGCTAAACATTTACACAAACAACGATCTGGACGATCTGTAATAGTAACAAGTCTAGCTAACTCCCGTCGTGTGTTACAACAACTCACTCGCTCACCACAGAAGTCAGACAGTGTGCCCGTGAAACTGGAGTGAGTCGCTCAAGTGTTCGGCGAATTTTGAAGACAGCAAAGTGGAAGTGCTACATCCCACGATTGCTACACGCAATGAACGAGGACGACCCAGATCGTAGAATGGAGTACTGCGAGTGGTTTACTAACATGGTGCGCAACGATGGAGAGTTTGCAGAGATGATTGTGAGGTCTGATGAGGCACAGTTCAATCTCAGAGGTACAGTAAATCGCCACAATTGCATCTACTGGGCCGCCGAAAATCCGAACGTCCATGTAGACAAAGTCGTGAATTTTCCAGAAGTAAATATGTGGTGTGGGTTGTCTCGCCGCGGCTTGAGTGGGCCATTCTTCTTTAACGGCACAGTTACCGGTGAGGTGTACCTTCAGAAGCTTCAGACATCCATTTTACCTGCTATTGGAGACTTATGGATACGGAAGAGTTTACTTTCAAGAAGATTGTGCCCCAGCCCACTACCAAAATCGTGTTAGGGCGTATCTCGACGAAACTACCAGGAAGAGGGATAGGCCAGAGAGGTGCTGTGGAGTATCCACCACGTTTCCCAGACCTAACTCCTCTGGACTTTTACCTGTGGGGAACAGTAAAGGACGTCGTTTATCGACAAAAACCACGCACATCGCATGAACTTCGACAATCGATCGTACATTCATGTGCAAATATCCAACTGAACACGTTGCAATCAGTAGTTCGTGCTGCAGTTCGGTGGCATCGTTTGTGTGTGGATGTTAATGACAATTTCGAACACCTACTGTGATATCTTTAAGTTGGACTTGAAGCTATACTTTCACCAAAAATGAGAACTCCGTCAATTACTTTGCAAGTTATGGACTTGCAAACAGTGGATACATTTTTTGGACCCTCTGTAACGTCTGATCTCCTTTAGCTCTGTGGGATGTACCATCTCGACATGGCATTGACTGAAATCGTTGAGAGTCCACTGCAGAAATACGGATCCACGCTATAGTCTTCCATAATTTAGAAAGTATTGTCAGTGGAGGGTGTTGTGCACGAACTGACCTCTCGATTAAGTCCCATAAATGTTAGATGGAGTGGGGTGGCCGAGCGGTTCTAGGCGCTACAGTCTGGAACCGCGCGACTGCTGCGGTCGCAGGTTCGAATCCTGCCTCGGGCATGGATGTGTGTGATGTCCTTAGGTTAGTTAGGTTTAAGTAGTTCTAAATTCTAGGGGACTGATGACCTCAATGTTAAGTCCCATAGTGCTCAGAGCCATTTGAACCATTTTATATGGCCGTTCCATTTTAGATCACTCCTAATGACTACTCCCAGATAATTCACAGAATTAACTGCTTCCAGCTGCTGACCTGCTATATTGTAGCTAAATGGTAAAGGATCTTTCTTTCTATGCATTCGCAGTACATTACACTTGTCTACATTGAGATTCAATTGTCATTCCCTGCACCACGCGTCAATTCGTTGCAGATCCTCCTGCACTTCAGTACAATTTTCCATTGTTACAACCTATCGATATACTACACCATCATCTGCAAAACGCCTCAGTGAACTTCTGATGTTATCTACAAGGTCATTTTGTATATTGTGAATAGCAGCGGTCCTACGACACTCCCCTGCGGCACACCTGAAATCACTAATACTTCGGAATACTTCTCTCCATTGAGAATGACATGCTGCGTTCTGTTATCTAGGAACTCTTCAATCCTTGTTTGCCAAATAATTCGCTCTAACTGTTTAGAATGTTCAAGTGAACGACAATTGGGGGTCCACTGACAGTACATCGTTGTCTGGGAACATGGAGTCTATGAATGGCTGGAAATGGTCTCCAGGTAGCCGAAGATAAGCATTTCAAGTCAATGATCGGTTCAATTGGTCCGGAGGAATCTGTCTATTACATGTTCACAACAGCCCACAACACTATGGAGCCACCACCAGCTTGCACAGTATTTTGTTGACAACTTGGGTCAACGGATGTGTGGCGTCTGCACCGCACGTGAACCGTATCATCAGCTCGTAGCAACTGAAATCGGGACTTATCTGAACACGCCACTATTTCCTAGTTGTCTAAAGGCCAGCTCATGTGGACACGGGCCTAGGAGAGGAGCTGCAGGCGACGTCGTGCTGTTAGCTGGTTTGTTTTTCTACATTGAGGACGAGTATCCAGTTTTGACGCCCGCTATGTCAACCAAGGTCTTTAGTTGGTTTTTACGAGCGAGAGAAGAGAGTCAGAAATACCTAGTGTCGGTCGTATGTTGCTATAGCCCATTAACTCTACACTGTCTTCGTACGTCTCACATTGATTTCTGTGAATATTTGACGCAGTATTGCTTGTCTTAGCAGTGACAGCTCTAAGCAGACGCTAATGTTTTCTGGTAAGTGAAGGCCAGAGGTTACTGCGGTGTCCGTCTTGAGAGGTAATGCGTGACATTTGCTGTTCTCGGCACACTTGACACTATCTCAGAATATTTAATTCCCAACGATTTTCGAAACGGAATGTACTGTGTGTCTAGCTCCAGCTACCATTCCGCGTTCAGTCTTAATTCCCGTCTTGCCGCCACAATTATGTCCGAAACCTTTTTAAATATATCACACGAGTACAAATGACAGCTCCGCCAACGCATTGCCTTTCTATACGCTACGTGCGCGGTTCTACCGCCATCTGTATATGTGCTTAACGGTATCCCATGACTTATCACCTCAGTGCAAAATGCCGACTAGCAATAGCGAGTAAGCCTTTTACGAAAATAAGTGTCACTGAATATACCGGGTGATTAAAACGTCAGTATAAATTTGAATCTGAATAAATCACGGAATAATGTAGATAGAGGGGTACAAATTGACACATTCTTGGAATGACATGGGGGTTTTATTAGAACCAAAAAATACAAACGTTCAAAAATGTCCGACAGATGGCGCTTCATCTGATCAGAATAGCAATAATTAGCATAACAAAGTAAGACAAAACAAAGATGATGTTCTTTACAGGAAATTCTCAATATGTCCACCATCATTCCTCAACAACAGCTGTAGTCGAGGAATAATGTTGTGAACAGCACTGTAAAGCATGTCCGGAGTTATGGTGAGGCATTGACGTCGGATGTTGTGTTTCAGAATCCCTAGAGATGTCGGTCGATCACGATACACTTGCGGCGTCAGGTAACCCCAAAACCAATAATCGCACGGACTGAGGTCTGGGAACCTGGGAGGCCAAGCATGACGAAAGTGGCGGCTGAGCACACGATCACCACCAAACGACGCGAGCAAGAGATCTTTCACGCGTCTAGCAATATGGGGTGTTTTTTGGGCTCTAACAAAACCCCATGTCATTCCAAGCATGTGTTTCAATTTTTACCCCTCTGTCTACATTATTCCGTGGTTTATTAAGTTTTCAAACTTCTGACTGATCACCCGGTAAATTATATGCGTAGTTACAGAAAGTATTATGATGCTTCATTGTTGCTGTTACACCGACTTGCAGGCATGGTCAGCCTGAAGTGAAGAGTCATTGATTTTTTAAGGGACGGAGAGTGTCTTTGCTGAGTGCCTACTTTTATTCCAGGATATGCATGTGACTAAGTACGTTCCTATTGATAAAATTTGTTTGTATTATGATCCTTATGGTAAAAGAAGTCAGCATAGTTTTGATGAACACATTCAGAATGCGAAAATAATGCAATTAGCCAACCACTCTGCTGACTTTTTTTAGAAATTCTGGTTTGTTTTTCCACATTTAGGACGAGTGTCCAGTTTTGACACGCACTATGCCAACCAAGGTCTTTAGTTGGTTTTTACGCCTGAGAGAAGACAGAAATACCTGAATTGTTTAAATCTTAATAACTGGAGTTTCGGTGGTAGGCAAACCAGTTACAAGCAGGTTTCGCAGTGGTTGGTGTGAAGGGCTGTGAATTATAGTTCTGAAGCTCTGGTTCGCTAGTTGAGTTTTATGGCCAACGTACCCCTCTGCTCCGAACAGGAGACTTGCTCGGTAGGCCAGCCGGCAGCGGCGTGCGCGGGCACGTCCAGCTCCACCACCAGACGCACCCCGCGCTCTCTCGCGAACTCCGCCAGCCGCGACACGTCGTCCATACTGTACACCTGCCGGCAGGGACATAGAGAAAGGTCAAGGTGTAATCCAGCTGCAAAAGTGAAGAAAAGAGGAGGAGGAGGAGAAGGGACGAAATAGAACAGATGAGGAGGGAAGAAGAATAGAGCAAAATGAGTATAAACGGCAAGAAATAGGACTGTAGGATACAAACAAGAATCCTATAAAAGAATATATCTATAAACTTAGGAACAATGTGTTTAGTTACTGTTTATATGTGCGTCCTGTAATATCCAACTCTCTGGGAAAGTCTCTAAACAAATTCTGTTCCTCGATATTTCTAAAAACGATAGTCATTTCCGTGAAGCACCTATTTCGTTTTGCCCCCTAAAGAGCACATGAAAGAAGCAGCTAGCTTCAGTCTTCTAGGTCCTGTGCCTAATATTGTCATCTCCCTATCATGGGCCTGTTATCTTTATGGTGGTACGAGTGTTTCCATTCTTGCTTGGATGTTGGCGGAGAACATCTTTAACACAGATTTTAAACTTCTTTCTAAAATATGCTTATTGAACTAATAAAAGTAAATCTACTTAAGCTGTTAATTACATACTTAAGAATGAAAATGTACAACAAAAATGTAAGAAAGCGATGATGTACGTTGAGTTTCTTCATTCATATCCCTTTTAGCGCAGGGACCGGTTTTATGTGCGACCTCCAAGCTACCTGACCGACGTGTAGGAAGATTCCAACCTCGTTTCCGGTCAAAATAGGGGTCAGCATTCGGAGACTGGTATCTGTAGATTTCTATGGTAGACTGATCACTTCAAACACCACCGACCGTTTGATCTCCCATCACAATGGATTTCCGCGTCTGCAGCCCTTATCTTCCTTAGGGTGATCCCCGTCCGTGTCTACTCCGCATAAATACTTTTGTTACCGTGTCACGAGTCTTAACGCCACAAAGCGGCATCCAATCTCGCGGTGGACAGTGGTCATAATGTTTTGGCTTATCAGAGTATGTGATGTTTGCGTGCGTGGTATTCTAGCTCTTTTGCCCTGCAGTTGTCTTTTTGTGGTTTGAATTCCAGAAATCACATACAATGAAAATAATGGAGGAGCTGCAAATTTCTGTGTTATCACTAAAAGCAAGGAGGAAAACTTCTCAACATCGTAATACGTAGTGAATCGATTAATTTCTTCAGGTGTTTCGCTTGCGTATAATAACCACAGCAAATCCATGTATGTTCTGCCCTTCATACATTTAACTCAATATTTGCAACAAAAAGCGAAGATAAAATACAAACGACAATCGATATTTAATCGTCACTAGAGTCATGGGAGAAGTTACAAGTGACAGTTTGATGTAAATAGTGCAGTCTACGAAAATTTAACACCTCTGACTGCATCCAAACACTTTGAGAAGCCATTACTGTCGTAATATTCTCATAGCATATTTTAATTTCACGTAAAGAAACAGCGTGAGTAACTGTTAGGAACAGTTCTCGTGGAGAACTAGCGACCTGGCTGAAAGTACTTTAAAATGGATTACAAACTGTCTACATAGCAATAAAACGTTTATTTTAATGGTTACCGGTTTCGGTCAGAACGTGGCAATCATCAGACCCTTTATAGCATGATGGTAGGTGGTGGTGGTGAACGGAACAGGTTTTATGAGTCCACGAAGTTCAACTGATGAGTCATAACACATGCTGCGTTCACCGCCACCACCTACCATCATGGTATTAAGGGTCTAAGGATGGTCATACTCTGACCGAAACTGGTAACCATTAAAATGCTTTATTGCAGTCTAGTGTTTTTAGTCTATTTTTAAAACAGTATGAGCGTTGGCGTACACATGCAAGGATTTCTGTATAGTGAAGACGCAGTACCTGTTAGTAAACAGAGGAAAAAATACTATTTCTTAAAATTAGCACGTAAAAATTTCAAGATTTGTATTTTCTGATGGACTAGAACCACAATGCAAGAGTGCGAACGTAACACACGCAAACATCAGGTAAAATATGAATAATTATTTGCACCTGATAATGAGAAATTTACGAAACTCGTTATGTGTGAAGTATCCATCATCATCATCATCATCATCATCATCATCATCATCATCATCATCAGACAGCTGCAGACTTTCTAAAAATCTATTACGATGTAGGAGTGGTATTGATTTGTTTAAAATTAATGAGCTTTTAACTGTGTGGAAAGCATAGTAATAGAAACTATAAAATTTTCTCATTGCGATCAAAAATGAGGTCAATGGTGAAAAGTGTTTGTGAATGGTATCTTACTAAAAATGTAATAGGATGCAGCGAAAAACCTATTATTTAATAAATACACTGAAGTGCCAAAGAAGCTGGTACACCGCCTAATATCGTGTAGCATGTGGAAGGGCCGCTACACTACGTGGCATTGACTCTACTAAAGTTTGAAGTAGTGCTGGAGGGAACTGGCATGAATCCTGCACAGCTGTCCATAGATCCGTAAGGGTACGAGGGAGTGGAGATCTCTTCTGAACACCACGTTGCAAGGCAT
This sequence comes from Schistocerca serialis cubense, assembly GCF_023864345.2. Taxonomy (NCBI): domain Eukaryota; kingdom Metazoa; phylum Arthropoda; class Insecta; order Orthoptera; family Acrididae; genus Schistocerca; species Schistocerca serialis. The sequence continues at coordinate 335,924,048 of NC_064643.1, forward strand.
CTGAGACATGCTCAATAATGTTCGTGTCTGGTGAGTTTGGTGGCCAGCGGAAGAGTTTAAACTCAGAGTTCCTGTAGCAATACTGGACGTGTGGGGTGTCGTATTGTCCTGCTGGAATTGGCCAAGTCCGTAGCAATGCACAATGGACATGAATGGATGCAGGTGATGAGACAGGATGCTTAAGTACGTGTCATCTGTCAGAGTCGTATCTAGACTTATCAGGGATCCCGTATCACTCCAACTGCACACGCCCCACAACATTACTCAGCTTCCACCAGCTTGAACAGTCCCCTGCTGACATGCAGAGTCCATGGATTCGTGAGGTTGTCTCCATAATCGTACACGTCTATCCGCTCGATACAATTTGAAACGAGACTTGTCCGACCAGGCAACATGTTTCCAATCATCAACAGTCAAATGTCGGTGTTGAAGGGCTCTGGCGAGGCGTAAAACTGTCATGCAGTAACGAAGGGTACACGAATGGGCCTTCGGCTCCGAAAGCCCATATCGATGATGTTTCGTTGAATGATTCGCACGCTGACACTATGACCCAGCATTGAAATCTGCAGCAATTTGCGGAATGATTGCGCTTCTGTCACGCTGAACGAGTCTCTTCAGTCGTCGTTGGTCCCATTCCTGCAGGATCTTTTTCCGCCCGAACCGATTTCGGAGATTTGATGTTTTACCGGATTCCTGATATTCACGGTACACTCGTGAAATGATCGTACGGGAAAATCCCCACTTCATCGCTTCTTCGGACGTTCTGTGTTCCATCACTCGTGCACCGACTATAACACCACGTTCAGATTCAAAACTTGATAACCTGCCATTGTAGCAGCAGTAACCGATCTAACAACTGCACCAGACACTTTCTTATATAGGCGCTGCCGACCGCAGCGCCGTATTCTGCCCCTTTACGTATCTCTGTATTTGAATACGCATGCTTGTACCAGTTTCTTTGGCGCTTCATTGTAGGCACGACTCAATAACAGGGTTATTGTAATAGTTGCGTTAGATACCCATAGTGAACGGTAAACATCTTTCAAGTACAAAAGATCAGACGGATTACACTCAAGATACTTCCGCAACACTGAATGAACCTGCATCCATGCGTGCTTTATAGATTTATTGCCTTTGAACAAATGGTCGCATCGCTCTGTCGGTCGCGGAGCCCACCTGTTCTGGGGAGTAGGCTCCGTAGCGCGCCATGGTGGGCAGCGCGCGGCTGAGGTAGGGGAAGCTGGTGGAGTCCGTGAGGTGCCAGTGCAGCGTGTTGAGCTTGTTGGAGGCCATCGCGTCCACCGTGCGCTGCAGCGCCTCCAGCGGGATGAAGTTGCGCGCCGTGTCCACCATCAGGCCTCGGTGCCGGAACTTGGGCGCGTCCTGCAAACGAATCGTCCAACAGTAACAGTCAATATACCAATCACATCAGTTGACCTTAATTCACTGACAATGGAACCAATGAAGATGTAATCAATTTAATACGACCACATGAAATGTCAGTGAAATCTGTACCAAAATTAATCAAAATAAGTCTTTGTTCAGTAGACGTGGTTCGTTATTTGATTAACATGCTTTTTCACCATTATTGGCCGATATAAACTTGCCTTTTTCAAATGTGCGTTTCCATACAATCGTAAACGACGTAAAACAAGGAGAAACGCTGAGGCATATTCCTACAACACAGACCCAATTAAACATAGATCTTAATGCATAACGTAATACCAACTAACTTTCCACATATTACAATGAAATGAATATCACTAGCTGCATACAGGCGTTGATATAAGTCAACGTGGACAGTAGAAAATGTGTGCCCCGACCGGGACTCTAACCCGGGATCTCCCGCTTACATGGCAGACGCCCTACCCTACTGAGCCACCGAGGACACAGAGGTTAGTGCGTTGGGGTTGCTTGGGGAAGGAGACCAGACAACTAGGTCATCGGTCTCATCGGATTAGGGAAGGACGGGGAAGGAAGTCGGCCGTGCCCTTTCAAAGGAACCATCCCGGCATTTGCCTGGAGCGATTTAGGGAAATCACGGAAAACGTAAATCAGGATGGCCGGACGCGGGATTGAACTGTCTTCCTCCCGAACGCGAGTCCAGTGTGCTAGGGTTTGTGCGTCTTCAGGGACTTCTCTGGCAAGTCTCCCGTGAGACCCACATTCTCAACTATATTCGTAGTGCCCCTGCCCATTATACTCATCACTCGCGGCTTTACCGCAGATTCCCGCAAGAGTTCGGGCACTGTGTGCATTTGCACAGAAGAAGATGGTCAAATGGCCGGTGAGCCTTATATAAAGATGGTATCTGTTCTTTCGGAGATGTCCGAAAGAATAGATACCATCTTCATATACATTCTGTACATTTAAGATTCAATTATAACTACGAAAGATCCTTATGTCCTTAGATCAGGCATAAACTAAGATGTTTTTTGGAAGGGAGACGATTTTTAAGATTACATTAAATGTATTCGCAATTACGAATGTGAATAACCAACTATATAATAGAATGACGACAGTGAAAATGTATGCCGAACTGGGACACGAACTCTTATTTCCCGCTTATCGCGAGCGGTCGCCTTACCATTTGGCTATCCGTGGTCAACCGTCGGCCAGAGCCAAATTTCCATATGTCGTCAACCACGCGTCTGCGACCTCTACTCTTAGATCCATTATGTATATTTCCGTACATTTTACTTTAAAATCGCTTGTCCGGTGTCGGCGTATCAATACGATATTGCAGTGCCTGTGTTATTCTGAGTACGATGCGAAGTTCATTTGGACAAGCATACGAAGGAAGTTTAATCGTAATTTGGAATAACGGAAGCACTGCATCATATTACTTCATATTGCCGGCCGAAGTGGCCGTGCGGTTAAAGGCGCTGCAGTCTGGAACCGCAAGACCGCTACGGTCGCAGGTTCGAATCCTGCCTCGGGCATGGATGTTTGTGATGTCCTTAGGTTAGTTAGGCTTAACTAGTTCTAAGTTCTAGGGGACTGATGACCTCAGCAGTTGAGTCCCATAGTGCTCAGAGCCATTTGAACCATTTTACTTCATATTCTACTGAGTGTACTCTAACTCTAGGGACAAAACTTCGGAGGTTGTCCACGGACAGCAAATATTTTCATATAGAGAACCTGTCGTCTTCCGTGTCTTTTTACAGATAATGGTGTAATTATGATATTTTGTTGTCCCAGTTACCTACGTGAAATTACCTACGACAGTGATAAAGCCTCTACTATACAATAACCGAAACGTACAACAGAGTTAGGCGATGACTCTCGGGAACAAAAGTACTGTGATGATGTCGTTGGTGTGGCAACCACTCAGCATAACCTCGTGGCGCTGCTCTTCCGCTGTGTTCAGTGAACCCATATTGAGCTGGGTGTTGCCTAACTCTCCAGCAGTAAACACAGGTACGCGCACAACTAACGCTGCCAGAAATACAAACCCGGGCAGAAGCGAGCAGTAGTGAACGCTAGTTTAAAGCAGAGAATGAAGTGGATCCAATTACCAACAGCGAACACCTGAAGTCAATGGAACAACTAAGTTTGTGTATATTAGTAACTAGTTTGAGCTCCGAAACAAAAACGCGAGAATGCTGTACACTCTTCATCACTGCTAACAATATTGCTAGTATGGAATGATACACTACATTCGTAGTGCACCTAAAAGATGTTTGCCCATCACACTCATTACTCGTGGCAGATTAATCTACCAAGTCCCGTACGAGTTGGGGCATAGCGTGTGCGCTCACGCAAGAAGGTCAATGACCGGGTAGCCATATTTTAACTATATATGAAGGCAGTATCTGTTCCCGAAAGGGTGCAAGGGATAAGTCCCTGCAGGCGCACTATTCTCTGTGCCCTCCGTGGCTCAATGGATAGAGCGTCTGCCATGTAAGCAGGAGATCCCGGGTTCGAGTCCCGGTCGGGGCACACATTTTCAGCATGTCCCGAATGATGTATATCAACGCCTGTTTGCAGTTAGGGAGTCGATGTAATTATTTCATTCTAAAGAAGCTGCACGGTCATCAATGTTATCTGTCCTTCCGGGAACAGATACTAACTTCATATACAGTTAACATTGCTAGGTATGCAACATTCTATTAGTAATTTGGTCACTGTACACAACGGTATCACCATCGCACTGAAACAACATTAGTGTATTCCTCGTTACATTTTCATTTCGGACGGGTTGCCTAACACGGAAGAAGTTGTAGGAATTAGTATTCAAAAAACGATCTCAGAACAAATATTTATTCAGATTCAAAATCAGTATGGAATCTTATTGGAATGTAACTCTTGAGAAACAAAAACGCAGGAAATTTAATTGTGCAAGATTTTGAAATACATCGAAAGGATACCTCAAAGTGGAATAGACTTGAGTTACTCATTTGCACAGCTCTCATCTTCGAATACAAGAGAAATAACCCACTGAACTCCGCATCCAAGATAAACAACCAGGCAAATGCCAGCTGTTTACAGTATGGGCTTTGAGATACGAAACTAAAACCTCATTCCACAGCAAAAAAGCGACAGCTTAAATCTGCGCATTCAGTACGCATCGACAGGCAAGAAAAGGATTATCGAAATTCAAAGTTTATAGTGAGCCATGCCATTCATGGAAGGGTATGTATCACGGACGTCGAATATGGAGTTCAGAGCAAATATATGTGTGATCGTAATTAGTTTGTAAACATCGGGCCATATACCGGGGAAAGTATTACGCAACAGGTGTGGAGAGCATTTTTAATCTCCGTGCAGCAGGGAGGAATGAAGGAGCTCTAGTACCATGGAAGATCTCCGGCACCAAGCGATTGCTGTTATATTCTATTCACAGTTCGTTAACATGAAGTCTTTGAGACAGTAATATTACTCGGTTTCCATGTAACGTGTAACCTTTTGTAACAGTTTCCGATAATATATATAGTGTGTTAACTGGAACCAATCTACACACTATTGAAGTAGAGAAGCAATGATTTGTTTCATAGCCACTTCAGTTATAGTAATATGCACAGAAGAAAAGTTCGATGCCGAGGAAGAACAGGGCTGGACCCTGATGTAAATCACTAGTGGCGAAATGCTGAATATGTACACCAATATAATGGAGTGTCAAGGCGGCGGTGTTAGGTGTAGCTGCAAGGAGTAATAAATCCTGAACAGACGTTGCTGAAGCATTCGAAACGTCGACACTAGCTAAAACAGCAATCTCTCTCTCTCACACTCACACACACACACACACACACACACACACACACACACACACACACACACACACACACAAGTAATCACTCCAAGTTCTGCATCCAAACTCCTTTGGAGAGGCGAGAGCAATGCTTGTATCCAGTGTGACGAATACAAATGTGTCACGAGTCACGAGAACCGAGAAAAACGCAGCAAAAGTTACCCCGATATGGCACAGTAGTACGCTTATACGATTTACTACTTTGGCATTGAGCTTTAACGATTTTACACTATTGGAGACAACACAGGACTCGCCAAAATGAAATGCTGTTGAGGTGGAGCTAAATTTTTCACGTCTCGTAGAAATGGAAAGGCAGGATACTTGTTCGTAACCATGTCGAATAGATACTAGTCACGTGTCATGTGGGCACTTTGGAGCTAAAAGACACGGCTGTGGCCGCACATGAAGGATTAACTCCCAGGTATCGCAACCTTCCAACACGCCGAGCAGGCCCTGAGAAGCACCCACAGTGCAACTCATGAGCGAAGTAGACATCGCGTGAGAAGCTTTCAACCACCAACCAACAGCCAGTACTGCCCAATTCATATACGAAATAAAATTCAATCGAAGTAGCAATACAGATGCTTTCCAGGTAACGTTTAGAGTACGTGTCGAAGTCTTCTATAGCGACCCAGCCCAGTCCATATATATATATATATATATATATATATATATATATATATATAAAAAGAGAAGATAAAATTAAAACTTCTGCTCCAATCACAGATTCAGGTTGTTAGTATAGTTAGTAGTTCAGTGGTGGTAGCCACGGGCTGCACACCCCTTTATTAATAAGACTATGAATTTAATTCAATTAATTAAGAATTAAAAGTAATTTTCTCAAGCCATCAGTAATCACAGGTAACTTGTCTATACACAAGACTAACAACAGACTGTGGCGATGTTTAAATTTCTTGGTTCGCCTGTCAGTAAATTCGGAAATTCCTCGAAGTGGCGTAGAACTGCAGCAGATCCAGCAGTGCGCATTGGTTTCAAAAGTCCACACCAAGGTTACAGTTGCGCGGTGGGACACCGGCCTGTTCGACGGCCAGAGGCCTGGCGCCACCCCTGTAGCGTCAGCGTGTGCGTGGGCGGGCTGAGCAGCCCCTCGGCTGAAAGTTAAGAGACCGTTGGCATTGCCGCCGCCGCCGATGTAGGCGGCAGGGACCTTTTACTTTCGGAGGAAGCACACAGTCTGCGAGGACCCGAGTTTACGAAACTGCTGACAGTCTCCCTCTCTGTCAATCCGTTGGAGTGCTTGGTGCGATCAGTTAGTGGGAGTACATTGCAGGCTGTATTTCGTGACCAGCAGTAGCGCATCTGCGCTGCATGTGTTCTTTTACACCGCCGTGGAAGCAACCGGCACCTATTACGCTCCGTTTTATCCAGTCATTTGCGGCAGAATGCTCGTAGTAAAGACGACCGTTTTTAAGACGTAAATATTTGGCTTGGGCCGCGAGGGATCAGCCTCCCTGTTTTATCAATGGTAATATGGAAGTCTGTTGTGCTGCTCCTGTCCTTTATTAGCACCATGTTTTCACACTCATGGCACTTTACCGTAACTTGTGATTCGAATTCCGGAGTCATCTTTGTTAAGCTGTAGCCCGAAATTGTGGACTGGCTAGTTGCCACATATTTGTATCGAGACGGCCTCATTCTCATGCGTTTACGAGAATATATTTGCTTTTCTTTAAGCTGTCTGTTACTGGTCTGTATCCTCCCTCTGTTCTCTTCACTAATCAATTTCGATCTGCAGTCGAAATATCTGCAGTAAATGAAGAACGCGACAACATTACTGACCGGGGAGCAGCAAATCAGATGAGATTCTTCCAATCTGATGGTAGGGAAGACTGTGACGGGCAGAAAGTTTATTTCTCTCATTTTGACCCCTCTGAAGCCAAAAGAAACGATCTGTACCAGTCATGTCACAAAATTTATTTCCAAACAAGACGCACGAAGCATATCGTCGACATTTTCATTGTGCAGTTATTTTCATAACCATACAGATACAAGGTAAATGGGAGAATACGTCAAACAAAACTTTAGTACTTTTTAACAACGGAGTGGAGACCAAGAGTACCTTCTACCAAAACACTCAGAAAATATCCATGAACAGCCTCCCAAATTTGTCAGTGGAGTTTGGATTTACCATTTTAACAGGACGAAGTGGTGAAAGCAGCTCTTTTGAGCCGAGCAGTACACTGGCAGACGAAAGGCCACGGTGCCGAAGAGTGCCTATACCCTCTGTTGATGTCTCCAACATAAGGTGAAACGTTACACAGATGAGTAAACCTTGGACCACACGGATTATGTCTGTGAAACAAATTTCACCAAGCACGCAACTATCGGCTGTGAAGGGTTACATTGTATGATTATCTTAGGTTTTATCACGACTTTATGTAGACAACACTGTCGATAAACGCTCTACTGCATACCTTGACCTGCCTGGATAGCGGTGCGCGGTAGAGAGCCGCTTCCAGGACGGAGAGGTGCACCGGATCCGGACCGAATAAGAGTCACGCTCTTTGAAACGAAAGCCCAGATGTGGCTCTATTCAATTCGTACATTATCTAAAAAAATGATACACGATCAGAGAAAGGAAACGTATTGACTAACGAATAAATGTAGCAGAGGTAATGTTCAAAAATTTTCAGTTGCCGGAGTACGAAAATCGTGGGAAGCCAATCACTAGGTGGAAAACCTCTTCGGCCACAAGCGCAATATTGGGCCCATTCACCAGGACATACCTGTCCGACCCCTAAAAACCCGACAAGAATGTGCAATGTCTGCATGAAACACGAAATACGAAGCGAAAGGACAGAGCAATCCACAGAGTGTAAAGTGGAGTTGCATCTACCAGAATGCTTTCGAAATCACCATGCCATGCTGGACTCAATTTTTTGAATTGTAGAACCTGTTGGTTGCAATTAAAGTGCACCGCCTCACAGAGGTCCTGTGTGGACTGTAATTATGGAAACTAAAGTTAGTAGATATTGCAATGCGTTAATGCGGAACCGATTTAGGTTTGAAAAGTTTCCAATATTTGTCACTAGGTGTAAATCTGGCGTTGTGAATGCAAGAAAGACGTAGAGAGATGATTCGATGTCTAATGGATTAGGAAAGGAACATGGCTGGGAAATGTCGGACTAGTGACAAACGCTTAATGATTTTATTATTGGTAACCGATTAGACAGTTCGTTCAATAGGAGCACAGGAGACGTCGATGAGATGCCGTTGAACGCCAGGCACCTGATCGCCAGAGCTGGAGCTGGAACTAATTTTATTCCAGCGTAAATCGGTTCCTCATCAACGCATTAGCATAGCTACCAAATTTAGCTGCCAGACGCTAATTACAACCCACACTGGAGTAGCTGCACTTCAATTATAACCACTCGGAATTTTGCTACCAGTAATTTGTTCAAAGACAGCATTTCTTCTTGTAATCACACCTACGTTCAGGCATCGTGTTATTACATTCCTTCTGAACAAGGCACACCCAGAAACGCCCACGAAGATAATTTCTTTTAAAATATTGCTTTTGTGTAGAAATGTATATTTTGAAGTATTGTTTGCAACATTCTATTACGAAAACGTATATAAAAACGAACATGAATTTTATGTTAAAATCCAGAAGTGCAGTGCCATGTGAAACAAACGTGTAGTTACGTAACAGCGTCCGCTTTGAGATTGTCTCACGCATCACGCTGGCCCGTTTCACACGCGCCGTCTACAATCGCTTGGGCAAGGATTTTGTCTTACTAAATGGTACGGCAAGGGGTTAACGACGAAGTCTGTGCTAGCAAGCTTGGCTGTAGTTTGTAGGTGGTTTCCCATATCCCACTCTGTTAATACCGGGCTGTTCCTAGATACCGCCTCAGTTACACAGTTCGGAAATGTTTACAAAACTTTCTCATACACTCACGTGAACAACATTACACGCAGGCAGTTGGATAACACACCGTCCGTCCCAGGGGTAACAGGAGCTGTGACAGGAAGGGCATCGGGCAAACACGAAACCAAATCATGCCAATTCCAAATGAAATTACTCCGTTTCAGGGACTTTACTGGTCTCATTTGGGAATGATTTTACGTATACACACAAGCGGCGATTGAAAATTTGTACCAAGGTCGCGAACCGTAGCCTGGTGTCTTGCTTGATAGGCAGGTGCGTTAGCCACTGAACCACCTTCGCACATACTTTCACGCAACTGCGTGGATTACTCTGCCACACCTCCCTCCTCGATCCAAATTCTCACTGCCACCCCAGTCTCAAACTGTGTCATTTCATCATTTCATCATTTCATCTGTATAAGTACCCGCTCAAGGGCCTCAGGCTAAGAGCCCCGTTAACGTTCGATGCTGAAGGGCTATTCTAGAACATGGAGAGCCTCGGCAATTCTGTTCGTGTATCTGGGGGAATTTAAAGTAGACCGGGGCAGGAGAGAGAATTTAGATCGAGGCTGGAAGCGTGTCAGGGTAATCTGTACAGTTGTGTGGGCCGCTGTACCAAGGTGGCTTATTGGATAACGCACCTGCTTAGTAAGTTGGAGACCCGAGTTCGATTCCCGGTCGTCTTAATTTTCATTCGGCGCTTCAGTCTACATACTTAAAATCATGTTAAATTCGTTCGTAACTACGCAGATCCTGCACCGATGCAGGACAGACATAAGAAGAAGTAGTAGTAGAAGTAGATGTAGTGTGTACCTTGACGATAGCAGAGTCCAGCATGCGCACGCATCCGCTGACGGGGTCCCACCAGGCGAGCTGCGACAACGTCTCCAGCGCATGGCGGGCGCCGAAGAAGCTGCGCGCATCAATCTCCGCTTGTAGATCCTGAGACTCACGGCGCACCTGCCACAAGTGAATTAAACACTCAGCTTTGTGCATACTGGAGATCTGCTGCATGCAAGTGCAGCCGAGTAATGGACGAGATCGCTAGCTTTGTTGTCAGTTTATTTGGGCTGGAAGGAAAGTACATTCTACTACATACTACTCTGAAAAAGTTAAGACTCACCAGGAATCTACATGATTACTGTACGATCCACAGTCAAGTACGAGGCGTATTCTGAAAGTAAGGTCCGGTGAGGCGCGAAATGGAAACACTGTCAAAATCGAATGGAACTTTGCATAGATGTGTTGGGCAGTGTCTTTAGTGTGCCTGTCGATCGCTTCACATTGTGCTTTTCAGTTCAGGGCGCTAAGTGATCACTTAGAAATGTCTGAACTATTGTGTCTCCCGCCAAGTATGTACGAGATTTTGCCTGAAGCTATGCAGCCCACGTAACACGAATTTCATGCGTTTCTTCTTCAAGACAATTTTCAGCTGCATTCTGCAGGGGCAATGAAAATGCTCCTGCAGCGTTTTCGATGGAAGTGATCACCCACAATACAGCCCTTAATTGGCTCCCTCTGATGTTCATCTCTGCACAGATGAACCGCTGGCCACTAAGACATTTTGGCACAAACAACTAAAGGCAGACAAGAGTAGAGAACTGGCGGAAAGCACAGGAAGCTGCTTTCTGTGACGAGGAGCGGCGACTATTTGGAGGGGTAGCTGGAAGGTGTGGGTAACTGTTGCGAATAAATTTTTTTTTTTGATTTTCACTGTGGTTTTCATTTCGCAACCGATCAGACCTTACTTTCCGAACAGCCCTCGTAACTGGCAGATGGTTCATCTAACCCTGTTCAAACTATTTCTCTACCGTTTTACTCCGAACGGCGCGCGGAAGAACCGTATCGTGCCCGTGGCACTTTCTCCCTTATTTCGCAATAATGCAAAACATACAGCGCTTCTACGAACTTTTTCGATGTTCTCCATCACTCCTATCTGATGTGGACCCCACACCGAACAGCAACGCTCCAGAAGAGTGCGGACAAGCGTGGTGTAAGCAGTCCCTTTAGTGTACTGCTTACATTTTCCAAGGGCTCTGCTATAAAGTCGAAGTCTTGTTTCTTTTTTCTGTGTGAGCGTTCCAATTTAAGTTATTCGTAATTGCAATGCCTAAATATTTAGTTGAATTTACAGTATTTAGATTCGTGTGATTTATCGTGTAACCTAAGTTTAGCGCATTTCTGTTAGTACTCATGTGGATGACTTGACATCTCCATTACCTAGAGTCAATTGTCACTTTTCGCACCATACATTTATCTTGTCTACATCATTTTGAAACTGGTTTTGATCATTGATTACTTTACAAGACGGCAAATGACTGCATCCTCTAAACAGTCTAACAGGGCAGCTCAGATTATCTCCTCTGCCGTTAATATAGGTCAGAAACAGCAGAGCGCTTGAAACATTTCCTCGGAAACCGGTACAATTACACTTTCTGAAGTCTGTAGGTTAGTTTCATGCAGTTCTTCCTGTTAGTGTATCCTGGGAAAGCCCATCTCTGTAACTATTACAACCTGGAAATTTCATAATCTATCATCGAACCTAAGCTGGTATCACATGAAGTCTATTTCTACACAGTACATGTTTATAACAAACAGAATAACTTTGCTGATTGCTTGCTGATTCAATAGATACCACATATTCATGCTGAAACCGTAAAAAAATCTATATTTTGAATGTTGAGACCAGTTACGTTCATTACCCCATAATTTGCTTCGATAAACATAGGTTGTAATACGACTGAAGAACGTATTAGGATACTACTGTTTCGTGGGACATCTCATTTCGCTAATTCCAAACCTGTACCACGTATTAACATAGGAAGCTGCTGTGCGACAGTACAGCTCAAACGACTGTTCTGAGAAATTTTCAAGAGTAACGTTTATTGAAGTACGCTGGAGAACAAGAGATCATGTTTTTCACATGCAACTAGAACACGTGCAGCAGTAGCACTAATCTACTAAATTACAGTCCACATTATTAACATAGATATGTAGTAGGACTTTGGATCGTATATTGTGTTCGGACATTATGAATAACATCGAAGATAACAGACTATTGACACACAGACAAAACTGATTCGGAAAACATCGTTCTTGTTCAACACAACTAGCTCTTTACTCACACTAAGTGTTAAGTGCTGTCGACAAGGGATTTCAAACTGATTTCATATTTTTATATTTCCAGAAGGCTTTTGACACCGTACCTTACAAGCGGCCTGTAATCGAACTGCGGGCTGATGGAATATCGTCTCAGTTACGGGACTGGATTTGTGACTTCCTTTCAGATGTCACATTTAGTAACAACTGACGGAAAGCCATCGAGTAAAACAGAAGTGATTTCTGGCGTTCCCCAAAGTAGTGTTATAGGCCCCCTGCTGTTCCTGATCTGTATAAACTATTTAGGAGACAATCTGAGCAGCTGTATTGGTATTTTTGCAGAAGACGCTGTCGTTTATTGTCTAGTAAAAAAGTCATCAGAAGATCAGAGATAATTGCAAAACGATTTAGATATCTGTATGGTGTGCAAATTGGCGACTAAATAGTGAGCGAGTGATCACCAATGAATACTAAAAGGAATCCGTTAAACTTCTCTAGCACGAGAATCAGTCAAATATAAAGGCCTTAAATTTAGCTAAATGCCTCGGAATTACGAACTTAAATTGGAAAGGACACAGAAAATGTTGTGGAAAAGGCGAACCGAAGACTGCGTTTGATTGGCAGGACACCCAGGAGGTGCAACGGATTTATTAAAGAGATTGTCTGCACTACGCTTGTCCGTCCTCTTTTTGAATACTGCTGCGCAGTCTGGGATCCTTACCAGATAGGATTTACGGCGTAGATTGAGAATATTGAAAGAAAGGGAGTACGTTTTTTACTGTCGAGAAATAGGGGAGAGAGTGTCATGGACTTTGGGGTGCAAATCATTAAACCAAAGGCGTTTTCCGTTTTGGGGGATGTTCTCGTGACATTTCAATCACCTACTTTCTCCTCAGACTGCGCAAATAGTTTGTTAACGCCGACCTACACAAGACGAAACAATCATAATAAAATAACGGAATCCGAGCTCGCACGGAAGTACATGTGTGTTCGTTTTTTCCCGCGCGCTGTTCGAGAGTGGAATAATAGAGAAATAATGTAAAGGTGGTTCGATGAACACACTACCAGGCACTTAAGTGCGATTTGCATCGTATCCATGTAGATGTAGAAATCGCAGGATTGCATAAATGTTTTATTTTGCTGAGACGGCGGAACGCGTTGTGGAAATAGTGGAATCAAGTACGATTGTTACCACAGATATACATTCTAACCAACGTAATATAAAAACCGTTGATCTGATACTAATATACATTAAAACAGTGATAACCTTTAGGCTGCTTAATTGTCACAAAGTATATATTCATACTTTGAGACATCCGTGCCTTGATCTGATTGGGAGAGGTACATCAGTAGAGAAATTTCTATTGAGTTGTGGTTACATAATAAATGTTGATATGAAGACATTTTTTGACTTATTAGGCTTTAAACTCTGCGACGAGACTCCTAGGATGCACTGCAACCACTTAAAGTGATCATATGTTACTGACGAAATCTTTAAGTTGGATTTGTAGCATCACTGAATGGGGCTCAGTTTTATCGACCCCAAACACGGAAAAGATAAGAAACCTGCATCTTTTAAGCACGTCTTTGTCTCATTGTATGTGTGTGTGTTTCTCCTTACCACTAGATTTTCTTCCTATAAATTGTACAGAGTGGTCAGACAAGTTAACAAGGTAGGGAGACCATGAAGGAAGCAAAATTTCCCAAATAACTAGGTCAGATATGCACCACTGTATAGGTACGGCCATGAAAGACGGCCGAACAGCAAGGAGTGCGCGTAAGTTCGTTTGGCCAGAGAACGTTTTTGCGTTTTTCGGTGACTAAGGCGGAGGGTCTGCAAAGGATGTGCAGGTTTTCTCTATCTCCCGTGCAAATAAGCAAGCAAGGATGGAAGCGACATCCACCGACAAAATCGTTGAATATGGAACATAAGCTCTGACTCGACAAGGATTGGATGGCAGTCTGCAACTTGTCTGTTGAGGGAAAACTAATCGCGGTTTTGAACCAAATTAAATCCACTGAAATGAAATAAATGGAGATAAAATGTCTTGGAATTATAGTGTTTTAAACCGATCCGAAATTCTGAAACTTTAGTTCATCTACGATATATCCCTTGTAGAGTCGTAAGCCACGATTCTGTACCAAATCTGTCGACCCTTGTGGTACTATCACGTCCTGATCCGTACTAGAATTTCTGATGGATTTATCAGAGAGAATGAAAATTTGAGACTGACTTGGAGATGTTCTCAGAAAGGCTAACGGTTAAGGTACCTTTTCGTCAGGAAAAACAGATTCGAGTCCTGGTCTGATAAATACAGTTCTCACTACATATATAGTGTGTATTGCCAGATGGGTTTTGGAACCCTACTCTAAGCGTTTTCGAGTCCTTTGTTCTAATCACGGTGGCACCTCATTCTGTGGGATGGTATGTCTGAAGTTTACAGGATAATTTTCTGCACAATTGCATGTCTTCAACTCTTAACAATGCAAAACCTGCAACCAGCCACTCTTTTTGGATGAATAATTTTTTTGTAACTTTTTTCAGACTGGGGTCAAACGTCAGACGGCAACGAGAATTTCTCGTAAAAACAATTTTTGTCCTGCAACGTAACATTCCGTTCTTAATTTGCGGTTTAGACGTATCTTTTAAATTATATGCAAGGTCTATACGTTTGTACTTGAGTAAAATGTTTTAATTTACTTACTACAAAGCACTGCTTGATATGTGGCATGGCGAAGCAAGAAGTAAACGAACGGCCAGACAGACGCGTCTTTACGTCTGATAGGTTTACATCTGACGTTACGTCCAATGGTGTGGTTGGCGGTACCGAAAAACAGTATGGTAAGGTTTTTTTGTTTTGCGGTTTTAGGGCGCACAACTACAATGGTCATTAGCGCCCAGACTAAGTTAGGAATGCACTGTAAGGCACAAGGTTAAAACAGCAACTAAAAGGGACAACACTATAAAAGACATTAATAGGCATAGGATTAAAAAAAACAGCATAAACAAATGTCCTTAGACAGGTTTGTCAAGTGGATAATATGAAGGACGCGAGCAGCTGCTCCTGGGTCATCCGCTAAAATGGCATCCAGAGTACATGGCAGACCAAGATCAACGCGCAGTGTATTAAAATTCGGACAGGACGTTAAAATGTGGCGTACCGTCAGCAACTGCCCACATGGGCAAAACGGCGCCGGCACAGCCGTCAGCAGATGGCGGTAGCTGAACCGGCAGTGTCCAATCCGTAACCGGGCCAAAACGACCTCCTCCCGCCGAGAAGGGCGTGAAGAGGTCGTCCAAGCCGTGGAAAGAGGTTTCAAGGCCCGAAGATTGTTGTCCGTAAGTGTAGCCCAATCGGCATGCCACAGCGATAAAATGCGCTGACAAACGACCCTGCTACAATCGGATGAAGAGACACAACAAGAAGCTGTCCGAAGCTGGAGGACCGCAGCCAGGATGTCAAGGTGATTAGGTTTGCCAGGTGTCCGGCTTCTTTGTGTTCGCATACGGTAAAATTTACCGTGAACAAGTCGGCCTGCCAGTTTTTGTCAGGCTTTTAGCGATTAAACAGAGAACATGCAACTAAGGCATGTTCCAAGCTAATGGCGTAAATATGCAGTCAAAGTTCTCAAAATTTTGAGGTGACGTCAGTCTGGTGGCAGAATTTAAAGCAAACATGTGAAACATATACATCTCTGGCAAGGATTTCTTAAAATCCTGATTATGAATTTCACCCTCAATTAAAGCACTTGCAGTGGAGGATGACAGCTGAATAAGCACCAGTTACTATGGATATTCTACAAACAATCGTGTCGGAGGAACATCCGCAGTTGAGCATTATACCAGAGGTTGAAAATACCGCTACAGTTTTAAGCTCTTATTTAGAACAAATAAAAGTACCTCACAACTGTAGCAGTATTTTCAACCTCTTGTATAGATATTTTATGTACAAAAAATAGGATGACGGTAAATTCTTTGATCAGTATCAATGTTTCATGCAACAAAAAATGACGACTGCCTTAAAAATTATTTTGGCACATGAAAGCGGACATGTTTATTTCGAATCATAGCACAATGGAATTTATACGGAATTACTAAAACTGGCAGAATATTAGTTTGCTATTCCAGGCCATAATGCCAACATTCAAAGCGTGTTGTCTTTCATAAACGCAAAATGGACAAAGAAACGCAATAATCTGCAAACCGACATAATCACAAGATGATGATGTCGTGTAACTTAAAATTATCGTGTCAAGAGTGCCACTAAATGACTTCCACAAAAAAAAAACTATTCTTGATAACGTGGGTTCAGCTGAGATTACTGGTCTTTATAAATGTAACTGAGGTGATCAGTGTTACTGAATGTTTAGTTTTCGCTTCCCAGAAACTTAATTTTTTGCTTAATGAACTTTTTATTTTGGCAGAATTGACTGAGGAGGAAGAAGACTGAACACTTAGCTGCTACCATGAATTGAAAAGTATGACGCTATTATTATTACATTTTAGTTTAAGCACAGTTGTCTCCCAAAATACTGACGTATTAGTAAACGACTGAAAATCCCGAAGTGACCATTTCTATTACAAATAGGTAGTCCAGCATTTAAGGCAAACCGTCTGGCTAAACATAACGTTGAGTCCGGCTTTATTTTTGGACCTAGAAACCCTAATGGCGATGGAGTACTTTTACACTTGTGGTGTGTCCTATAGTTTGTGTTTCGTCGGAAAGCTCCTCTGCGCAAATGAATAAAAGACAGGGAGGGTTACTGCGGACAACACTGAACAAAACCGCCTCGCCACTGAAGTATGGCAACGTTGCAGTCTGGGAGAGAGAATTTATCGCCCATCATCGCTATTCGCGGAAAGGCGTCCGGAGGCGGATTATATATCATTGAATGCTGGTCCTCAATAAAAGGGGACGTGCAAGGCGGTTCAAATGTAAGCCAGCTTTTCACGTATCGCGCGCTATTCTACACAGATTCGTGTCTCTAACAAGAGGAGTGTGTGTCATGTGGGTAACATTTTTATCAAGTTTTGCAAGGGCGATACTGAAAACATGTTTCGGCATTTTGCCAGACATTCCTCAGTTTTTGGGAACATTGAGGTCAAAGACAATGGAAAATCTTATTTTATTTTATTTATAGAAGGATCGTGTAAAAAACATTTTTATTAATACAGGGTGTTACAAAAAGGTACGGCCAAACTTTCAGGAAACATTCCTCACACACAAAAAAAGAAAATATGTTATGTGGACATGTGTTCGGAAACGCTTACTTTCCATGTTACAGCTCATTTTATTACTTCTCTTCAAATCACATTAATCATGGAATGGAAACAAACAACAACAGAACATACCAGCGTGACTTCAAACACTTTGTTACAGGAAATGTTCAAAATGTCCTCTGTCAGCGAGGATACATGCATCCACCCTCCGTCGCATGGAATCCCTGATGCGCTGATGCAGCCCTGGAGAATGGCCTATCGTATCACAGCCGTCCACAATACGAGCACGAAGAGTCTCTACATTTGGTACCGGGGTTGCGTAGACAATAGCTTTCAAATGCCCCCATAAATGAAAGTCAAGAGGGTTGAGGTCAGGAGAGCGTGGAGGCCACGGAATTGGTCCGCCTCTACCAATCCATCGGTCACCGAATCTGTTGTTGAGAAGCCTACGAACACTTCGACTGAAATGTGCAGGAGCTCCATCGTGCACGAACCACATGTTGTCGCACTTGTAAAGGCACATGTTCTAGCAGCACAGGTAGAGTATCCCGTATGAAATCATGATAACGTGCTCCACTGAGCGTAGGTGGAAGAACATGGGGCCCAATCAAGACATCACCAACAATACCTGCCCAAACGTTCACAGAAAATCTGTGTTGATGACGTGATTGCACAATTGCGTGCGGATTCTCGTCAGCCCACACATGTTGATTGTGAAAATTTACAATTTGATCACGTTTGAATGAAGCCTCATCCGTAAAGAGAACATTTGCACTGAAATGAGGATTGACACATTGTTGGATGAACCATTCGCAGAAGTGTACCCGTGGAGGCCAATCAGTTGCTGATAGTGCCTGCACACGCTGTACATGGTACGGAAACAACTGGTTCTCCCGTAGCACTCTCCATACAGTGAAGTGGTCAACGTTACCTCGTAAAGCAGAAACTTCTTTGACGCTGAGATTAGGGTTATCGTAAACTGCACGAAGAATTGCCTCGTCCATTGCAGGTGTCCTCGTCGTTCTAGGTCTTCCCCAGTCGCGAGTCATAGGCTGGAATGTTCCGTGCTCTCTAAGACGCCGATCAATTGCTTCGAACGTCTTCCTGTAGGGACACCTTCGTTCTGGAAATCTGTCTCGATACAAACGTACCGCGCCACGGCTATTGCCCCGTGCTAATCCATACATCAAATGGGCATCTGCCAACTCCGCATATGTAAACATTGCACTGACTGCAAAACCACGTTCGTGATGAACACTAACATGTTGATGCTACGTACTGATGTGCTTGATGCTAGTACTGTAGAGCAATGAGTCGCATGTCAACACAATCACCGAAGTCAACATTACCTTCCTTCAATTGGGCCAACTGGCGGTGAATCGAGGAAGTACAGTACATACTGACGAAACTAAAATGAGCTCTAACATGGAAATTAAGCGTTTCCGGACATGTCCACATAACATATTTTCTTTCTTTGTGTGTGAGGAATGTTTCCTGAAAGTCTGGCCGTACCTTTTTGTAACACCATGTATAATAAAGGGGTTCAAAGTTAGTAATGTTCGAGTTATTAACGTTTTGGTTATTTCATGGTGTAGCTAGGAGTCTAATAGAGGAATGTACGTGGTCGATCGGTCGAAGCTTTACACTACCGAACAGATGATCCGTGTTCGATTTTTGGTCGAGTCTTGTTTTCAATCTATTTTTTTCGGTGTATGTGATAACATTTTGATAACGGGAACATCTTTGCCTTTTGACAGTTATTTTCATCGTGATACATGACACGCTATGATCGGATTTCCGTAGATAATTATGCTCAGCCAACCTGCACCGTTAAAGTGATAACACGGAACTGTACCTCTGTCTGTCAATCATGTGACCCTCACTTTCTCCGACAAGTCTTCAAAATAGACGTCACAGAAGAGCAGATAATTACAAGATAGGGCGGATGCTATCTAAGTTCATGCGTTGATCCATAATTAGCTGTCTATGCCTGTCTTTCAAGACATGCTTTAATACACTTAGTACGTATCCAAATTGATATCTGATACGACTCTTTTAGCACCGTGATCAGGTAGGTTTTCCATGAACTGTACCGGACAACATGTTAATGCGGCTAGATTTGGTCGTGTGTTACTTAAGCTTCTGTTGTTTCTATAATAAGTTTCACTATTCAGATTGCGAGAAAGCGCACGAACAGACGATCAGTTAGGATTACGGAGTGTTTTTTACTATGTACCAGGATGAAAATAATACTATTTATACCTGATTATTAATCAGATCTCCCAATGTTTTAGTTCAAAATAGGG
Source organism: Schistocerca serialis cubense (assembly GCF_023864345.2). Lineage (NCBI taxonomy): Eukaryota > Metazoa > Arthropoda > Insecta > Orthoptera > Acrididae > Schistocerca > Schistocerca serialis. The sequence goes on from NC_064643.1 coordinate 335,943,816, forward strand.
AAACAGAGGTATTTCAGTATCAGGATATCATCAGATACACCGAAAAAAGTATTGATTGAAATAGTCACGGCCAAGAATAAAAAACGGACGAATAGTGGGGTAGTCTATTGCCTTCACCGCTCGACCACCGCCCTCTACCTGCTAGACAAGAAAATGACGTATGACCAAGCTATAGCACGAAAACGCAGAAATCTTAACTCTAGCACTATTAACTTTCGATCCCATATTATGTTAACTAAACATGTTTTTAGGTGATTTTTCGATGTGCAGCGTAGGAAATACGATTTCCTTCATTTTTGACCTCTATTTTTCCATACTCTGCGGAGAGCCTAGCAAAAAAAACCGAAACAGGTGTTTTTATTTTCAAGGTAGACCGTCCTTGCAAAGCTTGATCAAAATCTGTCATCCACATATCAGACCCTCCCCTTTTATGTGATGAAAGCTATACATCAATTTTTTAAACTAGTGGTAACGCCTATTACAGAATTTCTTTTCTCCAGCATAATTAATTTTTCTTTTTGATTAAGCTGACTATTTGAGTATACATATTCTGTGTCAGATTAAATTATTGAAGCATGATGAGATTTTGTAGGTAGGATTCTTGTGTACATGGCTTTGTTGTAATATGATAGTTGAAGTAGGTGTCTCAGTTGCTTAATGGTATCATTAATAGTTAATAAATTGAAGATATGCACCTTCTGTAGTCCAAAGGAAAGCTTCCGAAGCCGCAAACAAGGAGTTTGTTGACAAATCTGTCCGAAGTTGTTCTTTAAGTTAGTTTGGTTATCGCACCAATTTTTCATCTTGCGCATGAATTCATTGTCTCAGAAGGCCGCAAGTTGAAATATCCTGAGTTCTGAGAGATCTATGATGCTGAGGAGGAGGGGGGGGGGGGGATGGTGCAAGCAGTTGTTGCAGTTTCTGGCAGACTGGACAAACAATATAATTAATTTTAGTACTGCGCAAAAATAATTGTATGTCATTCTTGTTTCTGCATTATACCAAATCTAACTGGTCATACTGAAAGGTATTTTTTACTGAATTTGTAAATAAAGCTTTGATTGCTAATTGTAAAAAAAATTTTTTTAAGTGGCTGACTAGAAGTCTTAGGGTTAAGGGTTAGATTCCAGCCTAATCCCTGGATTTTCACCCTTCACTTGTCACTTTTCACCAATGACAATTTTTGAACGTGTAAAAAATGCGAAGTTGCATTGTGGCTCTGGGCCACGTTAAGGTGTGGTTCCTCCTATAACTGGCAGGTAAGTCAGAAGGAAGTGTGACAAGTGCCACACTGCCGAGTGTTAATGAAGGTACAAAAATACGGAATACGTTCCCAGGTATATGAATAGCTCGGAAACTTTAGTAACAGAACCCATTAAGACTCCTCGACGGCGACTGTTCCTTAGATATAAGGGTATCGTCATGAGTGTCCCAGGGAAGTTTGAGACGACCGCTGTGTTCATAAATTATCTGGTGGAAGCGTAAGCAGCAATATGCTGTTTGTAGTATGTGTGATGAATGACAGCTAGCTCCAGTTGTCACAAAAAAAAGTTCGTGCGGAAAAACAAACCGATATGTTCGAGTATAGCGTTAGTAGTTTGTTGCTTGACACAAATAGCCAGACACGACGTTGCGAAACATGAATAAGCATGTAAGGATTTTAGTAGGGAAGGTAAATGGGTGACTGGTTTATTGGATGAATTTTGGGAAGGTGTGGTTCATGCGTAAAGGAGACTGCATAAAGGACTAGTGCGACTCACTGTTGCGTACTGTTGGAGTGTTTGGAATCCGCACCAGGTCGAATTTGGGCAAAGGAAGACACTTAAGCAATTCGGAAGCGAGCTGCTAAATTCGTTGCCGATAGGCCCGAACAACACGTAGTTATTAGGAAGATGATTCGGAAACTCAAATGGGAGTAACTGGAGGGAAGGAGAAGTTCTTTTCGAGGAACACCACTAAGAAAATTTAGGAAACCGGCATTTGAATCTGATTGCAGAAATATTTTTCTACCGCCAACGTACATCTCACGTAAGGGCCGCGAAGGTAAATATGAGAAATTAGGGCTCGTACAGAGGCAGACAGCCAGTCGTTTCTCCCTCGATCTATTTGCGAGTGGAACAGGAAAGGAAATAACGCAGTAGTACGGAGTTCCGCCCGCCACGTACCATACGGTGGCTTGCTGAGGATGTAGATGCAGAAGGTAGGAGGACGGCAACGGCACATAATCTCTTCCCATCCCCCCCCCCCCAATCCCCCCCAAAAAGCGTAATAAGTTATTTTATGTGTACAAGTACTTCATCACTGGACCATTTTACTAGTTATGCTGAAATTGTAAATAATTCAAAAACGTCTGCTGGTTGGAGCTTTCTTGTTCAATGTTACGAGGGTCACTCCAAAAGACATGCACACTATTTTATTTAAAATCCATCTTTTATTCTACACGTTTGAAAGTTTTACAGTGTGTAGATACATCCATTAGGAACAGTATTTTCATTTCTCCACATAATTTCCATCCCTCTCAACTGCCTTACGCCATCTTGGAACCAGCGCCTGTATACCCGCACGGTAAAATTCTGGACCAACCTGTTGGAGCCACTGTTTGGCAGCGTGCACAAGGGAGTCATCTTCAAACCTTGTTCCACGAAGCGAGTTTTTCAGCTTCCCAAAGAGATGATAGTCACATGGAGCCAGGTCAGGACTAAGGCGAGTGTTTCAGTGTTGCCCATCCGAGTTTTGTCAACACTTCCATGGTTTTTTCACTGACATGTGGCCGTGCAACAGCAAAACATCCTGCTTTTGCCGATGTGGTCGAACACGACTCAGTCGAGCTTGAAGTTTCTTCAGTGTCGTCACATGTATCAGCATTTATGGTGGTTTCACTTGGCATGCTGTCTACAAGCAAGAGTCCTTCGGAATCTAAAAACATCGCAGCCATAACTTTTCCAGCAGAAGGAGTGGCTTTGAATATTTTTTCTTGTTTGAATTTGCATGATGCCACTCCATTGATTCCCTCTTCGTCTCTGATGAAAAATGGAGCCATGTTTCATCACCTGTCAATTCTTTCAAGAAATTCATCTCCACCATTCTCGTACTGTTCCAAAAGTTCTCTGCATACAGTTTTTCTTGTTTCTTTATGAGCCACTATCAACATCTTGGGAACCCACCTGGCACAAACCTTTTTTAGCACCAATACTTTCAGTATTCTGCAAACACTTCCTTCCCCTATCCCAATGTAGCGTGACAATTCGTTCACTGTGATGCGTCTGTCAGCAGTCACCAATTCGTTAACTGTCAGCAGTACGAGGCCTGCCGCTGCGAGGACAATCCTCAATATTGCTGTTCCTGCTATCACGTTAACCTGCTTGCCTACCGACTAACTGTACTGCAATCGACAGCAGCATCTCCATACACCTTTTTCAACCTCTTGTGGATGTTTCCCACTCTCGTTTTCACAGCACAGAAATTCTATGACAGCACGTTGCTTGTGACGAACGTCCAAGTGTAGCAGCCATCTTGAAAACATGCTGCGACGGCGCCACTCACGGGAACAGGTTGAACTAAGTTTGAAAACAAGCGGGAAGGATGTATCTACACACTGTAAAACTTTCACACATGCAGAATGACAACTATTTTCACAAGAATAGTATGTATTTCTTTTGGAGTGACCCTCGTATTTCTGGAAGCAGCCGCAGTGCAAATCATCACGGATGAAATGATGCCACCTCCATTTAATTTACGAGTAACGCTTCTATACCTGTCATGGGAATTGCAGGTAGGATGGGGTGGTGGGGGGAGGGTGGGGGGTGGGAGGGCGAAAGACTACAGCCACTCCAGCCCACAACGAACAGCCCTGCGTCACCAGAATGCCCATAATATTCCGGGCGAGTCCGTCCCATTCAAAGAGCAGCTAACGAGCTGAAAGTGACGGGCTTCGCTCGGCGGCAGATGGCGCGGACACCTGTTACAGAACCGCTGCCTTCCCTATCGGGCCGCAGAGGACTGTGGGCGAGCCTTTTGCGTGAGCCGTCGCCTTTCAGGGGCGCTAAATTAATCCTTTAGGGAGCGGCAAGGGCTCTCCGCGGCGACATTTAAGCCGCTCAGTAGGCACCGGCAGAGGCGGCGACACGGGCGCTCCGCTGACATTCCCAGTCTGCCGACTGCGCTGTTCAACCTGAATTACACCCGTCATTCAGCGAATCACGCTGCTCCGTTCTTCGGAGAGCAGTTTTCCACGTCGTACCTAGAATTCCTACACTGTCACTGCATTTATTGAATACTAAACATTCCAGTCACTGAATCAGTCTGTCTTGTGCCACTTACGGTGCAATTTCAGTCAGTGTAACTCTTAAAAAGATACAAATAAAACTGGTTCTGCGTCAGTCACTTGTTTGTATTGCCACTACGCGTTTTGACGGCTCACACCACCAAGTGGAGAGTTAAACTTCCTGGCAGATTAAAACTGTGCCAGACCGAGACTCGAGCTCGGGACCTTTGTCTTTCGCGGGCAAGTGGTCTCCCAAGTGAGCTACCCAAGAAGTAGTAAAGCTGTGAGGACGGGGCGTGAGTCGTGCTTGGGTAGCTCACTTGGTAGAGCACTTGCCCGCGAAAGGCAAATGTCCCGAGTTAGAGTCTCGGTCCGGCACACAGTTTTAATCTGCCAGGAAGTTTCATATCAGCGCACACTCCGCTGCAGAGCGAAAATCTCATTCTTCAAGTGGAGATTTGTTTATTTACGTGGCTCGTGTTTGTGAGGACTACAGACCTTTTCACAGTCACAGACAAAGGTCAGTGTAGGTTTTTATTTGCGTCTTTTGAGGAACGGTGGAGTTGTATGCATACTGTTGCCCGATTTATGTCCTCCGCATTGCACTTCACATTTACATGCAGTGTGCGCAGTGGAGAGGACATATATCAGGCAACGGTACGCAGACAACTCTACCGTCCCTCAAAAGACGCAAAATAACCTACACTGCCGTTGATCTGCGGCTGTCAAAAGACGTCTGTACTCATCATCAACACCAGCCATGTAAAAAAACATATCTCTAATTGAAGATGTGAACCATCGAAAGGCGTAGTGGCAAAATAAACAAGTGACTGGCGCAGGAACTTATACGAGGCGTGTTTGAAAAGTCCATGCAAAAATAAAAACTATTTACGTGTTTCGGGTAAACCTTTTCTATTTTTCGACATAGTCTCCTTTTAGACTTATACACAACGCTGTTCTAATTTGTTGATCCCTTCTAAATAACAGAAATAGTCCAAGTCTGCAAAATAGCTATTAATTGCTGCAATCACTTCGTCGTTTGAATAAAATCTTTGTCCTGCCAGCCATCTCTTCAAATTGGGGAACAAATTGTCCGAGGGAACCAAGTCTGGAGAATAAGGGGGGGGGAGGGAGGGAGGGGGGGAGGGGGGAGGGGGGAGGGGGGAGGGGGATGTGAAACGAGGTGGAATCCTATTTCCATTATTTTTGCGAGCACATCTGCTGAGGTGTGTGCTGATGCATTGTCGTGATGGAGGAGGAGATTTTAGCTGTCCAGTCGCCGACGTTTTTCTTGCAGCTCGGCTTTCAAACGGTCCAATAACGATGAATAATATGCACCTGTAATAGGTTTACCCTTTTCCAGATAGTCGATGAGGGTTATCCCTTGCGAATCCCCAAAGACAGTTGCCATGACCTTTCCGGTCGAAGGAATGGTCTTCGCCTTTTTTGGTGCATATTCTCCCTTGGTAACCCATTGTTTGGATTGTTCTTTGGTTTCAGGAGTATAGTAATGTATGCATGTTTCATCCACAGTGACGAAACGACGCTTAAAGTCCTGCGGATTCTTCCTGAACAGCTACAAACCATCCTTGCAACACTTCACACGATTCAGTTTTTGGTCAAGCGTGAGCGATCGCGGATCCCATTTTGCGGATAACTTTCTCTTATCCAAATGTTTATGTAAAATATTATGTACCCGTTCATTCGAGATGCCCACAGCACTAGTAAACTCGCGCACCTTACCAATGATTTCTGGAGTCGTAACCTCCACAGGGCGTTACGAACGTTCAGCATCACTTGTGCCCATATGGCCACTCCGAAAATTTTGAAACCTCTTGTAAACTGTTCTAATCGAAGGTGCAATCACTTTAATGTTTATCAAGCTTCTTTTAGTCTCATGGGGAGTTTTGCCTTTCATAAAGTAATGTTTAATCACCGCACGAAATTCTTTTACCTCCATTTCTTGACAGTCATTCGAATTTCTTGGTTCATACGAATGCCAAACACAAAGAAATAGACCTATATGGCTGAAACTGTGTGGGTTCTTTACAAAGATGCTATTAACTAAACAAGACCTCGATACGCGCCGGTGGTGCCATCTCTGACTTTGCACGGACTTTTCAAACGCCCCTTGTATTTGTACTGACCAAGAGTTGGAGCCCTCATAATGCCGTCCCTTATGGACGACATACTCATCTTACAAAAGTTGTCAGTTTATTAATTTCTGATGGTTCAAATACACTGCCGAAAAGAGCTAAGCACCCAGAAGGAGAGGAGCAAACTAAACTTCACGGGTTGACGGGCCAGTGCTTGATTGTTAAAAAAGATGTTCGGGTACTACGACCTTCTGGGGAGGTGTTCTTGAAATTTAGACTTCGTAAAAAGTTACTTTAACGCGTTTGTGAACATTTATGAACTGTGAAGACAACATCTGTTTAACATCGCTTTAACCTCAGCGTAATTTCTATTGCACCACATCTAAAAATCTTCAGTTTTTTCATCAGAGGTCAATAGGGGGTACTGGTGCATATAATCACAAACTAGTCACTGTGAGAGGCTATGTTGTGATTGCAAAACAGATTCAAATTTACAAAGAGCAATACAACACTAGTTAACCGAACTAAAGAGGGGAGGGGGGGGGAGGGGAGGTGTTTCGGATGACGATTTTTTCGGTCAAGCCCTAAACATCTATTTCGTACTACATTACTAAGTATCGTTCCTATTTTGTGAAGTTTTGAAGGTCAAACGAATTCATGTATCTCTTTGCGGACCACGCTTATGTTCTTTATGGAAGATAAAATTACGTTTTTTGCGATAATAGTACAATAATATATGGTGTATTGTACTTAATAGTGTGTAGCATAGCACAAAAATACGCACGTAACGGTAAGAAACAACCACTCGAATCTACTATTGTTGGCAGCTTAGGTTTGTTCCGAGTGGTGAATCGTGGGTGGGGCAGCGACTCAAGGTCAGGCGTTCTACCTCTCACAGCAAACACTCATTGAATTACTTTCGGGAGTACAGATCTTTTAATTTGTTATTTTCAGAGTCGTTTCGGATAACCTGGGTTACGGTTGACCCGAGTTCGGTTACCTGGGGTTTTACTGTACTTTGTAGTATGCGCCTACTTACCAGTATGACGTTGCACTACTACTAGCCTGGATGGGTGCACTGATTAGTTTGGTGTCGGTGTCAAACTGTTATATTCTCTGAGGCAAGCTCGCCCACAAGTGCCGATGTAAATGGTCCTTGATAACCTGGATACTGTTCCGGGAAAAGGTTGACGTCTAAGCTGTTCCCACACTTCTACTGAGGACAGATCTTGCGATTTTACTGACCAAAGGAATACTTCAACATCGAGACGACTGTGTATGTAGTCAAGTGCCACGTGTGGACGACCACTGCCTTGCTGAAAAGTGCTACCACTACACTCGTGGATGATAGGCGGTAGATGAGGACGCAGGATGTACGTGACGTAATAATTAACGCCGTCGCTACTAACAGTGACTTAAAATACCGCCCCACCCCAAAACGTCCGGAGTAACTCCGGTATGTTTCGTCTCAGTTATGTGACTGGATTTGTGATTTCCTGTCAGTTCGTAGTAATTGACGGAAAGTCAGAGTAAAACAGAAGTGATTTTTGGCGTTCCCAAGGCAGCGTTATAGGCCCTTTGCTGTTCCTTATCTATATAAACGATTTGGGAGACAATCTGAGCAGCCGTCTTCGGTTGTTTGCAGATGACGCTGTCGTTTATCGACTAATGAAGTCATCAGAAGATCAAAAGAAAATGCAAAACGATTTAGAAGAAATATCGGAATGGTGCGAAAAGTGGCAGTTGACCCTAAATAACAAGAAGTGTGAGGTCATCCACATGAGTGCTGAAAGGAACTCAAACTTCGGTTACACGATAAATCGGTCTAATCTAAAAGCTGTGAATTCAACTAAATACCAAGATATTACAGTTACGAACAACTTAAATTGGAAGGCACACAGAGAAAATGTAGTGGGGAAGGCTAACCAAACACTACGTTTTATTGGCAGGACACTTAGAAAATGTAAAGACTTACTAAGGAGACTGCCTACCCTACGCTTGTCCGTCCTCTTTTAGACTACTGCTGCGCGGTGTGGGATCCTTTCCAGATAGGACTGACAGAGTACATCGAAAAAGTTCAAAGAAAGGCAGCATGTTTTGTATTATCGCGAAATGTGTGTGAGAGTGTCACAGAAATGATACAGGATTTGGGCTGGACATCATTATGAAATGTTTTTCGTTGCGATGGAACCTTCTCACGAAATTCAAATCACCAAATTTCTCCTCCGAATGTGAAAATATTTTGTTGACATCGACCTACATAGGGAGGAACGATTATCACGATAAAATAAGGGAAATCGGAGCTCGTACTGTAAGATATAGGTTATCATTCTTTCCGCGCGCTATACGAGATTGGAATAATAGATAATTGTGAAGGAGGTTCGATGAACCCTCTCTGCCAGGCACTCAAATGTGATTTGCAGAGAATCCATGTAGATGTCTCACACATTGGAAGAATAGGACGTATTTCTCAATCACAGCAGCACTCCAAACGCGGCCGTTTGTGTTATGGCCTTAACAGCAGCCGACATACGGGGCTGTAATTCTGTAGTCCGGCTGCTGCTGGTTTTCGACCAGTGGTGTGGGATGATAATGTTGCAGTCACTGATGTCGAGGAGGAGGAGGAAATGGACAGGTGGGAGAAGGATATGTACAGAGGGAGGAAAGAGGAGGAACTGGACAGAGAGGTGGCTTTAAGTGGGGGGTTGTGGGGAGGGGGAAGGGGAGGTAGAGGGTGGAACAGTACAAGAGGGACTACAAGAATACTGGAGGAAATACATACCCTGGCAACGCCGGGTACTTTGCTAGTGTTGAAATAAATTTCGAGGTTAATGTTATAGTGACCTGAATGAGCTGGTCCAAGTGATAATATGACACACCTGCACATCAGAACCTCTGGCCGAACTAAACTTTTCACAAACCGCAAGTCAAACGTTACTTTCCGACGTCTGTGTACTTGACTGATTAATTTGAAAAAGAGAAAATCGCGCCTTGCTGGCCTACAATACACGCTTCCAATCAGCTACTGTCATGTTCCTGTATTTCACCCATTGAGGACGTGCCGCTTTTGAGTGCCGCTGCGAGCAATGGCATTTTGTGAAATATCTGACCCCGAATGTCTATTGCATGCAGTTCCCTTACCAATGTTTACTTATAAACTGAGGTGGACTAACACTCACCACGTTTCGTCGGATTTGGAATAGATTGTCTCAGACCAGGCGTGACGCTTCTCCAGGTCTTCCTACGAACATTATTCTAACAGAGTATTACATGACTGGGTCAGGGGGGAGGGGGGGAGGGCGGCATATTGTTAGCTGTAGACTCGTTTGTCATTCCCCGCTGTTACACCAACAAATCAGGCATCATTCTCATTGTCGTCTTGGGCACTTCCAAATATGACGGATTACTTCTGCCACTCTGTCTCGTCTGCACTTCGACCCGTTGTAGTACATCTATTTCATAAAAGACACTGGCACAAACGAAATTCAATGACCAAGCACAATACGGCGAACCTCTCTTCGATGCTCACTCAACGTGGTCGGCTGGATCATTGACGAGTATTCTGTCTGACGTTCCCAAGCGCTCCAACATCGGGCCACTGCTGCATCCACATGCTCCACAATTCTAGATACTGAACCATTCCACCAGCCGACTCATGAAGACCCACAACCACAATGACACCCCTTTAAATCTCTCTCAGGTGCTGACAACGCCGTTTTATACGAGAACGTGGCATCGTTGCGCCCTTCTCAGTGATTAATCAAGGTCTGTCGCAGTTCACGTCCTTTTATACCCTACCAGGCCTGGTAACGACACTAAACACGAACCACACTCAAGCACTCTAAAATGGGTCCAAGCACTATGGGACTTAACATCTGAGGTCGTCAGTCCTCTAGACTTAGAACTACTTAAACCTAACTAACCTAAGGACACCACACACATCCATGCCCGAGGCAGGATTCGAACCTGCGACCGTAGCAGCAGCAGCGCGGTTCCGGACTGAAGCTAATGCACTCTGCTGACAGTTTTACTGTTACAGAGAACTGCAGCGCTAATCGTTTACGTACCTGCCAATGTTACGTATGTTTAGAAGTTACTTTGGAATCTGGTGTCACCCGGAAGCTTCACTTTTCTCAGGCAGTGTGTGTTCAGGGATAAAGTAACACAATCCTTCGATCCGTAAGTTCACCGGACAACATAACTGGCTACATCATCAACTGCACATTTATTGCTTTGTAGTGCGGTAGATGCGGTAGAATTTTCAGCAGGCGCTCTTCTGACCCATTTGAGTCTTGATAGTCACGTATTTACATGCCAGTATCTTCTATGAAATCGATGCACTACAGTGGGTCGAAGTGGAGACGCGACAGAAACAAGCTGTCGTATTTTGAAGTGCCCAGGACCACACTGAATTATGTTACCCTATTTGTTAGTGTAATAACGGGGAATTAACGAGTCCACAAGTAACGGTACACCACTCTCAGTCACGTAATACAGTAACAACTGTGTTCGTAGGAACATCCTAAACGCCTGGCCCGTGCCAGTCTATTTCAAATCCGACGAAACGTGATGTCCGTGAACTCGGGTTCATCTCAACCATTTTCCAAGCGAAGATTTTTAAGTGAACTGCATGCAGTGTACATTCGCAGTCAAACACGTGGCTAAATGTCACTGCTCGCAGCGGCACCCAAAAGCTGCACGTCGTCAATGGGTCAAACAACACAGGAACTTGTCAGTGGGTTATTGGAGGCGTGTAGTGTACGCCTGTGTGGCGCAGTTGTGTCTTTTTCAATTTATGCGGGGAGTCAAGGACACCGACGACCAAATATAGAATTTAACTTGCAGTTTGTGAAAGGTGTAGTTCAGCCAGAGGTTGTCCTCTGATGTTGTGCGGGTGTGTTACGTACCATGACTTAGATCCACTCATTCAAGTCACTAAAACATTACCACCAAATTTATTGAAACACTAGTTAAGTATTATTTCAATCTTCTAGTAGTCCCTCTCGTACTACCCCCTCCCCCTGTCCACCTACCTCTCTCTCTCTCTCTCTCTCTCTCTCTCTCTCTCTCTCTCTCTCTCTCTCTCTCTCTAGCATTTCCGAAATCTAAATTTTACTGCAGGAGCTATTTCACAGTCTGTGCAACATGCAGCAAAATGATCCTACCCATGCAGCCACGCTGTTTAAGCGTTGGAATGACATTGGTACGCGGAAGACTCTCAGCGTTTAACACTAATGGTACAGGTAACAATCAGCAGGACTCACCTCGAAAAAAAAATACGGCCCTATGATAAACCACGCCGTCAACCCGCACGAGACAGTCGCCTTTGCAGCATGAAGTAGTACCGGTTGATGGGTGTGTTGCTTTTCTGTTGCACATTTTTTGCAATTCTGTTTATTGACATGTTCTTTGAGATGGAAATGAGCGTCATCTGTTCACAGAATATTCCGTGGCCATTTACTGCCCACTTCTAGGGGAGCAAGTAACTCCAGAGCGTACGTTTGTCTAGCTGGCAGAAGAGCAGAAAGGAACTCCTGAACATTTTGTATAGGTAGCGACGAAGGATGTTTCGTAGAATTTTATGCAGCACGCACGCAGGTAAGTCCAACATTCGGGCAGTTTCCCGTGCACTTCATGCTTGCACACCACCACTCTACCCCTCCTGAAATGCTGTGGCCACATCTTCGACAGACTTCGGATCAACTGCTTCACCCCCGCCCCTCTGCCACATGGCACTTCAGAAGAACCTATGTTTTAGAATTTTGTAATTTTTTCTCCAGATCCTTAGCAGTTATCGGACGAATGCGTTTTTCATATCCTTGTGTGTCTAGAACTCCAGAGCACTTTCGCACAGTCACCATTCTTGTGAAAGAGCTATCAGCAGCGCGCGATCCTTCATGGAAATACTCACGTTTGGAGTTTCGGACGCAAGCTGAGGAACACCGAGTGCATTATCGTCTGTTTGTGTACATATTCTGGCGCTTTGTCGAATTTTTATTAAATTTTTGTTGTTGCTCGATGTTTCCCACTGCATCGATAAAACACTGCTCAAATTTTACGTCATTCTGAGCAGTGGTTCTCTTTATACAGTGTTTTGAAACTGGGACTTCAGTTAGGGACATCCTGTATATACATCACATCGTAAAATTTTACTTTATACACACAATGAGGTAACGGAAGTCACGGGATAATTATATGCCCATATACAGATGACAGTAGTATCGCGTACACAATGTGGGAAAGGGCAGTGCATCGACTGTGCTATCACTTGGATTCTGGTGATTCACGTCGAAAGGTTTCCGACGTGATTATGGCTGCACAACGGGATTTAACAGACTTTGAATGGTAGTTGGAGTTAGACGCATGGGATATTGCATTTCGGAAATCATTAGGGAAGTCAATATTTCGAGATCCACAGCGTCAAGAATGTGCCGAGAAGACCAAGTTTCAGGCATTACCTGTCACCACGGTCAATATAGTGGCCGACGGCCTTCACTTAACGACCGTGAGCAGCGGCGTTTGGGTAGAGTTGTCAGTTCTAACAGACAAGCAACACTGCGTGATAGAACCGCAGAAATCAACATGGGACACTCGACGAACGTATGCGTTAGGAAAGTGCGGCGAAATCTGGCATTAATAGACTATGACAGCAGACAACCAAAGCGAGTGCCTATGCGAAAGGCGCCACATCGCCTGCAGTACCTGTGCTGGACTCGTGACCATATCGGCTGTACTCTAGAAGACTGGAAAACCGCACCATGGTCAGATGAGTCCGGATTTCAGGTGGTAAGAGGTGATGGTATGTTTGTAGTGTGGGGCAGATCCCATGAAGGCAAGGACCGAATGTTTCAACAAGGCACTGTGCAAGCTGGCGGTGGCTCCATAATAGTGTGGGGTGTTTTTAAATGGAATGGACGTTATTCTGGTCCAGCCGAACCGGTCACTGACTGGAAATGGTTATATTCAGCTATTTTGAGACATTTGCAACCATTCATGGACCATATTCCCTAGCAATGATGGAGTTTATGTACGACAATGCGGCACATCATCAGACCACAGTTGTTAGCAACTGGTTTGAAGAAAATTGTGGACAATTCCAACGATGTTACCCGCTTCGCGCGACAGGAATCTCACCCAACAAGTATGCGACATAGTCGAGAGGTCATGTTGGTGCAAAAAAATTCTGCCCCGGAATCACTTCTGCAATTATGGACGGATGCAGAGGCAGTATGGCTCAATATTACTGCAGGGGCTTCCAGCGATTTGAGTCCATGACACGTAGAGATTCTGCACTACACGAGGCAAAGTACAGGGTGACGCACGAAATGTGTTACCAATTGTTTCTTTCACAATTTACGACGCACATTACATATTCCGCTGGGATCTCTAGAGCAGTACCAGCAGAGCTTGGAGAAACAAATGAGTTACGAAATGACGTGTAGTTCACGATACTGCCGTTAGGGGACTAGTAAGCAGCAATGGCTGACAATGGAAGACTGACGACACAGCAACGATCGGCAATTGTGTTACTTTTTCATGAAAAGGAAAAGCCTTGTTGTGACTCGGAGGCGTTTTCGACAACAGTTTAACACACGATGGGTCCCTTGCAAGAAAAGCATCCACAGGTTGTACGATAAATTTGTACAGGAAGGAACAGTATTGGAAGCGAAGCCACCTCGGCCTAAGCCTGTTTGTTCGCCGGAGAACATTGAAGCGGTACGAATTACTGTACAGAGAAGTCACGGGAAATCGTGTAGAAAGGCAGCAGTGCAAATGGGAATATCCCGACGCTCCATTCAACGCATTCTTAGAAATGCCCTCCCTATGTACCCATACAAGATGACCTATGCACAGAAGCTCACTGAAGAACGCAAGTAGCAGAGACTACTGTTTGCTCAGTGGGTGGAGGATAGGGAAGAAACTCAACAACGTTTGGTTTTCAGACGAGGCGCATATTTATTTACACGAGGTGGTTAACAAACGAAATGTACGCTTTTGGGCCACTGAAAACCCACAAGTGCTTCATGAACGACAACAACATTATGCTCCGATGATTACAGCGTGGGCAGCAATTTCCAGTCACGGACTTACTGGACCATTTTTCTTTGAAAAACTGAACAGCGAGCGTTATTTGAGCATGCTTCGCAATAGCTACATTCCACAGCTTCTTGCTACTGCCTTGCCATTCAACACGCAGTGGTTCATGCAAGATGGAGCAAGACCCCATACTGCAAACACTGTGTTGGAGTTTTTACACGAGCATTTCGACATGCGGATCATTGCACTCAAGTTTCCAGGTCGCTTCAATGACGGACAAAATTGCCCCTTCCCCCCCCTCCCCCCCATAGTCCAGACCTCAATCCATGTGGCCTTTCTTTGAGGGTACCTAAAGGAAAAAATTTTCCCGAAACGTCCACATGATTTAATGGAGCTCAGAAGACTTGTTCTTCAAGCTTGCAGTGAAAGTACGGAAGACATGTGCCGTAGGGTAATCACCAACTTCAGTGTTCGTTTGAAGGAAGTTAGGAAACGAAATGGACATATTGAGCATGTGCTGAGTTAGAACAAATCTCCCTGGACGGCTCCATTTTAGTATTGCGAGGTACCGGGGCTAGTAGTGTATTTAACGCTAGATTCTTCTAGAATCTTTATATGTAAATGATGCTCTAAGCCCCCCCCCCCCCCCCCTATTCTAACTCCGGCTTTTGCTGTTGCTCATGAATTAAGAAGAAACGCGAACTGCGTGTAATCGACCCTGCAAATACAGTAGAAAAGAGTTTGGCACCTGCAATAATTTAATTTGATAGAAATTAATTAAATAAAGGAAAGTTTCATTAACATAGTGAGAAATGAAAGGGTTGCTCTACCGATTAACAGAATGAAAGTTCTGTCCAAAATAATTTGATTTATTATGACTAAACTCAAAATAATAAACAAAACACATGAAAGATTTACAATACATCAAATTGAATCAAATTTGATCAAATCGGATACTCAAATAAATGCTGTGAAGGTGAAGTTATCCATATGACGAAGTGGTATGTGGAGCCAATTCCTTCCAACTCAAATCTTAAGAGAAACACCCAGCCAACCCAATATTAGTTGCTGCTACAGTAGTGAGAACTCAGACAATGAACACCCTAGACAGAACAAAGAAAAGACGAATAGCCACGCTCTGCTGAGCTCTGATTATCACCTAGCAAAATTCCCTAATCTGCCGGTGCTGCAGACATACATTACCAAGGTGTCTTCTTAACTGCAAGAACACGATCTGGCGTACTGGAGGCGATGCCTGGTTGCTTCGATGTCCCGTCGTAGTGATGATAATGTCGCGAGTATAGCCCGAAACAAATTATCCTGGTCTGGTTGTTCCAGACTAAAGACTTCCTAGCAATACAAATGCGTCTCTGAGGGAGATGAAGGCTCGCCACACAATCACTGACGGTACAGTGTGATTTTAACAAGCGAAGTCACACAGTAACTCCGATACAGTCAACTTTAGCCAAAACTGCTCAAGACAGACAACATAGGCCGCTTGTACGCAGAATGCTCAATTGCCAACTGTACTCTGAAAGTTACGTTGAAGTCGAAACTTCAGTAACTTCGTCAAACAGTTACAATTAAAGTATATTAGACAGCCAACGGAAGGCAGGCTGTCCAGAGCAGCGAGAGCTCAGTCTTGTAACCTACTCCGACCGAAGGGTGGGAGCTGACTCCCTCAGGAGCACCCGTACAAGCCGAACACGGAACATCTCCTACCCCCACGACAGTGGCCGTGGTTAAATGTTCCAATCAGCAACTCTAAAACCAGCGGAAAATTCCACTATTGCCGACGCACTACTATTCCACCAATGGAGATTCTTGGCGCCAATTTCTGCGCCGATTTTGCTTCGTCACGAAGCTATCCCCTGAGCAAGCCAATCACAGTTATGATTTTGCAGAAAACGCGGGAATTTGCCCACCAAGACTGCCTGGGAACACAAGTCATTACCACGCCTCGCTGGTAGCCCGCCAGAAAGTGTTTTCACTAAGTTTCTGCAAAGTAACGGAATCTCTAGCCCAGCCGCTCCATCAAACCACTGTGGGCGTGTCGCTCCCGCTCTTATGACAATGTCGGCGTCTGGAAAGCATCCTCTCTACTCCCTCACACCCATCGGCTTAACCCTTTCAAGTGCAGCAGAACCCGCTTGTCACCGGACCACCCGGGTGACGAGCGACGCTGCGTAGGAAGTTCACGCGTAAAGGAATAGCAACTTTTCACCGCATGCAATTAGAGGAAAATCTAACTACTCTGAGTAAGACAGAAATATGAGGGGGGGCTCATGCCACCTCTAAGTATATGTTCCTTTCGGATTCTATTGACAAATTTTATATTCAAAAACAAAATGGTAACATTTCGTGCGTCACCCTGTCGGTCCAACATGATATTTGGAGTTCTCCTACGACTTGTCAGCTCAATGTAAAGTGATCGTGATGTGCTGAATTATTCTACTAGCGTTGTTGTTGGCGAAACGTCAGAAAAATCATTAGATGAACGTCGGCCGAAGAACCCAAGACAGAAGCCAATAGGCAGTTTATCAACAAGTGGCCACGAAAACCTTAATTTTGTATAAATCGTAGGGTCAGTATTGCCTCACGTGTTCCAACAATTCTACGGAATCCAAACTGATGATCCCCGAGGTCGGCTTCTACCAGTTTTTTCATTCGTCTGTAAAGAATTCGCGGTAGTATTTTGCAGCTGTGACTTATTAAACTGATAGTTCGATAATTTTCACATCTGTCAACACCTGCTTTCTTTTGATACATACTTCTAATTGGTAGATCTCTAGAAAGGCGAGAGCCAGCTCTCACAATTAGTGTGCTCTGCTCACCTGGAGGCGGTAGCCCTCGTCGGTGTCCAGCGTGAGGTGGCCCGTGGGGCGGCTGCCGTCCGCGTCCAGCCTGACTAGGACGGTGAGGCGTGCGACGGTGGCGCCGCGGGCGGAGTCGCACGCGACTCTGTCGGCCCAGGCGGGCCTGACCAGCTGCAGGTGACGCGCCAGGCGCTCGGTGGCGGCCGCCAGCAAGTCCCGCGTGTCTTCGTGCTGCGGGTTGGACAGCCGCAGGCGCACGTCCAGGTCGGCGGGCAGCGCGGCGCTCGAGTTGGCGAGCCGCAGCGCGCCCGTGGGCCGCGGCCACAGCGGCGCCTCCCAGGCGGCGCACGTCCACTGGCACGTGTCCAGGGACACCTGCGGACCGCCCTGCCACAGCGCGCGCACGCACCGCCCGGACTCGCAGCGCCACGTCCACGGGCCCGGGTCACTGCTGCAACCGGAAACACCGTCACGCAACGTGACTCTTTCAGGGTTCCGCTCCTCACTTGGTAAAAACGGAACCCTCACAGCACGAGTGTCCAAACCCGCGGGCCGCATGCCGCAAACAAACATCAAAGCGGTCCGTAAAAAAAAACCCTATGAAATTCCTTTTGTATGAAGTTAAGGAAACAAAAGAAAAATTCGGAGTAGGTATTAAAATCCATGGAGAAGAAATAAAAACTTTGAGGTTCGCCGATGACATTGTAATTCTGTCAGAGACAGTGTCTTGAAAGGAGGATATAAGATGAACAACAAAAGC
This sequence comes from Schistocerca serialis cubense, assembly GCF_023864345.2. Taxonomy (NCBI): domain Eukaryota; kingdom Metazoa; phylum Arthropoda; class Insecta; order Orthoptera; family Acrididae; genus Schistocerca; species Schistocerca serialis. Next base: position 335,961,789 of record NC_064643.1, read on the forward strand.
AAAACGAGGATAATGGTATGTAGTCGAATTAAGTCGGGTGATGCTGAGGGAATTAGATTAGGAAATGAGACACCTAAAGTTGTAAATGAGTTTTGCTATTTGGGGAGCAAAATAACTGATGATGGTCGAAGTAGAGAGGATATAAAATGTAGACTGGTAATTGGAAGAGAAGTTTGTTAACATCGAGAACAGATTTAAGTGTCAGGAAGTCGTTTGTCAAAGTATTTACATGGAGTGTAGCCATGTATGGAAGTGAAACATAGACGGTAACTATGTTTGGACGAGAATAGAAGATTTTGAAATGTGGTGCTACAGAAGAATGCTGAAGAGTAGATGGGTAGATCAAATATGTAATGAGGACGTATTGAATAGAATTGGGGATAAGAGTTTGTGGCACAACTTGACTAGAAGAAGGGATCGGTTGGTAGGACATGTTCTGAGGCGTCAAGGGATCACCAATTTAGTATTGGAGGGTAAAAATCGTAGAGGCAGACCAAGAGATGAATACACTAAGCAGATTCAGAAGGATGCAGGTTGTAGTAGGTACTGGGAGATGAAGCTCGTACAGGATGGAGTAGATGGAGAGCTGCATCAAACCAGTATCAGGACTGACGAAGAATTGAATTTTTTTAGTCTCTCGCCACACGATGGTGTTGTATCATTTGTCCATTCCTCTTTGTCCAGCAGTTATTGTTACTGTAAACTACATTATGTGCGATCCAAATATATTGTTCTTGAAGTGTGTCTTAGGCAAGTTAAATGGCCTGACACCCCTGCCTTACACGATCAGTTTGACGTCCCTGTGTCTGTCTAGACCACTTTTCCTCAGAACGGCTAGCGATAGAAGGTTGAAAATTATGTAAAATACTGAAGTCTACGATACCTCTTCGGTGTAAATAATTTAAGGTAAATCAGTGCAATCAAAACATATGGCCTTAAATGTCGCGCGTACTTCGCAACTGTCAAAGCCACTCATACCTACAGATGACCTATTTACATACATGTCAGGCCCGGTTGTCTACCGGTGAAGAGCGAGCTGGAAACCCAGAGGTCACGCGATCAAGCCTCTTTCGTACTAGTGGTTTTTCGGACTTAGCTTTAACCTAGCCTTCACCTGACAAGGATGTGAGAAGTCGCCAGAAACAACACATGGATTAGCTTCCACGTTAAACCGTAGAGGTTGCTTTTCCTCTGTTAGGCATCTGGAGTAGGCTATTGTCACACATGTCACCGAAGTGGCGTCCAATATAATGACTTACACGAAGCCACTGAGCCAAATACCAATACCACCAATACCACCACCACCACCACCACCGTAAAGTTTCTACTGAACCCTCAGAGCACTAGTCTAACTTCCATTTTCCGGTTCTGTTTTTTGAAGCACAGTGTTGTGCTTCAAACAATGAGGAAAAACAGAAAGGTTAAAAAATCCGATACCGATATTTTAGTTTTTCATAAGTTTTTTTTGTATTTGTTTTGTGTATGTTGTGACAATTCTCTTATTTCTACTAACAGCCGGGTGAAAAACCAATATATCCGTTTTATCATAGCAGGAGTGCTAAGACTTTTGGTTTTATGTAAAACTTGTTTAAAATAGAGTAATTATTCAGAAGATTTCCATTCCTCTGGAACATTGGATTATTAAACGCTGTTCAGTTACATTAATGTGACCAACTGTGAATAGCCTATTAACGGCTGCGGGGCTTTAAGGGAGGGAGTCAATGGTTTTCTGGAAGGTATGGACGGGGATGTGGAGCTATGCCGACTCGAGAGCCGTGGCCAGCTTAGAAATTTTCCGGATGAGGATTATGGCGTGAAGAGCTCTATTGAAGTTGTCCCAGAGATTCTCGATACTGTGTAAATCCTGGGAACGTTAACTCGTTCTAGCGCTGTTCGAACTACACACGTACAATGCGATCCGTGTAACACAATGAATTGTCTTGGTGGTAGGTGCTACCCTGATGAGTAAAAACGAACTATTTGTAGGGGTGGAGATGGTCCCTAACGATAGATGCATGCTTGTGCTGAACCGTTTTCTGTGCCTTCCAGAATGACGAAATCACCTGGGAATGCAAGGAAAGCATTCCCCAGACCGCAACGCTCCCTCTTCCACCCTGGACACTTCCGATGATTCTTTGACGTTGTTTGCTTACAGACGTTTCACGCCGTGCATGTCAACGGTCTTATTTATCTGTAAAGGCCACCTGTCGCCACTCGGTGGACGTCCAGTTGCAACACTTGCGTGGAGATTCCATCCTTCCTCGCCAAAAGAAACAACAGTTAGCATGGGTACACAAACTAAGCGCCTGCTGCGTAGGCCCATATGCAACAAAGTTCGCTGAACGGTCGTTGAGCAGACACTGTTGGTAGTCCCTTTGTTCATCTGCACTGTGAGTTGCTCAACAATTGCACGTCTGTTCTCACGTACACATCTGCGAAGCAGTCATTGACCCTTGTCATCTACGACCCATGGTGCACCAGTTTTCTCTGGGCCCGGTTTGGAATGCGCCATTTTCCCATGCACAGTATACTTCAACCAGCGCGGCACACGAACAGTTTACAAACTTAGCCGTTTCGGAAATGCTTCCACCCTTGACTAGAAAGCCAATGACCAAGCCCCTTTAAACGTCAGATAAATCTCACCGTTTCCACAGTAGGACAACGATTACACTGGTTTCGTGTCGTCGCTCCCTCTTTTGCAGTGGCTATCAAAGTATCCGAGTTTCTAGGCACTACGCGCAGTGCTTCGCCTACCGTTGATGTGTTGGGAGATGGTGAACTTGACAGTGTGTTTGCCGTGAGTTTTGGGCACCGCTGTTTTGCGTCCGCCAGCTACGCCTTATGTGTATAATCCCTTCCTTTCCCTCCCCCTCCCCCCCTTCCACTGCTAGTGCTACCATCTGCTGTCTGAGTAGTTATTGCACTTTGACGTTTAACATAAACGGTGGTCACAATGTGGCTGGATCGTGTAGAAAATCGTTAAAGCAACCGCAGCTACTTTCATAACGACACCGACAGTGAGAAAAGAGCAAGTGACTCGCTACATAAGAACCAGTCCAGCACTGCTGAGACAATGATGTACCTGTTCTTTTACTACCCAGATGCAGTGATGCTTTCGTTTTTTGGGATCAGAGTAGGAGGGGCTTGCCAGGCTCGTCAATTTTAGCCGAAAGTTATTTATTGTTGGTAGAAGGTTCTGTGGCTTCTGAAAAACTGGTATCGTGTTTGAATGATATTGTTTCTGATGAAGGGAGTTTGCTTACAGATCAACACAGAACGAGTATTTATGAACAGAATGGACTAATATATATATAACGGATTAATTGATTACTGAAATTTTAACTCTTACCAAGTAATTCTTTCTGGTAAATGTTAAATTCTGGTTACTACCTAAACTGTCCATTTTCTTTAAATCATCGTTTTTAGCTCGGCCACTACAAAATCAATTCTATTCCAACTTCTATATAAAGCAAATAACTATTTTACTACAAAACAGGTTTTTATTATAAATAAAGAAAAAGAACGCTACAAATTTGAGAAGAGCTTATTTGTATGCGATTTCTAGTAAAAAGCAAAAGAGAAAATTTAAGGCAACAGCAATTCATGTTTATAATAGAAATAGGAAGTAACTTTTTTTTTTGAAATTTGTGTAAGTTCCTATGGAACCAAACTGCTGAGGCCATCGGTCCGTAGGCTTACACACTACTATAAATTACGCTAAGGACAAAACACGGACAACCTAATTAAAAGTTCTCGAATTCCAGTTTTCATTCTTTACAGCTGACTATTCGTAATGACCAAATAGCTGGCCGTTTTTATAGTATTCAGCCCCTCGCTAGTTTCGAAGAAAAGCAGTCTAAGTTATCTTTCATTTACCTGTTTTATTTGGTATTTTGATTCGAGGCATCTTGAAAAGTATAATGCAAAAGTCTATAGGTATATAGAATGCTTTAATCGTTGTTCGATTTTACGTTTATTACTGGAAATAGAATAAAAGCTAAGAATCGGTTACTACAGAAAACTATAATTTTGAGAGTTTGGAACAATCAGGTTAAAATGGAGATGAAAAACCCGGTATAAACGAAAACCAGTTGTTTCGGCGAAAACCGCAATCTGCTTGCACGAACTTTCTACATCTACATCCATATTTCGCAAGCCACCTGACGGTGTGTGGCGGAGGGTACCTTGAGTACCTCTATCGGTTCTCCCTTCTATTCCAGTCTCTTATTATTCGTGGAAAGAAAGAAAGATTGTCGGTATGCCTCTGTGTGGGCTCTAATCTCTTATTTTATCCTCATGGTCTCTTCGCGAGATATACGTAGGAGGGAGCAATATACTGCTTGACTCCTCGGTTTTTTTTTTTTTTTGTTAGTGGTTTTCGGGCGCACAACTTCAATGGTCATTAGCGCCCTGACTACTCTAAGAATGCACCGCGAGGCACAAGTTGACAACAACAACTAAAAGGGAAAACACAATAAAAGACAGACTGACAGGCATAGGATTAAAAAACATCATCAAATGTCCTTAGCGAGGTGTGTCAAATTGATAAAACAAAGAACACGAGCAGCTGCTCGTGGGTCATCCGCTAAAATGGCATCGAAAGTATTAGGCAGGTTAAGATCGAGGCGCAGTGTGTTAAGATCAGGACAGGACATTAAAATGTGTCTAACCGTCAGCAAGTGCCCACATGGGCAGAACGGCGCCGGCGCAGCCGTCAGCAGATGGCGATGGCTGAACCGGCAGTGTCCAATTCTTAACCTTGCTAAAACGACCTCCTCCCGCCGAGAAGGGCGTGAGGAGGACGTCCAAGCCACGGGAAGAGGTTTTAAGGCCCGAAGCTTGTTGTCGGTAAGTGCAGCCCAATCGGCATGCCACAGCGACACAACGCGCCGACAAATGACCCTGCTAAAATCGGACGAAGGGACACAACAAGAAGCTGTCCGAGGCTGGAGGACCGCAGCCTTGGCCGCGGCATCTGCAGCTTCGTTCCCAGGGATACCGACATGGCCAGGAACCCACATAAAGCTAACCGGCGTACCGACGTCCACCAGCAGCTGAAGAGAGCGTTGGATCCGGTGTACGAAAGGGTGAACCGGGTACGGATCACTGAGGCTCTGGATGGCGCTCAGGGAATCTGAGCAGATGACATAAGCAGAATGTCGGTGGCGGCAGATGTAAAGAACAGCCTGGTAGAGGGCAAAGAGCTCAGCTGTGAAGACCGAACAATGGCCATGGAGCCGGTATTGGAAACTTTGTGCCCCGACAATAAAGGAACACCCGACCCCGTCATTGGTCTTAGAGCCATCTGTATAAATGGAAGTCATGTTGTTGAACTTCGAACGAAGTTCCAAAAAACGGGAGTGGTAGACCGAACCGGGGGTGACCTCTTTTGGGAGCGAGCTGAGGTCGAGGTGAACGCGGACCTGAGCCTGGAGCCAAGGTGGCGTGCGGCTCTCGCCCACTCGAAAGGTTGCAGGGAGTGAAAAATGAAGGTGTTGAAGGAGGCGACGAAAGCGAACTCCAGGGGGTAGCAAGGCAGAGACATACAACCCGTATTGAAGGTCAAGAGAGTCGTCAAAAAAGGAACGATAAGACGGATGGTCGGGCATTGACAGTAGCCGACAGGCATACCGACAAAGCAGTATATCGCGCCGGTAGGTGAGTGGCAATTCGCCAGCGTCAGCATGCAGACTCTCTACGGGACTGGTATAAAATGCTCCGATCGCAAGTCGTAAACCCCGATGTTGTATGGAGTTGAGGCGGCGTAAGATGGATGGCCGTGCAGAGGAGTATACGAAGCTCCCATAATCCAGCTTGGAGCGGACGATCGACCGATATAGACGAAGTAGGACGGTTCGATCCGCTCCCCACGACATACCACTGAGAACACGGAGGACATTTAAAGAACGGGTACAACGGGCGGCCAAATATGACATGTGGAGACCAGCTAAGTTTCCTGTCAAATGTAAGGCCTAAAAATTTGATTGTCTCCACGAGTGGGAGAGCAACGGGACCGAGTCGTAAGGATGGTGGGAGAAACTCTTTGTAGCGCCAGAAGTTAATACAGACCGTCTTCTCGGCAGAAAAACGGAAGCCATTGGCGACACTCCAGGAGTAAAGACGGTCAAGAGAACGCTGAAGACAGCGCTCCAGGACACGTGCACACTGCGCGCTGCAATAGATGGTAAAATCGTCCACGAAAAGGGAGCCTGATACATCAGCTGGGAGGCAATCCATTATTGGATTGATCGCGATGGCGAAGAGAGCGACGCTCAAAACTGAGCCCTGTGGCACCCCATTCTCCTGGCGAAAGGTGTCGGACAGGACAGAACCCACACGTACCCGAAACTGTCGATCCATTAAAAAGGAATGAATAAAAAGAGGGAGGCGACCGCGAAAGCCCCATGTATGCATGGTGCGGAGAATGCCCGCCCTCCAACAGGTGTCGTAAGCCTTCTCCAAATCAAAGAACACAGCCGCGGTCGGGCGCTTCCGCAAGAAGTTATTCATAATGAAGGTCGACAAGGTAACCAGATGGTCAACAGCAGAGCGGCGCCTTCGAAATCCACATTGTACATTGGTAAGTAGGCGTCGAGACTCGAGCAGCCAAACCAATCGAGAGTTAACCATTCGCTCCATCACTTTACAGACACAGCTGGTAAGCGAGATGGGTCGATAACTGGAAGGCAAGTGCTTGTCCTTCCCCGGCTTAGGAATCGGGACAACAATAGACTCGCGCCAGCATGCGGGAACATGTCCCTCAATCCAGATGCGATTGTATGTACGAAGAAGAAAACCTTTACCCGCAGGAGAAAGGTTCTTCAGCATCTGAATATGAATAGAATCAGGCCCTGGAGCGGAGGACCGTGATCGGCCAAGTGCGGTTTCGAGTTCCCGCATGGTGAATGGGGCATTATAACTTTCACAATTCGAGGAGCGGAAGTCAGGTGGCCTAGCCTCCTCTGCTTGTTTGCGGGGGAGGAAGGCAGGGTGGTAATGAGCGGAGCTCGAAACCTCGGCGAAAAAGCGGCCGAAGGCATTGGAGACAGCCTCAGGGGCCACAAGGACTTCATTCGCGACCTTCAAGCCAGAAACTGGGGAGTGGACCTTAGTGCCAGATAGCCGGCGCAGGCTACCCCAGACAACAGAAGAAGGGGTAGAACTGTTGAAGGTGCTTGTGAAAGCAGCCCAGCTGGCTTTCTTGCTTTCTTTAATAATACGACGACACCGTGCACGTAATCGTTTATAATTGATACAATTCGCCACTGTAGGGTGGCGCTTAAAGGTGCGTAAAGCACGTCGACGAGCACGTAAAGCATCTCTACATGCTGCGGTCCACCAGGGGACCGGTACGCGACGTGGAGAAGAAGTAGGGTGAGGGATGGAATATTCAGCAGCAGCGAGAATGACTTCCGTGAGGTGTGTGACCTGACGATCGCAGCTTGTGAAGGTTTGATCCTGAAAGGTAGCCCTGGAAGAGAAGAGCTCCCAGTCTGCCTTGGAGATGGTCCAACTAGAGGAGCACGGAGAGGGAGTATGCTGCAGGAGATGGATAACACACGGGAAATGGTCGCTCGAATATGTATCAGAAAGTGCATACCACTCAAACCGGCGTGCAAGTTGGGGAGTACATATAGAGAGGTCTAAATGGGAATAGGTGTGAGATGTGTCCGAAAGAAAAGTAGGGGCGCCAGTATTGAGGCAGACAAGATCGAGCTGGTTGAAAAGGTCTGCTAACAAGGAGCCCCTCGGGCAGGATGCTGGAGAGCCCCAAAGGGGATGGTGGGCATTGAAGTCTCCAGTTAACAAAAATGGTGCAGGTAGCTGAGCAATAAGTTGCATCACGTCTGCCCTGGTAACGGCAGATGACGATGGAGTGTAAACGGTACAAAAGGAAAACGTAAAAGTGGGGAGAGTAATGCGGATGGCAACTGCCTGCAGGCCGGTGTGCAACGTGATGGGATCGTAGTAAATATCATCCCGGACCAGCAACATAACCCCTCCATGAGCCGGAATACCTACCACAGGGGGTAGGTCAAAACGCACAGAGGTGTAGTGTGCCAAGGCAATTTGATCGCATGGGCGTAGCTTCGTTTCCTGGAGGGCTACGACAAGCGGACGGTGCAAGCGGAGCAGCAACTTCAAGTCCTCTCGGTTGGAGCGAATGCTGCGAATATTCCAGTGAATAAGTGCCATCGTAAGAAAAGAAAGATGAGAGAAGTGGTCACCTCGAAGGCCGCTTAGGGCCTGGCTTCGAGCGAGCACTGCCGCCGCTATCAGTAGGCGGACAGTCATCGTCCATTGGGTCTATAGGGTCATCGGCCATCTCGGGAGGATGGCCGGGAGGGGGAGCTTCCTCCGCCAGTGAACGGCCAGATGTACGGCGACCAGCGGTGCGGCCAGGCGAAACGGATGACGGCCTGGGGCGGCAGCCGCTGGGTGGCGCAAGAGAAGAAATGCGCCGTGGCGGGGAAGGAGAACTGTGCTTCCTATGCGCCTTTTTGGAAGGACGTGTAGTGGAAGTACCGGTCGAAGGCTGTGAGGTCGAGGTACGGAGGAAGTCTGCACGGGATGGTTCCTTCTTGAAGGCCCGTGCATCTGACTTCGGTGTCTTCGTTTTAGCAGAAGCTGAAGAAGGTGCTCGTGTCTGTGGGGTGATGGGAGGAAGAGGAGACGTCGACCGCGCGATCTTAGCACTGGCCAAACGGACGACCGTGGTGCTGAAGGTCAGATCGCATGTCTGGGTTGCTACCTCCCGGGTAGTCCGAGGAGAGGCGAGGACAGTACTGTATTTCCCCGCTGGGAGTAGCGTGGGCTTCCTACTAGCCAATAGCTTGCGAGCAGCCGAGGTGGACACTTTCTCTTTGACCCGAATTTCCTGGATACAGCGTTCTTCCTTATAGACAGGACAGTCGCGGGAGGATGCTGCATGGTCACCCTGACAGTTCACACAACGAGGAGACGGAGGTGGACAGTCACCCTCATGGGCATCCCTGCCACAGGTGACACATTTAGCCGCATTGGAACAAGACTGTCGAGTGTGATTGAAACGCTGACACTGGTAGCAGCGCGTAGGTGTCGGGATATAGGGGCGAACAGAAATAACCTCGTAGCCCGCCTTGATGCGCGATGGCAGCTTAACACTATCGAAAGTCAAGAAAATTGTCCGGGTCGGTACAAGGTCATTGTTGACCTTTTTCATGACCCTATGGACAGCCGTCACGCCCTGCTCAGCGAGGAATGATTGAAGCTCCTCGTCAGTCAATCCGTCGAGGGAGTCAGTATAGACCACACCACGAGACGAATTCAAAGTTCGGTGGGCCTCCACCCGGACAGGGAACGTGTACAGGAGGGTGGCCCGAAGCAGTTTTTGTGCGTGAAAGGCATTCTCAGTTTCCAGTAATAAGGTGCCGTTACGCAACCTGGTACAGGATTTGACAGATCCGGCTATGGCATCTACGCCCTTCTGAATAACGAAAGGGTTGACAGAGGAAAAATCCTTTCCGTCCTCAGTTCGAGAAACTACGAGGAACTGTGGGGCAGGCGGTAGTACTTTTGTCACTGTTGGCTGGTCACGTTTCCGTTTTTGGGTCGAAGTCGAAAGAGATGGAGTAGAATCCATTGCGGAGGAATCCCCCATGATTGCCAGCGTCTCCGATGGCGCGCTCCTTCCTTGTGGGGACCCTCTCAGAGGGCACTCCCGCCTTAGGTGAATGTTTACACCTCAGGTCACACCTCCCGAGAAACAGACGGAGGGACCAATCGGCATGGTCAGAAGGTATCAGCTCAGGCAATCACCCCTCCCCGGGCCTGGCCTTTACCAGGGGGTACGCGCGTGCCTTACATGTCTACCCAGGGCGGGGACTTACGCGTTACCCCGTCACCGGCTACGCGTGCGAACGCGTGGGTCGGCCTTCAGACACGCACAGGGAGGAAGGAAGAAGAGGAAAAAGAAGAGAGAGAGGGAGAAAGAGGACAGACTGTCTCAAACGCCGAGGCGGAGACCAGAGAAGGCAAGGAGAAGAAGGCAATGAGAAAGCAAGGGGAAGAAGGCAATAAGAAGGCAAGGAGAAGAAGGCAATGAGAAGGCAAGGAGAAAAAAAAATGAGAAGGCAAGGAGAAAAAAAAATGAGAAGGCAAGGAGAAAAAAAAATGAGAAGGCAAGGAGAAGGCAAGGGAAAGAGTAAGGAAGACAGTGAGGTGGAGAAGAGCAAAGAAAGGAACCAACAAAAGGAAGGAAGAAACGAGAAGTGAAAAAACCAAAAGGACCACGATGATAGGTCGTGGAACCGTCCGTCTCCGGACGCAGGCGCGAACTACCCCCGTGAGGGGGATGGACTCCTTTTAGTCGCCTCTTACGACAGGCAGGAATACCGCGGGCCTATTCTAATCCCCGGACCCGCAGGGGGGGACTCCTCGGTGAAGGTATGTTCTCGAAACTTCAACAAAAGCCCGTACAGAGCTACTGAGCCTCTCCTGCAGAATCTTCCACTGGAGTTTATCCTCTCCGTAACGCTTCCGCGGTTACTAAATGATCCTGTAACGAAGCGCGCTGCTCTCCGTTGGATCTTCTCTATCTCTTCTATCAACCCTATCTGGTACGGAACCCACACTGCTGAGCAATATTCAAGCAGTGGGCGAACAAGCGTACTGTAACCTAATTCCTTTGTTTTCGGATTGCATTTCCTTAGGATTCTTCCAATAAATCTCCGTCTGGCATCCGCTTTACCGACGATCAACTTTATACGATCATTCCATTTTAAATCACTCCTAATGCGTACTCCCAGATAATTTATGGAATTAACTGCTTCCAGTTGCTGACCTGCTATATTGTACCTAAATGATACAGGATCTTTTCTGTGTATTCGCAGCACATTACACTTGTCTACATTGAGACAATTTTGATTCAAAAATAATTCCGACCATATGTACGAGTCATCCATTATTTTGTGATTTTGATAGCGATTTTCACTTATATTCCGCCGAACATTTTTGTTGCCTCATTTTTCGCCCTATAAGTGCTCCGAAAGGCGTTACAGATACGACTATGTCCTAGCTAAACGCATTTCCACGCTACAATCATGTTTAATTTTACATGCAGCTAATTCGTAACCATTACACGCTGGCGCCTTTGCTGGTGCAGTGAACTGCCGGGCAAAACAAATTGACCCACTTCTGCGCAACGAACACACAAATATCTATCCAGTCTGGGCTCAAAAAATTTTTACGCTGTATTGTCTCTTAAGCTTTAGCAGTTCGCATCTGACGGTATTGTGTCTCACAAGGAAGTTAGACCAACAGGCGAATAGAGGTTTCCACATGGGAACTGTTTTTTGCGACATCCGTATTCCCTGAGTCATCTCACGCATTTGCAATAGCTCCCGGCAGACGGAAATGCTATAACCAGTCTTGAAAACTGCGTCTGCAAAGAAAACGCGTTCCACGCAAAGAGCTGTCATTGAATCACGTTTCGTGGAGGGCGATGTAAAAAGAATAGGGGAGACGCACAGAAGACGACGTAGCTCAGCCAGGTGGCAGAGAAAACCTCTGCAGTTCCACTGGAGGATTGTGCTATCACTATCCTGTGGGGGCAAGGGGGGGGGGGGTGGCAGTTGTGACGCTAAGACTTCAAAATACATATCTGTACCGAATCAAGGTGTGGTCTGGTGGGGGGGGTGAGGAGAGGGTCCAATCCAGCCACGTCGCCTTCGTCCTATTTCGGTGTCTGCGACGGCTTGCCTGCTTCAGTTTCTGGGACAACAGAGGAATGCTAAGTCCTACGACCTGCTACAGGTGGTTCCTTCAGCCACTGGCTGGCGTCCGATTGTGGATCCGCAGATTCTTGGGAAGGTGCGTGCCAAGGGATCCCTTTCTGGTAAGAGATGGTGAAAGAGGGCGTTGCTTCTTTTCGTACTGAGGGTTGGAGAGTCTACGCTACCAATGAGGGTGTGGGAGAAGCAGTAGAAGTAAGATGTCAATCACCAGGGGAGCGGGTATAACCGACCGGCTCCGAGAGCACCGACAGAGAAAACACGGAGAGCGATGGTGCAGTCGCCAGAGAAGGTGACTGCATATTAGTCGTAGTAAGCGCCATCTTCTAACATGCAGGATTCAGGCGATCATATTTCTTCTTTGCCTATTGATACACGAGTTGGTCAAGAGTTTTTTATTCTTCGATTTTCTTTTTTGTTGGAAGACTGTGCAAGTCCGGTGGACAGGCGGAATGGTGCTTCCTGCAGCTGACAGACGAAGCGAGTGGCACAAAAGGAACATTCGTGTGCAACTAACGTCCACAATCCCTACGGACGAATCTGGCGTTGCAATGTGAAGACATATCTTCGAATCTCATACATTTAGTGCTTTATAGTACCGCAGGGGACCAGGAACATGTTCTCACATCCCATCAATACATCATCACGTTGACCTTTTCAGATAACGAGTCGCCTTCAGAGGCGAAAATGAAGGCCCTATTATCAACCGTATTGTCCCTTGGTCCACGCTGGACACGACAAACAAAATGCACACCCTGTCGCTCCAAATTGGCTCTTAACTCGTCATCTATCTGTAAAAGGAGAGCGCGGTGAATGATTATACCATGTACCATACTCAGACTTATTGGTGGCGATAGTTACAGGAGTGTCACCCACCTTGTTACAGGCGAGCAGCGCCTGTGACTGAGTAGGGCATGCCGTTTTAACCAGAGCTGAACAACTTTTTATCTCTGAAATATCTCTTACTTCCCAAATCTGTCTTCAAAATGTTAAAGAAAAATGGATTTGTGGCCATAAAAGAATCTCCGTCGGCACTAGAGAAAACCAACTAAATATTGTCGGGAGTATTTCTTTCCTTGTCTCTAATCCCTAAGTTTCTCCCACCAGGTAGCCATGGAAGTGAACATTGTGGAATCAGATGTGTTGTAAGAAGTCTACCCTGAGGAAGCGAATGGTGGGGCCCTGGGGCCACAAGCTGAAGGTTTGATTATCTTCATTTGTGAGTCACCCGCCGCGGTACCACCCACTCTGGATGGGGGCTCTTCCCACAGGCACCATCAGGATACATCAATGGCTACGTGGCCAGCAAACCGTCTGCCTGCTGTCCCCGTGCCCCAGCCACGATGTGCACATACACTTTGACAAATCTGGGGAGTTTACAGCTCATGCACCAACAATGCGATCCATGCTTGGTCAAGGTGTTACTACCGTGCAGTTATTTGAACCCCACCCAACGGAATGGCTTTCATGCTGTGTTCGCCAGGCAGGAAGAGTGTAAGGGCGGAAAGGCAAAACAGGTGGAATACACGCCATGGGCGACCTACCCTGAACGATTAGCACTTTCGTACAGTTTGTAAGAAGAATACCGAGTCAAACCCAACAGTGGGGCCCATACATTTAAGAATGAAAAGTTGCAGAAAATTCCAGAACAGAAGAAACCGAGTGTCCAAAATAAAACCGAAGGAGTCTAGTTCCGTGGGGGGATTTCTTACGTTGCGGATGATTTCTAGCAGTTATCGCCCAAGTACCAACATTCGTCAGTCCTACTGCTTTGATTCACACTGTGTTTTGGTGAAGAAGTGTTTTACTACGTTATTTACGGAAAATACTTGTTATAGTTACGTGAACATCACAACACCTCACCATGATTCGGAGAATGGAAGTGTTTGCCACACGGAAACGCAAGTGAAAACGAATATTGGCGCGAAAACATCGCGACAAAATAAATTACATTCTAGAAGATATGTTAACTCTAAGCGAAAAAAAAAACTCCTTAAAACTTAAACTTCCTGGCATATTAAAACTGTGTGCCCGACCGATACTCGAACTCGGGACCTTTGCCTTTCGCGGGCAAGTGCTCTACCATCTGAGCTACCGAAGCAAGACTCACGCCCGGTACTCACAGCTTTACTTCTGCCAGGAGAGCTTCTGTAAAGTTTGGAAGGTAGGAGACGAGATACTGGCAGAAGTAAAGCTGTGAGTACCGGGCGTGAGTCTTGCTTCGGTAGCTCAGATGGTAGAGCACTTGCCCGCGAAAGGTAAAGGTCCCGAGTTCGAGTCTCGGTCGTGCACACAGTTTTAATCTGCCAGGAAGTTTCATATCAGCGCACACTCCGCTGCAGAGTGAAAATCTCATTCTGGAAACCTCGTTAAAATTGTTTGGTTGCAGATGACAAGCTACATGTAATAATTAACACACAGGTGATCCAGAAAATTCATGCACACCAAATGTAAAGGTATTTACAAAAAGGAACGATCTATTGTCTGAACTAAAGATGCACATAATATTACAATCACTACCAAAAATTTTCACATTACAGAATAAATAAAATCGAAAACCCACTGATGGCACAGTGGTGCCAAAATATGTTTGGGCACTGAGAAGTAACGGTGTTTTGCATAACTGGCGGACCTCACCAACAATTTTAACTGCAAACACGGCCAACAAGGAGCTGCAAATCAAAATGACTATTTGTAACACTTCTTTGTGTCAGTGTGCTACGAAGAGTTGCTCAAATTACTGCTGTAGTTGCAGCACAATGCCCCAGAGCCATACGCCAACATGGTGGTTTCTCCTTTTGGTAGTACAACACGGCCGTCTGCAGCCCGGCCGTCTTGCGACCTTACATTCTCGTGACAGCTGCCAACAATCATGTATAATGACTACATTCCTGCCAATTCCTTCTGCGGTATCGCAGGAGGAACATCCAGCTTCTTGTAGCCGTATTACGCCACATCGTTAAAACTCAGTGAGGTGTTGATAATACCGTGTTTGCTACCTTAACGGCATTCTTGACTAACACCAACTCACCACGTCCAATCTAAGAACAGCGTGTATACGAGGGGCGTTTGAAAAGTCCATGCAAAGTCCGAGAGATGGCACCACCGGCGCGCATCGTGGTCATGTTTAGTTAGTAGCATCTTTGGAAAGAACGCACACCAAGTTTCAGCCATATTGGTCTATTACTTTTTGTTTGGCATTCGTGTGATTGCGTCAAAAAATGGACGAAAAAATTTAGTGTCGTGATTAAACATTACTTTATGAAAGGCAAAACGCCTCAGGAGACTAAAAATAAGCTTGATAAACATTACAGTGACTCTGCACCTTCGATTAGAACAGTTTATAAGTGGTTTCAAAATTTTCGGAGTGGCCATATGGGCACAAGTGACGCTGAACGTTCTGGACGCCCTGTGGAGGTTACGACTCCAGAAATCATTGATAAAATCCATGATATGGTGATGGGTGACAGAGGATTTAAGGCGTGTGAGATTGCTAGTGCTGTGGGCATCTCGAATGAATGGGCATATAATATTTTGCATAAACATTTGGACATGAGAAAGCTATCCGCAAGATGAGTTCCGCGATTGCTCACGCTTGACCAGAAACGGAATCGTGTGAAGTGTTGCAAGGATGGTTTGCAGCTGTTCAAGAAGAATCCGCCGGTCTCCAAGCGTTGTTTCGTCACTGTGGATAACACATGGATACGTTACTACACTCATGAGACCAAAGAACGATTCAAACAATGGATTACCAAGGGATAATCTGCACCAAAAATGCGAAAGACTTCCCTCGGCCGGAAAGGTTATGGCGACTGTCTTTTAGGATTTGCAAGGGATAATCCTCATCGACCATCTGGAAAAGGGTAAAACTATTACAGATGCATATTAGTGATCGTTATTGGACCGTCTGAAAACCGAACTGCGAAAGAAACGCTGGCGAATGGACCGAAAAAAAGTCCTTTTCCATCACGACAATGTACCAGCACACACCTCAGCAGTTGTGGTCGCAAAATTAATGGAAATAGGATTCCAACTCTCTTCACATCCCTCCTATTCTCCAGACTTGGCTCCTTCCCCAATTTTAAGAAATGGCTGTCGGGACGAAGATTTTATTCAAACGAGGATTGCTGCAACTAATAGCTATTTTGCATACTTGGACAATTCCTATTATTCGGAAGGGATCAACAAATTAGAACAGTGTGTAGGTCAAAAAGGAGACTATGTAGAAAAATATAAAAGGTTTACCCCAAACACGTAATTAGTTTTTATTTTTGCACTGACTTTTCAAACACCCCTCGTATAAAGCTCACCTTATTTGCGTCCTCGTAGTGGCACTACTAGTGCGACTCTTATGCGACTGGCGCAAAACTGGAAGAGGCAGCATTCAGGTGTAGAAACACGCCTACCATCTTTGTGTCGCACGTCTCCTGGTGTTGCGATTTTTTTACCGTTAGTGCAGTAGTTACGGATTTCTGCCTATTTTACTCCCAGTTGAAGTTGTGTATCGCTGTGTATCCTGTTTCATTGTCTGTGTTAAGAACTCTTGATTGTGCTGATTCGCGACCCTAAGATTCGCTTGTATCTCGACATTTCGAACATCTCTTTGTGGGGTGGTTCCGTTCCTTTACTATTACCTGGCTGAATGGGATTTGCTTTGCGGTACTTTTGCCTTTAGTGGTAGTGCTCGTCATCTCACTGTAGTGAATATTGGTACTTCCGTTTGTTTTAGAGTTGTTAGACTCTTTCAGTGTGCAGCGCAGATCTCCAAATTTTGTAAATTATCCAGATTCCAATAGTTGTGAGGGCTCGATTGTATGAATAGCAGGCTCTCGAATGTAACGTTTGTTTTTATTTGCTGACAGATTCCGTTCTCTCTCGACATCTCGCTTTCTCCTAGACTGCTATTTCTACCTCCTATTGTATATATTCGGTGAATTATCTTAGTATTCTGTCATCATTCCTTCACCTAGAATCTATAGGCAGGATGAGCCTGTCTAGGCACATCTGATACGGGGCAGTCATTTCGATTCTTAGTACACTATCTACACTTTGGGCACTGTTTGCTCTTTCCACAGTCTACATTCTTATGGCCGCCTTCCCCGCAGTTGGCACAAGTGATGTATCTAGTGCAGTTGGTTGCTGCATAATTATAATCCTGGCACACGTTACAGGGGGATTCCAACTAGGTTATAATTCACAGAAGTAGCTTCAAAGCCTACCCATGCCTTTTGCCATTTTAGGAAGGTTTCTCTCATGGTATGTCCTACCTCCACCAAGTGATGACCTACTTTCCTTTCTTTCCGTCCAGTCTTAATTTTCGGAATGAACTGTGTCAAAATGATCCCTTTCTAGTTGCCCTCCAAAGTTTTGCTGATACACCATCTCTTAGTTCCTGCGTCTCCAAGTCAGAAAGGACTTCGAAATTTCTGACTGTAGGTCGCAAGTGAGGCTCTGTTACAGTTTACTGTTAGTACCTAATTTTGCAGTATCATCATCTGGACCTGTTTTCATAGTAACTGTATTTTTCATTTTATACATCAGCTTTATGCATATTTTCTCCTCTGAAGGACTGAAAATAGTTAATTTCTGCTGTACAACTTTTGCATTCTCATTCGTCCGAGATTGAAAAAAATCTAGTATTGAAACATTAACTGCTCTGCTGTGTTTATTTAGTTGGTCACATTTGCTCTTTCCTCTGCTGTACTGGCCTGTCTAGCAACTGTAGTGGCAAACGAAGGTGTGCACTTTTTAGGTCAGCTTTCAGGCTATCACTGTACATCTATATCTACATCCATACTCCGCATGCCACCTGACGGTGTGTGGAGGAGGGGTACCTTGAGTACCTCTATCGGTTCTCCCTTCTATTCCAGTCTCTTATTGTTCGTGGAAAGAAGGATTGTCGGTATGCCTCTGTGTGGGCTCTAATCTTTCTGATTTTATCCTCATGGTCTCTTCGCGAGATATACGTAGGAGGGAGCAATATAGTGCTTGACTCCTCGGTGAAGGTATGTTCTCGAAACTTTAACAAAAGCCCGTGCCGAGCTACTGAGCGTCTCTCCTGCAGAGTCTTGCACTGGAGTTTATCTGTCATCTCCGTAACGCTTTCGCGGTTACTAAATGATCCTGTAACGAAGCGCGCTGCTCTCCGTTGGATCTTCTCTGTCTCTTCTATCAACCCTATCTGGTACGGATCCCACACCGGTGAGCAGTATTCAAGTAGAGCGCGAACAGGTGTACTGTAACCTACTTCCTTTGTTTTCGGTCTGCGTTTCCTTAGGATTATTCCAATGAATCTCAGTCTGGCATCTGCTTTACCGACGATTAATTTTGTATGGTCGTTCCATTTTAGATCACTCCTAATGCATACTCCCAGATACTTTATGGAATTAACTGCTTCCAGTTGCTGACCCGCTATATTGTAGCTATATGATAAAAGATCTTTCTATGTATTCGCAGTACAGTACACTTTTCTACATTGAGATTCAATTGCCATTCCCTGCATCATGCGTCAATTCGTTGCAGATCCTCCTGCATTTCAGTACAATTTTCCATTGTTACAACCTCTCGATATACTACAGCATCATCCGCAAAAAGCCTCAGTGAACTTCCGGTGTAATCCACAAGGTCATTTATATATGTTGTGAACAGCAACGGACCTACGGCACTGCCCTGCGGCACACCTGAAATTACTCTTACTTCGGAAAACACCTCTCCATTGAGATTGACATGCTGCGTTCTGTAATCTAGGAACTATTCAATCCAATCACACAATTGGTCTGATAGTCCATATGCTCTTACTTTATTCGTTAAAGGACTGTGGGGAACTGTATCTAACGCCTTGCGGAAGTCAAGAAACACGGCATATACCTTTGAACCCGTGTCTATGGCCCTCAGTTTCGTGGACGAATAGCGCGAGCTGGGTTTCACATGATCGTTTTTTTCGTAACCCATGCTGATTCCTACGGAGTAGATTTCTAGTCTCGAAAAAAGTCATACTCTAAAATTCACCGTTGAAACTAATATTGTCTGAATACGATAGCTTCTTTAACTGCCCACAATGCGATTTATTTCCTCTTCCTTAGCTGGCTTAGGTCCACAAAGCTCCACGCCAACGAACTTAGTAATTTCGCCAAACATTTCGCCCTCGTACTCTTTAGACCTTGCTCCCCTTCGTGTTGTCTGCCGTGAAAAAGCTGGGAATAGCGGCTACGCGAGGTCACTCACCCCTCTGCAACGCACGCCACCGGCGAAGCAGTCAGTAGGGCCGGCCGCGGGCAGCCCACGCCGGCGCGGTGACGCAGCCGCGTCTGTCCAGCTGTCGCACACGCTGCGCCACACCACGGCCATAGCGTAAAATTGAATTGATATCAGGTGTTCCCAGGGAAGCGTCCTGGGACCTCTGCTGTTCCTGATCTATATAAATGACCTCGGTGACAATCTGAGCAGTTGTCTTAGGTTGTTCGCAGATGATGCTGTAATTTACCGTCTAGTAAGGTCATCCGAAGACCAGTATCAGTTGCAAAGCGATTTAGAAAAGATTGCTGTATGGTGTTGCAGGTGGCAGTTGACGCTAAATAACGAAAAGTGTGAGGTGATCCACATGAGTTCCAAAAGAAATCCGTTGGAATTCGGTTAATCGGTAAATAGTACAATTCTCAAGGCTGTCAATCCAACTAAGTACCTGGGTGTTAAAATTACGAACAACTTCAGTTGGAAAGACCACATAGATAATATTGTGGGGAAGGCGAGCCAAAGGTTGCGTTTCATTGGCAGGACACTTAGAAGATGCAACAAGTCCACTAAAGAGACAGCTTACACTACATTCGTTCGTCCTCTGTTAGAATATTGCTGCGCGGTGTGGGATCCTTACCAGGTGGGATTGACGGAGGACATCGAAAGGGTGCAAAAAAGGGCAGCTCTTTTTGTATTATCACGTAGTAGGGGAGAGAGTGTGGCAGATATGATACGCGAATTGGGATGGAAGTCATTAAAGCAAAGAAGTTTTTCGTCGTGGCGAGATCTATTTACGAAATTTCAGTCACCAACTTTCTCTTCCGAATGCGAAAATATTTTGTTAAGCCCAGCCTACATAGGTAGGAATGATCATCAAAATAAAACAAGAGAAATCAGAGCTCGAACAGAAAGGTTTAGGTGTTCTTTTTTCCGCGCGATGTTCGGGAGTGGAATGGTAGAGAGATAGTATGATTGTGGTTCGATGAACCCTCTTCCAAGCACTTAAATGTGAATTGCAGAGTAACCATGTATATGCAGATGTACTGGCTCCTTCCCCAGCCACCTGGCTTTGTCGAGCAGATGCTTTCAGTTTTATCTACCCCACACGTCCACGCTATCGCCTACTTCTAGTCGATCGTAGCTGAGTAGCTCTCCCTGTAAGAGAAACCGTTAACTGCACTGACAGCTGTATCGCATCAGTTTCAACCACGCAAGTATGGTATTTTCACGGAGCTGATGTTACACTGCGGCCGTCACGGCAGCTGGAGGTGGTGTACAAAAGTATGGAAACACTGAAAACATGTTACACCGTAGGATATACTGCAAGCAGCCTTAAGTTTTCTTGAAATGACTTTATTATACCATTACGAGTTTCAGGCCTCAGGCCGTAGTCAGATGGTAGCTATTCCTTCATTTTCAGTTTAAAACTTGTCCCAAAATGTAACAAAATGGTAACAGTTTACAAACGATTTTACATTAGCGTCCGAAAATTTAACAAATTTGTGATTGCATAGTTTTACACTTCTATACGCTCTATACATTTTACTTCCAGAAAATTCCTCATCATAGGACAGCGGTTCTTACTTCAATGATCAACATGGATTGTAAAGGAAAAATCAACCGCGGTCCTATAATATGTAAACAAGGGCTTTTAGACAAGTAACTACGATGTGCAGAGCATACACACACACTAATGGTTTTGCATCACCTCGGTTCCGAGAGTTCCGGGACCTATACAGAAAATTGTAAGAGAGATCAAACATTTCCGCCCTTTTTAGTGCTCATGAAAAGCAAACATTGCATGTTGTACCATCATACAGCGAAACCTTCAGAGATGGTGGTCCAGACTGCAGTACATACCGGTACCTATAATACCCAACAGCACATCCTCTTGCATTGATACATACCTGTATTCATCGTGGAACACTATCCACAAGTTCACAAAGGCACTGTTGGTCCAGATTGTCCCACTCCTCAACGGCGATTCGGCGTAGATCCCTCACAGTGGTTGCTGGGTCACATCGTCCATAAACAGCCCTTGTCAATCCATCCCAGGCATGTTCGATCAGTTCGTGCCTGGATACCATGCTGGACACTAGTGAGCGATGTCGTTATCCTGAAGGATGTGATTGACAAGATGTGCACAATGGGGGCGCGAATTGTCGTCCATGAAGACGAATGCCTTGCCAATATGCTGCCGATATGGTTGCACTATCGGCTGGATGATGGCATTCACGTATCTTACAGCCGTTACGGCGCCTTCCATGACCACCAGTGGCGTACGTAGGCACGACATAATGACACCCCAAAACAGCAGGTAATCACCTTGCTGCTCTCGTTGGACATTGTGTCTAAGGCGTACAGCCTTGCCCAGCTGCCTCCAAACATGTCTCTGACGAGTCTGGTTGAAGACATATGCAACACTAGTCACTGAAGAGAACGTGATACCAATCCTGAGCGGTCCATTAGACATATTGTTGGGCCCATCTGTACCGCGTTCCATGGTGTCGTGATTGCAAAGATGGACCTCGCCATGGACGTTGGGAGCGAAGTTGCGCATCATGCAGCCTATTGCGCACAGTGAGTCTTAACACGACGTCCTGTGGCTGCACGAAAAGCATTATTCAACGCGGTGGCGTTGCTGTCAGGTTTTCTCCGAGCCATAATGAGGTAGTGATCATCCACTGCAGTTTTAGCCCTTGGGCGGCCTGAGCGAGGCATGTCGACAGTTCCTGTCCCTTTATCTCCTCCATGTCTGAACAACATTACTTGGGTTCACTCCGAGACGCCTGGACACTTCCCTTGTTGAGAGCCCTTCCTGGCACAAAGTAACAATGCACACGCGATCGAACAGCGGTATTTATCGTCTAGGCATGGTTGAGCTACAGACAACACGAGCAGTGTACCACCTCCTGGTGGAATGACGGACTGATCGGCTGTCGGACCCCCACCGTCTAACAGGCGCTGCTCATGCTAGTTTGTTTATATCTTTGGGTGGGTTTTGTGTCATCTCTGAACAGTTAAAGGGACTATATCTGTGATACAATATCCACAGTCAACGTCTATCTTCAGGAGTTCTGGGAACCAGGGTGATGCAATACTTTCGATGTGGGTATAAATGTGTGAAACTTTATTAAATTTTAGAACACGAATGTAAAACTTGCAATGAAGTCAACGTTACCATCAGACAATCGGCTCTGGCCCGAAACTCAGTGGCGAAATAAAATCATTTCAAGGAAACTTGTGGCTGATCGCAGTATTCCCTACAGTGTAATTCACGGAAACAGCTGCTGAGTTCCCCAACTAAAATGGATAAAATAGTATTACTTAACCTAACATGGTATAGAAAAACCGTTGGCATTCAAAACAGCTTCCAGTCATCTCGGAATGAATAGAAACATCTCTTGTATGGTTTCTCGGGAATCTTTCCCCATTCGTCATGCAAGAAGAGTTGCAAATGCAGGTAGTGATGGTGGAATGGATACAGACTAGACGTCTTTCTAAATTAGAGCACATATTCTCAGCAATATTGAGGTCTAGTGACTGTGGTAGCCAGGAGAGAGACGACATTTCCTCCTTGTCCTCATTGAGGAGTTCTCGAAGATGGGAACGGTGTGAAGAAGCGCCCTATCGTCTTTTAACACAGCACTGCCTTTGGGGAAGGAACAGTGTACCAAGTGATGAACATGATCAGCCAACATAGTCACACAATCCTTGGCAGAAATGCGACCTTTCAGAGTAACTATTGGGAGCATAGGATACCTCGATATGGGTCCCCAAATTAATGGAACCCCCTATGTTTCACTCTTTGAACGTAAAGTTTGCCAGAAACAATGTAAAACAATGTAAAACAATGTAAAACAATGTAAAACAATGTAAAACAATGTAAAACAATGTAAAACAATGTGAAAATGTGAAACAATGTGAAAATGTGAAACAATGTGAAAATGTGAAACAATGTGAAAATGTGAAACAATGTGAAAATGTGAAACAATGTGAAAATGTGAAACAATGTGAAAATGTGAAACAATGTGAAAATGTGAAACAATGTGAAAATGTGAAACAATGTGAAAATGTGAAACAATGTGAAAATGTGAAACAATGTGAAAATGTGAAACAATGTGAAAATGTGAAACAATGTGAAAATGTGAAACAATGTGAAAATGTGAAACAATGTGAAAATGTGAAACAATGTGAAAATGTGAAACAATGTGAAAATGTGAAACAATGTGAAACAATGTGAAACAATGTGAAACAATGTGAAACAATGTGAAACAATGTGAAACAATGTGAAACAATGTGAAACAATGTGAAACAATGTGAAACAATGTGAAACAATGTGAAACAATGTGAAACAATGTGAAACAATGTGAAAATGTGAAACAATGTGAAAATGTGAAACAATGTGAAAATGTGAAACAATGTGAAAATGTGAAACAATGTGAAAATGTGAAACAATGTGAAAATGTGAAACAATGTGAAAATGTGAAACAATGTGAAAATGTGAAACAATGTGAAACAATGTGAAACAATGTGAAACAATGTGAAACAATGTGAAACAATGTGAAACAATGTGAAACAATGTGAAACAATGTGAAACAATGTGAAACAATGTGAAACAATGTGAAACAATGTGAAACAATGTGAAACAATGTGAAACAATGTGAAACAATGTGAAACAATGCTCATTCGATCAAATACCGTTCTTCCAATGCTCGACAGTCCAGATTTTATGACTTCGGCGCCACGTTTTCCTGCTACGGGAATTTGAACTACTGATAAGTGGTTATGAAACTTTTGGAATTCCAAATCGCCTTGCGCTTCCCAGATTATGGAGCTCCCTTTGTGTTCTTGGTTCTGACGGTCCGCGGATACGACGTTCAGTTATGCTGTGACCTTGCGGCTGTAGTTATTTTTCATTACAGTTCTCGTGAATGACTGTCACGATCACTCAACGAACAATATCGTCCGCGTTGTGACTTAGGAGATCATGATTTTCCGCTTTCCCTGTATGCGGTACGAGTCTAAGATATGATGCTTCTTGAAACACCAAACATTTCGGCTACAATAGTAACTGATGCACCCACCATATGAGCACCAACAATTTGGCTTCGTTCAAATTCACTTAGCGCAACATAAAACACAGCTACACAGAACACCGTTCCGACAACGTACTTCGGACATTCCACAGGTGTTCGTCGTCAAATACAACAGCGCGATACCTGTATCATTGGCTAGCATTTGCATTCGTGCTGAAAGATCCATTTCTCGTCGTGCTTCAATGTTTGTCGAACAACCTCTGTATCACGTTCGGCCGCCATTGCCGCTGATTTTTATTCAGAATTTAAGTAGTGGCTGGTACAGAACTCGTAACCCAGGAAGTATTTATTACTAGTCGAAGACGCTATCTCTGTATCGGTTATTAAGGCGGTCTGAGTCTCACTAATTGTAAACCTCATGACCTGTAAATGAAGGCTACTACTACTACTACTACTACTACTACTACTACTGCTTGGGAGCGCTTCGAGTACGAGCAATACGCTCGCAAGCTGCTGGTACAAAACTCAAAAAAAAAAAAACTGATCTGGAGAGAATCTAGTCGGCATTTAATAAGCCCCATTGCTCGTGACAGCAAAGACAAGATGCTCTTTGCGAGCAGCTCGTGAAACACCTGCTGTGTTTTTCCAATGAGCAGAAGGAGGCACTTCGGCTCACAGGCGACAACTCTGTTGCATGCTCAAACGCCTAGCGACTCGCGAGAAATGAGGCTCAGAGAATGCTCGTGCTTCTTTCCGCATGTTTTTTCTTCTCTGTGTCAGTGACTGCTGAGCTGCTCATGACCATACTCCTCGCATGTGTGTACGCACATTCACGTGTTGGATGCTTAAGAAAACAGCGAAACTTAAGTTGTGTGGTCCTGCTGGATAACATTTTTAAAAACTTAAATCCCAGCAATAAGTAGCATTCTACTGTGGTTGGCACTATTCCATATTGTCACACTAATCGACATCCTTTCGAAGGACCATCACCTTTACAAGCAAGTCCTGAGTGAACTATCCAGATCTTAGGATCTGAGACTTAGGAGGTCACGAGCTGGCTAGGCGTAATAGCCAACCACCTCACGAGGGAGGTATATTCGCAGTCCTTGCTGTCTCTCTATAGAGTGAAGTAACCCCCACTTCGTTGAAAATAATTATAAATGGACATTTTCATCAATTGGAAGAGGTATGCTCCAAAAAATTTACACTTATTACCTCGTCTTAAGAAGTTATACTATGTTTCAAGTTATTTTATTACTGACTCAAAACCACTAACTGGAACCGAAAACATTGAGTATAATTACTAAAAGAAATTTAAAACTTTCGGAGGGTATAGGTTTTTCCATGAAATTTCTTGTGAACTGCCGGATATCAAACTTGATATCCTGATACGTGATTCACCGCAGAGCCTTCCGTCCATCTTCAGGTTACACAGGGGAAAATACAGTGAGCACTATTTAAAAACCTGCTGGCACGTGCTTGTAGTAACTAGTTGTCACTGGGCAACATTTCTTTGTACGCATCGGGCTGGCGGCTTCCAGTTGGCTACGGCATGGGATCCTATGATAGAAAAACTTCTTGTTCTGCGAAGCCGGCGTCGTTCTGCGATTTTACAGTATGTCTCCATGGAGGACCCTCGTAGCAGTGCACGCAGAAGCGTATGCTCCAGAGGAATCTTGAATAGGAGAACTATGTATTATCATCAGTAAACACCTGAAGATGGCCAGAAGGCTTTATGGCGAAATATCTGAGTATCAGGTTACAGACATCCGGCAGTCCAACCGCAATTTCATTGGACTACTACTTTCAGGTTCTATAAATATCTGCTGCTACAAAAGAAGCTTCCAAATGCTTATCGCTGCAAAATCTAAGAGCATAAATGTTTTTATTTTAGTATTTGTTAGGATGACAACACTACCTTCAATTTACCTTTTCAGAGTAGTTCGTGCTCCCCGAAGATCTGCAAACTTCAACGCACAGTCCTTACTCGATATGGATGTAGCAAAACTAAACAACTGCGGTACCGCACTTACAAGAGAAACGAGTCACATCCAGCCATCTACACTCATGCTCATAAATTAAGGATAATGCTGATAAATGGTGAAACAACGCTCTGGTTGGCGGGTTGCGGGGTTAAAACACCTAGGGGTATGACCATGCGGTGCGTCTGACGTGCCGTCGTCGCACTGTAGCGCTGAGAGCAGTCCGCAAATGCAGAGGTGTGTTGGTACATGTCAGACTGCGGTGCACGAGTAAATGGGCAGACGTTTTCAGACGTGCTAATGGTGACTATGTTGAAAATGGCTCAAAGAACCCATATTGATGACGTTATGAGGGGTAGAATACTAGGGCGACTGGAGGCTGGTCAAAGACAGCAGGTCGTAGCACGGGCCCTCCGTGTGCCACGAAGTGTGATATCAAGATTATGGCAACGATTCAAGCAGACAGGAAACGTGTCCAGGCGCTACAGTATGGGACGTCCACAGTGTACGACACAAGAAGACCGATATCTCACTATCAGTGCCCGCAGACGGCCACGGAGTACTACAGGTAGCCTTGCTCGGGACCTTAACGCAGCGACTGGAACAATTGTCTCCAGACACACAGTCCACAGACGAATAAACAGACATGGTTTACTCGCCTGGAGACCTGCAAAATGCATTCCACTGACCCCTGGTCACAGGAAAAGCCTGGTGTCAAGAACATGGTACATGGTCTTTGGAACAGTGGTCCCAGGTTATATTCACGGACGAGTCCAGGTTTAGTCTGAACAGTGATTCTCACCGGGTTTTCATCTCGCGTGAACCATGAACCAGATACCGACCTCTTAATGTTCTTGAAAGGGAAGTGTATGGAGGTCGTGGTTTGATGGTGTGGGGTGGAATTATGATTGGTGCACGTACACCCCTGCATGTCTGACTGGGAACTGTAACAGGTCAGGTGTATCGGGACATCGTTTTGCACCAGTATGTCTGCCTTCTCAGGGGTGCAGTGGGCCACAACTTCCCCCTGATGGATAACGCACGGCCCCATCGAGCTGCCATCGTGGAGGAGTACCTTGAAACAGAAGATATCTTGCGAATGGAGTGGCCTGCCTGTTCTCCAGACCTAAACCCCGTCAAGCACATCTGGGATGCTTTTGGTCGACGTATCGCTGCACGTCTTCAAACCCATACGACACTTCAGGAGGTCCGACAGGCACTGGTGCAAGAATGGGAGGCTTTACCCCAGCAGCTGCTCGACCACCTGATCCAGAATATGGCAACCCGTTGTGCGGCCTGTGTAATTGTGCATAGTGATCATATCCCATACTGATGTCGGGGTACATGCGCATGAAACAGTGGCGTTTTGTAGCCCATGTGTTTCGGGACGGTTTTCTCAACTTATCACCATAACAGTACAGTGGAGTTTGTAATGGTACTTGAATTACGTAATTATTATGGTACCTCACCTGAACCTCTCGATACCAGTAATATTCTACTGTATTTCTGCTAACTACTTAACATATTTCTGAAACAACATTCAGATTTGATTTCACTTTTGATACATCGATATGTTTATATTGCAATGATATTATTCTTATGTGTATTCTTTCTTTTGTCACTATGATCTTTGATGTACTTTTAACTCTGATTTTTGGGCGCGTAAGCGATTATTAGTTAGGTGTTGAGTTGTTAGAGTGTCGGACCTTGAGAAAGTCAAGTCGTGGACGTCATGATGGAAAGACGAATATTTTAGTCCGCTTATAAAATGTGAACTTTAACAGTGACTGAGGAAGATGTTTTGAAGTATGTTTTGTATTGTGAAGTGATGGTTGGTGCGTCAATTGAAATTGCAATAAAAGCAATTAAAAGGAAGTGTAACTTAATTTCGGAGTGCTGATTATTTCTTTTACATCACTATTGTGCTAACTTTGAAAGGTTTAATCTCCAAGAATGGTTTGTGAAGCGCATCTACAAAACTTTTGAATATAGCAGAATAAAACCTAGGCCTCTTTGCATCCGAGCTTGGAATCATAACCACCTAGATTTTCAACGATTGAGCCATGATTTTACGACGAGACCAGTGTGGGAAAAACAAAAAGATGAGTGCCTATTTTTTTGATTATTACATGAAATGAAATGACTTTAATAACTGTGCTCTAATGACACCTGCCACATAATATGACTGTTGTTGCCCGAAAATGCAGTATTTAGCAGCGTGAGCAACACCACAATCGTTATTAAATTCTGGCCTTTGTTGTGGTAGGGTTGTTAGAAGTTACAGATCTGTGTCGTATTTTCCCTATGTGGCTATGCTATTAGCGCCAGTTTTGTGTAGTGACACGTCGTGTGGCACTACATTTTTCAATTTTCCTTAATTTATGAGCATGAATGTATATTGCTACACGACACAAACACAGAATAACTTATGCTAATCACAGTAGCTGCTACAACTAGTGTTATGTAACTACCTACGAGACCACAGATCACATCTGCAACCCCATCAACTCTGACTCCCGGAATGTATGACTCAGAGGCATTACTTCACGATTTCGTACGCGATCTGAAAGACAGTCTTCAACAAGTGTTCCCTCTTGCCTTTCGGAACTACCATCGGTCTCCGAACAAAGGTGACAGAAACGGGCCAACCAGGTGGTTTCATTTCCTTCACTAATCCACTTTCAAGATAAAGTACTTCGTTTAGCCAAAGAAATCTAAATTGTTAGCTAGTTATTAATATTTCCGTGGTTAAAGTATTGTGGACACTTCCTAGTTCAACAAATGTTCCTCTATCGTCTTACGCATTCCACTGATGACGATACTTCCTGTCATACTCTGTTCCTCAAAGACGAGACACTTAGGTCACTGGCATCTACCAGCTAGCTGATTCGCTCCGTTGTGATATAGTTTTACTGAACTAGTCGCTCTTAGCGTAAATTAAAGATAGAATGCGACCACTCTGGCTATTTCAAATTGATTGCTACTTTGTAAAATACGACCTGAAATTCTAAGTCCTAAAAATAGGCTCTGATGAAACCCGAAAGCTTTCGGCACGTCATAAAACTGTAAGGAAGTATTCTTCCTTTCCGTGCTCTTGTTTCAACATTTATTTACTTTATGAGATTTCTTCGTGTGGCTGAAGTTTTCGTGTTAGATTTCTTATAGAAATTATCGCCAGCTTTGCTAAATGTATTTGGAGTTGGAACCACCTTTTATTGGCAGTGAAAATAAGTTGTGGGTGCATAACTACCATCAAATAATCCAGCAAAACCTGATATGAGAACACTGCACGTCTTAATAATGGACACATTTTAAGAAATGCTTTTTGAAGAAACTGAAATTTCAGCCTAAGCAAAATTCTTCAACTATAAGATGAGGTTTTAATTGCTGTTAGTTGAAGGAAATACACATCGATAATTTTTGTAATACTTTCGCCACACGGAACACAATTTCAGTTTCGTTATCATCTGATCAAAGCGAATCGTTTGATACACATTACGAAAACTTGGTTTGATTTTTATTTCGGCGACCGGAAGAACGAGCAGTTTGTGATGGGCTCTTGGTGTAATTTGGATCTACTGAATTATGTACGTTATTGGCGATATTAACAGTTTAAAACTATATGAAACAAATTAATAAGACGACGTAAGTCGTATATCGGTTTTAACGCCACTAGAATGACGTCACAAGCCGCTTTAATAAAAGCAGCTCCAGGGCAAAATAGGCAGTCGTGGGAATAGTGTTGACAGGATACAGATAGTTTAACCAAGCAGACTCAGACAGTGAAATTGATTCCCCATGCTCTTAGCGTCTTCCTGAATTACGTCCAGGGAACAAATAACTGACAATTGGTCAACATCGTCACCCGGTACGTTTATTAATTTCTCCTGTAAACAAATACGTACTTTCCCCTTGAGAATTCTAATAATCTCTCTGACTAATAGGATTATCCCAGTAAGAGTTTTATTGATGTACTTTTCAAAGTATTTTCGTAAAGTCGCTTTTTAGGATTGTAAAATTCTGGACTCAATTTCATTCCTTAATCTATTTTGCCTGTTTAGCAACCAATTTTTCGCGATCAATATTTTTTAAAAATATTTTTAAAAAATCTCTGCAGGTTCTGTAACTTTTAGCTGCTTTCGATGCCCACAATGAAACTACTTCACTGGTCTTTGACAGTACAAACTGTCTTACCTTGTTCCTTCCTAGATTGGGGAAATATATTGCTGAAACTTTTTATAAACACCATTGGTTGCATAGAATTTTTTTAGTCTAAATGTATTTGAAATTGCCTAGCTTTGAAAATAACGTGTTCAGCCTTAGAGGATGAAACAATTCCCTTGTGATCAAAATATCGATCTTCAAGATCCGACTCATCGCTACTTCTACGGTTACTATGGTCGCTGTCTCGCCACTTTAGCTTCCTAACGGGCAATTTATTTCTAAAATATGGTTCTGGATATCTTTCAAACTTGTTTTGTCGTTTAGGACTACCTTCACCTTTTGGAAAACAATTACATATTCCTGGCGCATAGGCATCACGGATAAAACTGTCCTTAATAACACTGAATTCTGCATTCATTTGTTCCACACTGTCTACCTCCTCTCATCGCGGTGCATTTGGGTTATTCTGTTGCGTCGCGTTCTCGATAGCATTCTGAACTTGCGTGTGAAGTTCTTCTGCCTTTGCTTCTAACCATTCGGATAAATAATCCTGTATCTCAGTCATCTGTTAACTAAGATAGCCATCAATAAACTCCTGCCCTGGGATTTTTAAATCTTTTACTTGATTAGTTACTTTATCAACCTGTTCATCTATTTTAGTCTGTTCTTTATTTATTGCCTCCACATTCCCCTCGAATTTGGAGACTTAAGTTTGCAATGTTTCGTTCATTTCATTAGAAGATTTCACACTTAATGTTAATTTATCTCGGCAGGTAAGTATTCATCCCTCTTCTTAGTATGTGATTCTAGGTCATTAACACTCTTTAATACCTCTTTCTTAAAGTCTTTGTCTTGATAATCTCGTTTCTGTAATTCTAACATCTTCCGAAAAGCTTTTTCCGCAAGTTCACGTCGTTCCTCTTCTTCCCTTTCTCTAAGTTCGCGTTGTTTGTTTTACTCTAATATTTCCTCTCTAAAGACTAACACGTTGTTTACTTAGTTCTATTTGTTCCTGGTCTCATTCCACTAGCAATTCTAACAGCGTATTGATACTGATATCTCCAGATGGCATATTGATCACAATGGTAGGATTAATTTCCTCACAAATACCTACAGTTTCAAATTCTTAACTTACGAGTATGGTCATTACTCCTTACCAAACTAGTTATGTTCATGTTTGTCATTTCAGGTTCCAACAAATCCTCTGTTCTATTAACATCTCAATTTTGCAACCGGTTTTCGTCCTTGCTCGTATCTTCTCTCCCGAAAGTCTCTAGACGTGTATCTAGATTCCATCTTCAATGGTATCCCCGTTTCATTGTCAGATGTGCGTGTGTGTTCTAAGTCGTAAACGAAGCAGCGAGCGCTAAGTTATTAAGTACGAGGGGTGTTCAGAAAGTAATGAAATACTTGTTCTGAAACCAGGTTGGTTTTATTCATGATTCGAATACATTAGATTGTTTCCCACTCTTTTGGCTGCAAAACCCTGCTTTTTCCACAGTCTCCGTCCAACGCGACGATTTTACGGTACTTTAGTGGGAGGGCCTGTATGCCCTGATGATACCACCCTACTGGTCGACGTCGTAGCCAACGCCTTGCTGCATCAAACAGAGGAACCCCTTAGCAGTCCAATAAGACGATGGACATAACTGTCGGCTGAGGGTGAGCCTTCGAACTTTTTCTTCGGGGGGAGATGGTGTGGCGACACTGGATAGATTGCGTTTTGCTTCAGAGCCGCACGGGATTAGCCGAGCTGTCCACGGCGCCGCAGTCATGGATTGTGCGGCTGGTCCCGGCGGAGGTTCAAGTCCTCCATCAGGCATGGGTGTGTGTGATTGTCCTTAGGATAATTTAGGTTAAGTAGTGTGTAAGGTTAGGGACTGATGACCTTAGCAGTTAAGTCCCATAAGATTTCACACACATTTGATCTTTTTTGTTTCCGATTCGAAATCATCAACCCATGTTTCATCGCCTGTATGTATGTTCGACAAAAATTTCTACTATCAGCCTCGTAACGCACAAGCAACAACAAATGGTCCTTCGTTCTTTATGGTCTTCTGTTAGGCGGCGACGAATGCAGCGGGCACACACCTTTGAGTACCCGAAGTGGTGGACGAATGTGGCAGGACTACCAACAGACGTCCCGTTGTGCAGAGGGGTGTTCCATCGCATCGAATGAGAGTGTCCGCACGTTCGAACATTGCAGGAGCTACAGCCGTGTGTCTAAGGCCATTTTGAAGGCTACGTATGGCGCGGCCACCAAACAACTTTGTGAAACTATAGTGACTGAAGCGAGGACATTCCATATCGACAAAAAATTCCGCATTTTTTCCACCGGAATTGGGCGATAAATGCCCCATCACCCCCATCACCCCCATCACCCCCATCACCCCCATCACCCCCATCACCCCCATCACCCCCATCACCCCCGATACATCCTGTTGTTAGTGTTGGCCCAGTACAACCAGAGTAGCGTGTAGGACTGACCTGTACACGCGGCGGCCGGTGACGGAGTTGGCGGTGCCGTGCGGCGAGACGAGCAGCCGGAAGAGCGGCGGCGCGGCGAGCCCGACGACCGTGAGCGCCAGTGCGGCGCCCAGCAGACGCCACAGCAGCCGCTGCCGCGACATGCGGCAGCCCTCCCTGTAACACAGCGGAGCGGGTCCACACTTAGCACCGAGCAACTTCACACAAACGCATTTCCACTACTGGCCATTAAAACTGCAACACCTAGAAGAAATGCAGATGACGAATGGGCATTCATTGTAGAAATATATTATACTAGAACTGACATGTGATTACTTTTTCACGCAATTTGGGTACATACATCCTGAGAAATCAGTACCCAGAACAACCACCTCTGGCCGTAATAACGGCCTTGATACGCCTGGGCATTGAGGCAAACAGAGCTCGGATGGCGTGTAGAGGTACAGCTGTCCATGCAGCTTCAACACGATACCACAGTTCAAGAGTAGTGACTGGCGTATTGTGACGAGCCAGTTGCTCGGCCACCATTGGCCTGACATTTTCAATTGGTGAGAGATCTAGAGAAAGAGCTGGCCAGGGCAGCAGTCGAACATTTTCTGTATCCAGAAAGGCCCGTACAGGACCTGCAACATGCGGTCGTGCATTATCCTGCTGAAATGTAGGGTTTCGCAGGGATCGAATGAAGGGTGGAACCACGGGTCGTAACACATCTGAAATGTAACGTCCACTGTTCAAAGTGCCGTCAATGCGAGCAAGATGTGACCGAGACGTGTAACCAATGGCACCCCATACCATCAAGCCGGGTATGGCGATGAATACACGCCGGGTATGGCGATGAATACACGCTTCCAATGTGGATTCACCGCGATGATGTCAAACACGGATGGGACCACCATGATGCTGTAAACAGAACCCGGATTCATCCGAAAAAATGATGTTTGCCATTCGTGCACCCAGGTTCGTCGTTGAGTACACCATCGAAGGCGTTCCTGTCTGATGCAGCGTGAAGGGTAACCGCAGCCATGGTCTCCGAGTTTATAGTCCATGCTGCCGCAAACGACGTCGAACTGTTCTTGCAGGTGGTCGTTGTATTGCAGACGTCCCCATCTGTTGACTCAGGGATGGAGACGTGGCTGCACGATCCGTTACAGCCATGCGGATAAGATGCCTGTCATCTCGACTGCTAGTGATACGAGGCCGTTGGGATCCAACACGGCGTTCCGTATTACCCTGCTAAGCCCACCGAATCCATATTCTGCTAACAGTCATTGCATCTCTACCAACGCGAGCAGCAATGTCACAATACGATAAACCGCAATCGCGATAGGCTACAATCCGACCTCATGCCAGCACGTTGTAGGTGTTGCCACTGGCGCCAACCTTGTGTGAATGCTCTGAAACGCTAATCATTTGCATATCACAGCATCATCTTCCTGTCGGTTAAGTTTCGTGTCTGTAGCACGTCAGCTTCGTAGTGTAGCAATTTTAATGGCCAGTAGTGTAGATACCTGCTGCCCCTACCCATGTTTTATCCAACCCGCAATGTTTTATCTGTCCTTCGAACACCAGGCGCGAGATTTTCATATTCTCTCGCTCACAACGCGCAAACTACACTGAAGTGCCAAAGACTCTGGTAAACGCAGCCCTATTTAAATACAGTGATGTGTAAACAGGCAGAATACGGCGCTGCAGTCGTCAACGCCTATATAAGGCGTCAAGTGTCTGGCACAATTGTTAGAACGGTTACTGCTGCTACAGTGGCAGGTTATCAAGATTTAAGCGAGTTTGGTGTTGTAGTCGGCACACGAGCTATGGGACGCAGCATCCCCGAGGTAGCGATGAAGTGGGGATTTTCCTGTACGACCCTTTCACAACTGTACCTTTAATGTCAGGAATCCGGTTAAACATTAAATCTCTTACATCGCTGCGGTTAGGAAAGATCCTAAAAGAGCGGGACCAGCGACGAATGAAGAGAATCGTTCAACGCGACAGAAGTGCAACCCTACCGTAAATTGCTGCAGATTTCAATGCTGGGTCATCTACGAGTGTCAGCGTGCCAACCATTCAACGAAATATCTATATGGGCTTTCTGAACCGAAGGCTCACTCTAGTACCCTTGATGACCACATGGCGCACAGCTTTACGCCTCGCCTGGGCCCGTCCACACTGACATTGGACTGTTGACTGGAAACCTGTTTCCTGGTCGGACTAGACTCGTTTCAATTTGCATCGAGTGGATGGACGTGTACGGATATGGAGACACCTCATTAATCCATGAACCCATAGTAAGTGTCGTTTCCCAGGCTGCTCTAAGACGTTCAAAGTCCGTCCTCAGAGCGCCTGACGTAGTAAGAGGCGATGTAAATACATTTTCATGTACAAGAAGCATATATTTCTGTTGTCTGTTATGATAGAGACTTCCCTTGACATATACAAAAAAAAATTGTGGGTCCAAAAATTCGCCCATTCTTAGACTTCATTCGACTTTACACTAATATTTTTGTAAATTTAATTACTTTTGCTTTAAAAGCGAATATGTTTAAGATTCTTGCCGTTCGTAGCTCAGACGTAGCAACAATTGTGGAATTTGTTACATCCGTGCTGCAAAACAGTTACTGCTTTTTGACGCTTCGTTATGACGTCTGTGCAATTTTCTCTTCAGCGAACTGTGGGGTAGCTTATAAGGTACGTTAGATAAAGTAGTTATTACATTTCGTACCGGTGTCTTACGTTCCACATTCACTGATTTGGCTGGGAGTGTAGCGTCAAAACTTCGCATTATAAGGCAGATACATGACGTCTTTCTGTAGATCAGATCTAGTGTTTACTGACAATTTCTTGTTATTAAAGAAAAATTACATTCTTCAATAGGTGTCCTCCGTTGTAAGAGAACTGTAAAGAAACTGTCCTGTAATCTAGACTTCTGTACCTCTCAGTGTCCTTCAGAAACTTAGGTCTACAACTTTGCTTTCGCCATTTTGCAATAGACGGCATTAGCGGCAAGTGGGGTTCAGGTGGTTGGTCATAGGCGTAATACAATAAGCTTAGACATCTGTAAACATAATGCCATAAAAATATTAGTCGATTTGTGATTTAATCATAAGGTTATTCTTGATTAAATACAACTTACGTACCCATTTCTCGCTATTTGCGGGAAGTTTTAATTTTCTGTTTTAACATGAAGACGTCTGCGTCTCTTAAAATGCTCGGTAAGACTTTTGGTGAGGTAACTATTAGTGGAAGAACGTGAGAATGTTTTCAACGCCTTAAGAACGATGATTTTGTGTCTAACACTGGCATAGCGGTGGAAGACAAAGTTTTCGTAGCTACTGAAACAGACTACAGTCACGGGACATCATTATCGAAAGCAATTCATGCGTTCGAGCCCAGCACTGAAACACAAACGGCCGCAATACAGTGAGAGATACGTAAAGGCAATTTTGCAGCAGGTTAGTGCTCGACCCCATGTCGCAAAACCCGTTAAATATACACGGAAACGTTGAAATGAGAAGTCCTATCACTCCCACCTTATTATCCTTACGTTGCTGTCTCTGACTACCACGTTTTTCGATCAGTGGCATACAGTCTGGCTGACCAGCACTTCCGATCATATGAACAAGGGCAAAATTGAATCGATTCATGGATCCCCACAAAAGACGCCTAGTTCTTCCACACGGGATTCGTATGCTATCCGAAAGATGGGAGATTGTAGTGGCCAGCGATGGTCAATACTGTGAATCATTTTTTGTAAGTTTTTCACAATAAAGCCTCTAACTTCGAGAAAAAACGGCGGAAGCAAAGTTGTAGGCCTAGCAGTATCATGTGTTATTTTTTAGTTGTCAATTTTTACCGCACTACGTACGCTCTGTACTGTGAGAAGTACGTTACAAATCAATATAAACTATAGTATTCGCACTCATCCGATACCATACACAGATGTGTCACTCGCTAGCATCTTGGCGCGTTGCTATCGCAGTAGATAATGAAAACCAGTCTGTGTGTCATGTTAGACAGTGCTATCAATTTTGGAAAACTGTTTGGATACCTCGAACCGTTCACGAAATAAAGGTGTTGTCTGAAGCGACTACCCTGTTTAAACTCAAACATGTTTCAGCACCTTCGTGCCATCGTCAGTGCGTATTGTTTACACTGTTCTTAATTTTCCTACATTATTGGGTTATGCACAACCCTCTGTACATTATTCGATAATTGTTGCTTGTAATCGTTTAGAAATATCCTCTCACATTTACAACTCCCTGTCTACCAAGCAAGAGGTAGACGACAAATAGAGCAAAAGGGCATCGCCAGACAGTCAAACTAGCCTGGCACCACTCGGTACCCCGCAGCATTCTCCAGCTGGCGCTCAGAAATCTGGACTTCTCCCTGCTTCTGTGTCACTTCCTCGAGTGTGTCGCAAACGGCCGCCAATGGTGTGGACGATCGCCATAAGGAGCCCTGTCAACTGCAGACTACCTTGCATCTATCTTTTACTGGCGGACCTGGAAATCCTCCCGCCAACTGGCACCAAAAGACTACACGCTGCATACACTCCGACAGTTACGATTTGGTCATCAGTTCAGTGCCTGCAGCCTGCTCACTGCAGCAAAGCACAGTACTCCGAAAGCTACCTTCTGACTTAGCAATCGCTATTTACGGAGAACCAGTACCAGTAGGAGTGTGTCTGCAACATTACATTCATTTCTAGTGACGAGACGATAGACTACCGAAAGACAGCAAAATTAAATTTCATTTCATTAGCTGTAGGACATCAAGAGCCACACATTAAACTACTATAAAGTTAAGTACCATTTTTTGACACATTTAATGTTATTTTTTATTACGCTGCCACATTTTCACGTATTTATGATTGGTAGTACTGGTCATAACTAGAAGATATGTACAGAGAGGAATACCTGTTGAGGTATGACCGTTTAAGACTCCCAGTTCACGGTCTGCATTTTGTTTACAGATGAGGCGCCATTGACAAGATGGCATAGTAAATTGTCAACACACACGAGTAAGTAGATGTGCATAAATATGTGAGCAGTCTTGCAGCTGAAGCACCAGGATTGCTTCTGTTTCAGTGTATGGTCAGGAATTGTCTGTGACAAACTTGTAGGACCGAACAGGTTACCAGGTGCTCTGTATCACCTATCTCTGTACAATGAATTACCAGTGCTAATGGCGAACGTTGCCCTTGTAGAAAGAAAGACTGCCGCTTATGCACGACGGGACACCTCCCTGCTTTCTACAGATCGTGCGATAGTACCTCACCGCAACGTTTCAGGTGGGACAGATTGGTCGAGGAAATCCGGCAGCATGGCCTCCACGTTCAACGGTCGTGAATCCTTTGGATTTGTGGCAATGGGGGACCTTTAAAGACGTTGGTGTAGCCCTAACCCATTGTCGATATCCAGACGTTACAGCAGCATGTGACCAATGCATGTAACGCAATCCAGATGGAGCCAGGTGTTTTTGGAAGAGGGCATCATTCATTGCGAATAAGGATTGAAGGACGTATTGCCACATGCAGCATTGCGTGTAGTGTGTACTGTGGAACACAGATGGGACTGAGGACAGATTGATCCACATCTCAACAGTACTGGCTTCCGCACAATATTACAGAAACTACTACTCTAGTTTTAACCACTACAACCTGCTTTTCTTCAACACCATGTATACTACAGATAGCTGTGCAAGTAACCTAGTGCAGGAAACATCACTCGAATATTTTAAATCCTGGAGCGAAAATCTTTGTGTACTATATAGGCTGGTTTCTGGTGACTGCCTTCATGAAATAACAGTAACAAATATTGAGTGGTAGTACTTAGTTCGGTCGCGGAAAGACAGCTGCAACTTTATTTTCGGAACGACGCTGCCCATGCTGCAGTGCCGGAGATACTATTGCCTACAAATCACAACAAACATTAACAACCGTAAAATACGTAGAAATTACGGTCCGGAACGATCAGAAGTGGAAAGAAAAGTAATTCATTCACGGAAGTGGCTTTCAAATCGTTCACGACACTCCAAGTGGTTTACAGATTAAATAAATTCAACTTTCGACCCAATTTAATATGGACCTACTACACAAGCCGAGATACTGAAGTTTTTCCTGCCTTGCTATAGTGAAGCAACCTCCAGAGCACATCATCACGCTTTGATTATGATTATGTAAACTCTGTATGCCTCATGAGGAGGAGCCTGAAGGGATTTAAACTAGTCCATGGAAGTATTTCCTAAGTGACTTGTCTGTTGTATACAGTTTCATTATCAACAGTTCATTGTTGAGCGTTACAAAGTCTCAATATTTTAGTCATGGGAATGTCGCAGTTTCGATGTTCATTAGCACGCAGAAAGCCACGCATTCAGCAATAAGAATATTAATTCTAGGGGAGAAGCGACCGTCTATAACACTTGGCATTATGACTAGTGAGCACTGATATGAATATAGTATACAGGTATCAATAAAATACAAACAATACTACTGATATTTTACCGATCGAGGGAAGGTTGGCAGTAGCGATTATGTACCGAGTTGGATACGTTAGTACCAGCTTGTGGCAAAGCTAGGTATTACTTTACAATACCAACATTACATCCGCTATTATCAGTTCAAAATACACGACAAATTAGAACCTAAATTATGTTTTATTACTGTTAAAGTAGCACCGGGAAAACTATTAGATATAGAAATTTCTTGAGAAACTTTAGTTTTAATTCTGGTAAGCATTATATCAAGCAGAGACTAGAGCCTTGTCAGTTGAGACTTTAGTAATTCAGTACGAGGTGGGGAGCTTCACTAGCTAGGTGATTTGGCAGTAAGGACCTCGCAAATAAGTTTTGTAGCCTTTATAGATAAATGTCTGAACTTTGCTTTCTTTAAGGCATTAAAAAGAAATGTATTCAGCAAATCTAAACATTTATTGTTAATCACCTTCTAATATCTTCACGAAAAACAATCAAGCAGTTGAAACAACTAAACTGATTTCATAAAAGGAGACTTGAGGTCTTGGTAAAGGGGTGATAGTTGTTTAAACTGAAAGTAGTCATCGTCTGGACTTCCAACTTTCTTAATGACTGGTTTATATCTGGTAAACAGATAACCAAGATCTAACGGGAAAAATACAATAATTCAAATTAGAAGAATGTAACGTTAAAATTAGCCAGCAAAGAAAAAAAAATCAAGTTTGTCGAATACAGGATGTCCCGAATGGTTACCCTTATTTAAAGTGGTCACAACGTCGATGCAGATAATTTTCGGTCTTTTGTAATTCCCTTTAACACCCTCTATGTGAGCACCATTGGTGACACGAAAAACTACTAAACAGTGCTTACCTCTCGCCATTTAGTTTGTAGCAATTGAAGTATGAAATTTCTAACAGTTTGCACGATACGTTCACTCAACGTTTACGTGTCCGGTACAGAGGCGACAAATCTTGGTTCTAATGTATCCCCAAGAAAGAAATCAAATGGGTAATGCCTGACGATCTGTGTGGCTATGGGACTGCAGTATCCGTTCCAATCCACCGACAAGAAAATTCTCCCGGATGTATTACCCAATGCGGTGGTTGTCCCAGATGGGTCCCAATCTCTAGAGAATTGGGGTGTAGCATGGAACAAGAACTGGCAGATAACTGTCGTGCATTAGTGCACACCATAGACTGGTCGTCGGGCAGTGCCTTATGTTTACCCACAAAATCCTTGGCTTTTTTAAACCTAGGCACAATCGTGCGTTTATTTACATCACTGAAACGAAGCGGCGGTACACCATGAAACGAAATTTACTGCTAGAAATTTTCATAATATTCAATAAAGAATGACATGTTCTTGGCAATTCCTTCTCGTTGTTCAATATGTTTCAGTTCCTGAAAAAAATCGGAACTAAGTAACCCTACATGCAGTTGCTGTCGCTCGCTTAATACCGTGCACTGTGGGCTTTGGTACTTTGAGCTGACTTCTTGTTCGTTTCAGTGATTTGGATTGAGAACGCGTGAACACTTCCCCTTTGTTTTCGACACTTTCTGCAGGCCTTCTGCTTTTCTAAGTTTCAACCATACCAGTATCTAAAAGAATTTGCATTCATGCCTTAACCTGACATCTGGTGGCACTTTCCCATAAGTTGCCTTGAGTCAACGATGCGTCACGCATGGAGATTTCGTAGCCACAAAAAACTGAGCTGCTCCCTGCACTGCTGTCACCATTTTACGCTTTGAACTATGATTCCGTTCCTCGCAAGCGATTCATGAACAAACACTCCATCGTGGAAACTTAAACGATGTTTGTAAACACACTAAAAACAGGATATTTCAGATATACTGCGTAAGTAAATAGTAATGGCTGTTCAGAACCAGGGTAAACATCCTGTTGACGTCCTATATACTGCAGGGCATTCTGTTTGTCCAGGAGGGTACCTAATGTGAGGCGTTAACATTTAATTCAGACAGATTCACAACGGTTTTGCGAGTATGCTACGAAGTTAACCACGTATCAGCGGCCTCACGTAAGTGATTATTGCATTCATGAAATTTGTGGGACGTGTCATCCGTGGTAGACATCTTATTGACATCGTTGAGGATAAATTCATTTGTCTGGATCGTAATACAAAGGAGCAGTTAAATAATTGGTTTCAGCTGTTTAACAATCATCTTCAGATCATAGCTCCCAATGCAACTGGTAGCTATCATTGTTCATACACAATGCACTTTGGGATACCAGCTGCATTACGAGCTATGATCTGAACATAGTTCTTCAAAAACTGAAAACTATCATGTAACTGCATCTTGATATTATAATAATGATAAATTTGTGGCAAACATTCATAAAATGTGACGAATATTTGAAATAACTTAAAAATTAGACTAAGTGTGTAGACATTATGAATGACAATAATACACAAAAGGTGTAATGTTAAAATCTTGCCGCGCCTGAAAAGCATGTGCCTGAAGGTTAGACACAATGCGCAGGCAAGTTCATTACCTGCACACTTGTTTCATCTAGTAGGCAATATTTCTAGTAACACATGCCTCACCTTTTGAACAGAATTTCCGACAAGTTCCGTAGTTCACGAGTGATTATATCGATTGTTTCGTCGCATCCTTCAGTTCTATAGAAGGCGGCTTATTCAGGTACTCTTACCTTTGAGGAAAACAAAAGCATGAAATAACGATCAGGAGACCGTTGAGACTGCAGATCTGGATATTACTTAAAAATTTCACGCAGTGTTCATGGGGCGCTTCAGCA
Organism: Schistocerca serialis cubense; assembly: GCF_023864345.2. NCBI lineage: Eukaryota > Metazoa > Arthropoda > Insecta > Orthoptera > Acrididae > Schistocerca > Schistocerca serialis. Next base: position 336,003,708 of record NC_064643.1, read on the forward strand.
CTGTCTTGTTGAAAATGTTCGTAGGTTCGTTCATCCTCTGTTAGCTTTGTAAGAAAGGTTGTGAATATTGTTCTTGCACACAAAATGTTAGTTTCATGTAAGAAGTATTTTTATTCGCCGGACACAACACACCTCTAGGTTTAAGACTACGTAAAGGCACGTCTTATATCTGGGCCCTCATCACTCTAGTATCACTTATTTCTGGAACAGAAATAACTGTAGAAATTTTAAACATGCCTCGTCTGTCAAACATTATCTGTGACCTAAAAAACCTTTGCGTTTCTTCGAGAAAAGTTACAAAAATTCATTGACTTACGAAAATATGCATCCTTGATTTTTTGTACAAATATTTTACATCTTCTAGAACGCAGAGCTGACCTCATGAACAGCCACATTCCTTGCTCTACTTTCCGAGGCGATTCTTTCAGATTGACACCTGAATGCGACCTAACATTCCCTACTCTTTTCGTGTAATATGTTTCATTTGTTTACCACAAACGAAACCTGTGGTGCGCCGCTTTTTCATTAATTTCGGAGCACAATAGTTTGGAGGAAGTTTCGAGTCGGGAAATTGTGTGCAAATACGAGTACGTGAACACACAACCGAGTAATGAATTTTTTGTATTTGCTTTTCCGCAGCTTCGATAAATGTAATTAATTGGATATGTGTATACTTCACCAGATCTGAAATTTATTTTTGTCATTTTATTTCTCCGCTTATAGTTCGGGCATGGCTCATTTTCACGTGGAAGATTTAAGATGGTCTTTAAGGTCTCTGGCATTTTATTTTATCATATATACGATGTAACTTTTCAGCTGCTAAAAAATCCGTTTGTATGACGGTTACACAAATGTGAGAACGCAAAAATAACGCCGTTGACCATAAATAATGCTTAATTCCCGTAAATGTACCGCTTGATAATGCACCATGCCAGGAACTGTTATCGAAAAATAAAATTACGAAAGGAAAACTTACCGCTCTGGTAGAAAACACACATTGAAGTGCATTTCATGCACTTTCTGTAATTGTTTCCGTTGCCACTACTCTCAACCAAATTAATTAGCTCTTCAAGAGGATAGTTTTTATACGACTAACTTGCAGCGCTTTAAACAACGGAATAGTTGAGTACGACGCCATACTGGTTGACGTAACTCGCTAAAAAATTTCGGAGGGAGATTGTCACTGCGTGGCAAATTGTACCGTAGGCGCTCGGGGCCGACAGATTTCCTCGATTATTTGTTAGGCTTGAGCCTTTGTGATTCGTGAGAGCTGAAGGCTGCAGACTAAGAAAACCAAGAGAAACTGGATCGTAGCGTAATTTCAAAAATCAGTTTCATTTGCGACGAAGTCACGCAGCAGTTCTGCTACCATGATGCAAATCTTTAACACTGTTCACCGCTTTTTTGGCCACTGGAAGGCGTGAGGATTGAAAGAGGAACCCACCTGATAGCAATAATTAAATCACACTGTTCAGTTCTAACACTTTCAGAGTCATACAAAAAGATTGTTTACATGCGAGGGGGGGAGAGAGAGAGAGAGAGAGAGAGAGAGAGAGAGAGAGAGAGAGAGAGAGAGAGAGAGAGACTGAATTATTCCAGATTGATTATATAATGGTAAGACAGATTTCGGAACCCGATTTTTTAAACTAAGACGTTTCCAGGGCAGACGTGACTGACCACAAGTTATTGGTTATGAACCATAGATTAAAACTGAAGAAACTGCAGAAAGGTAGAAAACTGAGAAGCAGGACCTGGATAAGTTGGAAGAACCAGAGATTGCTGAGAGTTTCAAGTGGAACCTTAGACAACGTTTAACTGAAATAGTAGTAGGGAATACAGTATAAGCTTTGATAGAAGATATAGTGATCATAGTAAATTCAATGACTAATAGAAATCCTTTGATATCGTAGGAAATATTGAATTTCATTTATGAAAGTTGTAAAAACAAAAATGCAAAAAAGCAGGCGAAAGGAGATAGAGATCTGAAAACTGAGATTGACAAAGTGGAAAATGGCCAAGATGGAATGGTAGAGGACAAATTCAATCCTGTGGAAGCTTGTATAACAGGGGGAAGTATGCATAAAGTCAATAGGAAAATTAAAGAGGCCTTTGCAGGTAAAAAAGCAGCTGTATGAATATTAAAAGGTTAGATGTCAAACTAGTACTAAGCAGAGAAGGGGAATGTGGAATGCGTAAATAGAGGAGCTCTACAACGGAAATGAACATTATGACAATGTTAGAAGGGAAGATTAAGTAGATGAAGATGAGGTACGAGATGCGATACTGAGAGAAGAATTTCACATAGCTCTACAAATCCTAAATGGAAACAGGGACTCCTATATAGATGACATTCCCTCAGGACTATTCATATGATTCGGAAATCCAACCACAACAAAACTATTCCGTCTGGTGATGCAAGATGTACGAGACAGGAGAGGTACCATCAAACTTCAAGAAGAATGTACTGCAGTCTTAAGAGTCTGAAGACACCAAAGGGAAGAAATAACTGAGGAAGCTGAGACACAGGACTGCAGCCTATGTATCACCGATGTTATTCAATCAGTACTTTGAGCAAGCAGTGAAGGAAACAAAGGAGAAATTTGGAAAGGGAATTAAAGTTAAGTGTGAAGAAATTAGAACTTCGAAGTTTGCCGACGACATTTTAAATCTTTCAGAGGCGGCAAAAGGATTATTAAATGAACATCAAGAAAAGTAAAACAGAGGTAGAGTATATAAAAGCAGATTGGCTTTCCATTCTGAAATAGAAGAGTTTGTCAACATCTAACAATTTAAATGTTAATGAAAATTATGAAGGTACATGTGTGAAGTGTAGTTTTATACGGAAGTGAAACAGATGGTAAACAACAGTTCACACCGGGAGAAAATAGAAACACTTAAAATTTCGTGGAATAGAAGAACGCTGAAGATTAGATAGCTAAGCCGAATAACTAATGGTCTATGCGGCTCGTCCCGGCGGAGGTTCGAGTCCTCCTTCGGTCGTGTGTGTGTGTGTGTGTGTGTGTGTGTGTGTGTGTGTGTGTGTGTGTGTGTGTGTGTGTGTGTGTGTGTGTGTGTGTGTGTGTGTGTGTGTGTGTGTAGGGGGGGGGGGAAGCATAATATCAAACAGATTCACGTGGATGCATGCTGCAATAGTTATTCAGAGATGAAGGGGGGAGCCGTACAGGATAAACTAGCCTGGAGAGCTGCATCAAACCAGTCTTCTGAGAAAAACTCTCACTGCTGGGTGATTTAGCACTGTTTCGAAGAAACAAAAAAAAAGTATGTGAAGTTGACATGCAATGCATTCTGTTAACAATAAGGATCACTTCTCTGGTACCTCAAGCGTATCCGTCACCGAAGCATCGTTCACACTTTGGCACGAACAGCCACCTTACAACGAAAACCGCTATCTCGCCGAGAATTACGAAGTTCTGAATTAATAGCAATCACGTTCTACACAATTTACCGACAATACATCAATACTGTGGTATCATTCATTTCTCGTCCACCCTCGCAACACAGGTAAAAATCAGAAACTATAGTTTAATAATCTGTTTAGTTCCTTATTCAGGGTTTAATGGGTGTTAAATGCAGCTGTTTCTAAATGTGGTATCCTAATATATTCAAATGTGTGTGAAATCTTATGGGACTTAACTGGTAAGGTCAGTCACACGGGAGGACTCTAATCTCCTAATATGCACACTCTCCAGTGCGTGATGGTTTTTCTCTATGCCTAACTTTTTGTTTTACGTTCAGGCGTCCACACTTCAACACCCGACCTGCTGTCCAGCGTAAAATAAGCGTAAATGGCTTTCTCTTGCGACTTTTACTTTGAGGTACTAACCAACCTAAAAACGTACTACTCGTAATAGCTATAATTATTAGTCTTCAAATGAAGTAAATACTGATGTATTGTTCATTACATAACGCACAGTTGTGAGTATAAAAATCTGCACTTATAGCAGATTTTAAATTGTAAGACATTTCCAGGGGCAGATGTGGACTGACCACAATCTATTGGTTATGAACTTTAGGTTAAAACTGAAGAAACTGCAAAAAGGTGGGAATTTAAGGAGATGGGACCTGGATAAACTGACTAAACCAGAGGTTGTACAGAGTTTCAGGGAGAGCATAAGGGAACAATTGACAGGAATGGGGGAAAGAAATACAGTAGAAGACGAAAGGTTAGCTTTGAGGGATGAAGTAGTGAAGGCAGCAGAGGATCAACTAGGTAAAAAGACGATGGCTAGTAGAAATCCTTGGGTAACCGAAGAGATACTGAATTTAGTTGATGAAAGGAGAAAATACAAAAATGCAGTAAGTGAAGCAGGCAAAAAGGAATACAAACGTCTAAAAAATGAGATCGACAGGTAGTGCAAAATGGCTAAGCAGGGATGGCTAGAGGACAAATGTAAGGATGTAGAGGCTTATCTCACTAGGGGTAAGATAGATACTGCCTACAGGAAAATTAAAGAGACCTTTGGAGAAAGGAGAACCACTTGCATGAATATCAAGAGCTTTGATGGAAACCCAGTTCTAAGCAAATAAGGGAAAGCAGAAAGGTGGAAGGGGTATATAGAGGGTCTATACAGGGCGACGTTCTTGAGGAAAATATTATGGAAATGGAAGAGGAGGTAGATGAAGATGAAATGGGAGATATGATACTGCGTGACGAGTGACAGAGCACTGAAAGACCGAAGTCTAAACAAGGCCCCGGGAGTAGACAACATTCCATTAGAACTAATGACAGCCTTGGGAGAGCCAGGCCTAACAAAACTCTACCATCTGGTAAGCAAGATGTGAGAGACAGGCGAAGTACCCTCAGACTTCAAGAAGAATATAATAATTCCAATCCCAAAGAAAGTAGGTGTTGACATGTGAAAATTACCGAACTATCAGTTTAATAAGTCACAACTGCAAAATACTAACGCGAATTCTTTACAGACTAATGGAAAAACTGGTGGAAGCCCACCTCGGGGAAGATCGGTTTGGATTCCGTAGAAACATTGGAACACGTGAGGCAATACTGACCCTACGACTTATCTTAGAAGCTATATTAAGGAAAGGCAAACCTACGTTTCTAGCATTTGTAGACTTAGAGAAAGCTTTTGACAATGTTGACTGGAATACTCTTTCAAATTCTGAAGGTGGCAGGGGTAAAATACAAGGAGCGAAAGGCTATTTACAATTTGTACAGAAAGCAGGTGGCAGTTGTAAGAGTCGAGGGACATGAAAGGGAAGCAGTGGTTGGGAAGGGAGTGAGACAGGATTGTAGCCAATCCCCGATGTTATTCAATCTGTATATTGAGCAAGCAGTAAAGGAAACAAAAGGAAAGTTCGGAGTAGATACTGAAATCTATGTAGAAGAAATAAAAACTGAGGTTTGCCGATGACATTGTAATTCTATCAGAGACAGCAAAGGACTTTGAAGAGCAGTTGAACGGAATGGACAGTGTCTTGAAAGGAGGGTATAAGATGAACAACAAAAGCAAAACGAGGATAATGGAATTTAGTCGAATAAAGTCGGGTGATGTTGAGGGAATTAGATTAGGAAATGAGACACTTAAAGCAGTAAAGGAGTTTTGCTATTTAGGGAGCAAAATAATTGATGATGGTCGAAGTAGAGAGGATATAAAATGTAGACTGGTAATTGGAAGAAAGGCGTTTCTATAGAAGAGAAGTTTGTTAACATCGAGAATAGATTTAAGTGTCAGAAAGTCGTTTCTCAAAGTATTTACATGGAGTGTAGCCACGTATGGAAGTGAAACAGACGTAACTATGTTTGGAGGAGAATAGAAGATTTCGAAATGTGGTGGTACAGAAGAATGCTGAAGATTAGATGGGTAGATCACATAACTAATGATGAGGTATTGAATAGGATTGGGGAGAAGAGAAGTTTGTGGCACAACTTGACTAGAAGAAGGGATCGGTTGGTAGGACATGTTCTGAGGCATCAAGGGATCACCAATTTAGTACTGGAGGGCAGCGTGGAGGGTAAAAATCGTAGAGGGAGACCAAGAGATGAATACACTAAGCAGATTCAGAAGGATGTAGTCTGCAGTAGGTACTGGGAGATGAAGCTTGCACAGGATGGAGTAGCATGGAGAGCTGCATCAAACCAGTCTCAGGACTGAAGACCAGAACAACATAGCTGTTACATCTTTTATGGAATCTTTGATAGCATAAAAAGTTAGTAACGCTGTAATCCCCTTAATACGAATATGGCGATAACAGTTTGTCACCCCAGAAGTGTGTCATCACAGGAGGATGGTAAGGGTGTATGCGTCCAATGCGACCATACCTAGTAAGGTAGCGTTCAACACAGCCTTCAGACTGAGGAAACCCTTAGTTTCTCCGCTCCTGTCCTCCCTCGCCAGGTAAGCCATCTTGCGCGTTACATGACAGTGTGAAGTCACACGAATGCTTCGGTAAGAGTCTGTGCAGAACAACGTGACCGGTAGATACCAAATTGGTGGGGCATGCATGGAGAGGGCGGAGGGGAAATGCGTAGTGCTGGAGGGGAAATGCGTAGTGCTGGAGGGGAAATGCGTAGTGCTGGAGGGGAAATGCGTAGTGCTGGAGGGGAAATGCGTAGTGCTGGAGGGGAAATGCGTAGTGCTGGAGGGGAAATGCGTAGTGCTGGAGGGGAAATGCGTAGTGCTGGAGGGGAAATGCGTAGTGCTGGAGGGGAAATGCGTAGTGCTGGAGGGGAAATGCGTAGTGCTGGAGGGGAAATGCGTAGTGCTGGAGGGGAAATGCGTAGTGCTGGAGGGGAAATGCGTAGTGCTGGAGGGGAAATGCGTAGTGCTGGAGGGGAAATGCGTAGTGCTGGAGGGGAAATGCGTAGTGCTGGAGGGGAAATGCGTAGTGCTGGAGGGGAAATGCGTAGTGCTGGAGGGGAAATGCGTAGTGCTGGAGGGGAAATGCGTAGTGCTGGAGGGGAAATGCGTAGTGCTGGAGGGGAAATGCGTAGTGCTGGAGGGGAAATGCGTAGTGCTGGAGGGGAAATGCGTAGTGCTGGAGGGGAAATGCGTAGTGCTGGAGGGGAAATGCGTAGTGCTGGAGGGGAAATGCGTAGTGCTGGAGGGGAAATGCGTAGTGCTGGAGGGGAAATGCGTAGTGCTGGAGGGGAAATGCGTAGTGCTGGAGGGGAAATGCGTAGTGCTGGAGGGGAAATGCGTAGTGCTGGAGGGGAAATGCGTAGTGCTGGAGGGGAAATGCGTAGTGCTGGAGGGGAAATGCGTAGTGCTGGAGGGGAAATGCGTAGTGCTGGAGGGGAAATGCGTAGTGCTGGAGGGGAAATGCGTAGTGCTGGAGGGGAAATGCGTAGTGCTGGAGGGGAAATGCGTAGTGCTGGAGGGGAAATGCGTAGTGCTGGAGGGGAAATGCGTAGTGCTGGAGGGGAAATGCGTAGTGCTGGAGGGGAAATGCGTAGTGCTGGAGGGGAAATGCGTAGTGCTGGAGGGGAAATGCGTAGTGCTGGAGGGGAAATGCGTAGTGCTGGAGGGGAAATGCGTAGTGCTGGAGGGGAAATGCGTAGTGCTGGAGGGGAAATGCGTAGTGCTGGAGGGGAAATGCGTAGTGCTGGAGGGGAAATGCGTAGTGCTGGAGGGGAAATGCGTAGTGCTGGAGGGGAAATGCGTAGTGCTGGAGGGGAAATGCGTAGTGCTGGAGGGGAAATGCGTAGTGCTGGAGGGGAAATGCGTAGTGCTGGAGGGGAAATGCGTAGTGCTGGAGGGGAAATGCGTAGTGCTGGAGGGGAAATGCGTAGTGCTGGAGGGGAAATGCGTAGTGCTGGAGGGGAAATGCGTAGTGCTGGAGGGGAAATGCGTAGTGCTGGAGGGGAAATGCGTAGTGCTGGAGGGGAAATGCGTAGTGCTGGAGGGGAAATGCGTAGTGCTGGAGGGGAAATGCGTAGTGCTGGAGGGGAAATGCGTAGTGCTGGAGGGGAAATGCGTAGTGCTGGAGGGGAAATGCGTAGTGCTGGAGGGGAAATGCGTAGTGCTGGAGGGGAAATGCGTAGTGCTGGAGGGGAAATGCGTAGTGCTGGAGGGGAAATGCGTAGTGCTGGAGGGGAAATGCTGTTCTAAAGTGAAATCTACACTCACATTTTTTGTAAATATTGAGTGGAGCCCTCCACACCTGCACTTAGTCATGACTGAAAAGGATCTACAGTCACCTCTGCTGTGTTTATTAAGTACGAGTAGAAAGAAAAATTCCGCTGAAAATGCAACAGCAGCAGCGATGTACTTTCGCCCAGCTTGTAATCATTTGTAACTTTCGAATAAGCGTCATGAGTGGAGAATTTTGAATAAAAACTACACATCTCTTATTACGATGTTAAAATTTGTTTATTTAGCCAAAACAGTGGTGTTTACACAATGCCACCTCGCTAACACACTGAAGACGCAGATGCGAGAGAATTCTGAAATAGTGGGTTATTAAGTTTATTAAATGAAGTACTGAGGAAAGGTAGGATCAGTAGCTTATGAGAAAGGAGGTCCTCTGTACAAAAATCTATTATGTTCTCACTTATGTTGTTTCTAAACCATAGCATTTCTTGTTTCACCAGCTATCGAAGGCCCTTCAAAATTATATTCGTTCATCGGAGGAGTCTGTAGTTAGTGGAATAACACGACAGATAATGAAGTTTTGCATAATAACCGTATGGGAAAATACTCTTCTCTCTGCGTGATGTTTTCCAAAATCTCATTTCGATATCCGGAACGGTTTAAGAAATATGAGGAATGTTGTGTATATTCCACTGCCTTTATTGCTGATTTGGCGCAATCGCAAATGAATGTGCTGCATTAGACCAGTTTCCCCGAGGTTTGTGAAAGTAACTTCCACGCATTTCTAAAGCAAAAATTCCATATATCTAAGTTAAATTTCATATTCCGCAACGTGTTATGTAACGTGTACCACATGCAAAATCATAGAGACTCCTACATTTCATTGCAAACTTTCTCGAATTTCGTTCAGTGTCTTACTTCCACGCAAATGTCACAATAACTGACCATTAACGAAACGTAAGGCATATCAAAGTTAACGTATGAAGCTGTAAGTAACCCAAAACCGAATTTGTACAGAATAGTTTCTCAGGGTGTGCGCCTCGATTCTGTAATCGCAGAGAAGCCGAAAGTTGGCAAACACTGCTGGCCTTCCCTTCCGAACAAACTAATTCTCCCAAAGCTTTGCACGAAAACTGATCACTGCGTATCAGCCACCGTATCCCTTCCGGACCCTACACAGCGATCACGCCTAGTTAATCCGCGTTAGTTCAGGCCACGTTTCCACGCGACAGGAGCAATAGAAAGAGAGACGGCAGAACAGCTAATCTGAGTAGTGGTCGCCTGTCTGCGTGCTGTTTCAGCAACGAAGGTCAGGCGCGAGGTCGGACGCCCTTTAATAGTAGCTGGCCGAAGGTCTGCACGGGTCACGTGAGGACTAGGTGGAGTCTAGTCACGCGAGCAGCCGCTTCATAAAGTTCCCCGGCCGACACTTTCCTCTCGCTGAAAGCCGACCGCCTCTATTCGTACTGAATATTTGCTAGCAGGCACGCTGACGTGATCCCACCACTCACCTTATCTGCTTTACCTTTCATCGAAATTAGGGATGGAAAAAACCGGTACCTGTTAAAACCGATACCGATATTTTAGTTCTGAATAACCGGTATTTTTGCCTAGGTTATAAAACGTATTTTTGACTTTTATTGATAACTGGGTATAAAGTTGATACAAGAAATTTAACAAATTTTTCCTTTTCAAATAAACGTTTTTTAAAAAAGGAGTAATTTTTATTCGTACAATTTGCATTCGTTTGAAATATTGCGTTATTACGCGAGGGTCGTTCATCTACATCTACATCTACATTTATACTCCGCAAGCCACCCAACGGTGTGTGGCGGAGGGCACTTTAAGTGCCACTGTCATTACCTCCCTTTCCTATTCCAGTCGCGTATGGTTCGCGGGAAGAACGACTGTCTGAAAGCCTCCGTGCGCGCTCTAATCTCTCTAATTTTACATTCGTGATCTCCTCGGGAGGTATAAGTAGGGGGAAGCAATATTTTCGATACCTCATCCAGAAACGCACCCTCTCGAAACCTGGCGAGCAAGCTACACCGCGATGCAGAGCGCCTCTCTTGCAGAGTCTGCCACTTGAGTTTGCTAAACATCTCCGTAACGCTATCACGGTTACCAAATAACACTGTGACGAAACGCGCTGCTCTTCTTTGGATCTTCTCTATCTCCTCCGTCAAACCGATCTGGTACGGATCCCACACTGATAAGCAATACTCAAGTATAGGTCGAACGAGTGTTTTGTAAGCCACCTCCTTTGTTGATGGACTACATTTTCTAAGCACTCTCCCAATGAATCTCGACCTGGTACCCGCCTTACCAACAATTAATTTTATATGATCATTCCACTTCAAATCGTTCCGCACGCATACTCCCAGATATTTTACAGAAGTAACTGCTACCAGTGTTTGTTCCGCTATCATATAATCATACAATAAAGGATCCTTCTTTCTATGTATTCAATGAGTAATGCGCACTTTTTTCTCAGAACATATTAAGAGAATTTGGTGAAAATATACAGCAACGCGTCTTGTCCATGTCCTATTTTTGTACGCAGTTTGCATCAAGTTCTATGGCCGTACGCCAACGTTGTGGAAGAATATGTATTCCCCGCTGGTAAAAGCTCTCGTCCTGCAGGTGTAGCCACGTTTTCACTGTGATTGACACACTCGCCATCTTCAAAGTGTGCTCCCAGTAGACAATAGTTAAGCGGCCCAAAGAGACGAAGTCCGAGGGTGTCTTGACTGTAGGGTGGGTGAGGCAATGATGTTCAACCCAATTTGGCGATGTGTTCCCGGGTTCTCAGACTTGGGTGTGGGCTTGCATTTTCGTGTTGGAGCGAGATTTCTGATGGATTCTTGTCTGATCGAACATGTCGGAAACTGTTCTTGAGTTTATTTAGAGTCTTCACGTAAGCCTCTGAATCCATGGTTGACCCTCTTGGCATCACATCCACGATAATGATACCATCACAATCCCAGACGAGTGTCACCATGACTTTTCCGGCAGATGGTGGTTGTATTGAATTTCTTCTTTTGTGGTTACCGTGGATGATGCCACTCCATGGACTGCCTTTTTGATTCCGGCGCAAAGTGATGCACCTAGCTTTCGTCCCCCATAACGATCTGTGAGAAAGGCCTCACCGTCGGTCTCAAAACGCTCCGACAATCCAGATGAAACAGCCTTCCTTTGAATCTTTTGGCCCGCTGTGAGCATTCGTGGAACCCAGCAAGTTCACCTCTTTGAATACCTGAGAGTATCATTGCAGGCGGACCTTTAGTGCTGACCGACAACTGTAAAGCCAATTGTCGAGTTGTGATGCGGCGGTCGGCACGAATAATGGCATATGCACGATTCAGCACGTCTGGAGCAGTGGCTGTGACAGGACGTCCCGAACGCGGCTGATCATGGAGTTCTGCTTCTGCATTTCCTGAGGCTGTAATTTTCTTTACCCTTCGCCCAACTGTACTATCAACTGCAGCATCGCCATACACTGCGCCCAAACGTTTATTGTTCACCACGGTTTCTTTTTCTGCACTCAAGAATTCAGTAACAGCAGGCTGCTTGTAACTTGAGTCTTATGTAGACGCCATTTTGACGCTGTACTACAGCTCTGCCATCTGCCAGAACGGTTCGTAACTTCACCGACGCACAGAACAAACATCAAATGTTAAACATCAACAAGGGCGTTTGTCTATGTTTATTAATGGCTTTTTAAAAAATGTGTGGCACTGCTTATTGAATGACACTCTTAGAAAGCCGAAAATCGACCAGTGCTATTTATGGCGTAAGAATTGGCGTAGCACTGCTGTGACAATGTCCCTATAGTTGCCGTGTGTCGTGGCGTAAGATACGAGTGTTCATACAGTGTACAGGACTTTCTCCCACATGGTGTATACGGTAGTTTCTCGCTGTTGTCGCCGGACTTCCATTTTATTGGATAATAGCACCAACCGTAATCTGAAAATTTTTCAGCAAGGGACGAAGTAGTGAAGGACAGTGCTTCGTAAGATTAAAGAGGTGCCTACGATTCTCATGAAATAATAGAGGCAATTACGGTAGCAGTAATAAATTAAAAACTCAATTCATTTGTAAAACACAGTTAGCTCCCTAAACCAAAAAACAGAAGGAAAAGTTCCATTCTTCTAATCATCTATCAGTGTGCCTGACATTTCCGAAGGCACTTGTTTGCTGTCACCTAAAAGATGCCTCTATAAGGAAGATAATCGTCTCCTATACATACAATATTGTGTTTTCGTATGGGGAAGAAAGGAACTGTCAGCTTTCGCCTGAAATGACGCGAATTCCATGAAATCTAAATTAGGATGGCCGAGCAAGTAGTATAAACTAGGAACGTTGGGGATGTCGCACTACGAAGCCCAAATTCCGTCGTTCTATTTCTCCGCAGTGCAAGTAGATCTACGTTTGGAATGTTCTTGTTAATAAGAGGCTCTCTTCAATCGCAGTCATTTATTCTGTGTTTTATAATTAATCGCATATCAGAGCTACAGTTCTATTCTCACAGGTTAAATTGACTTTTTGCGATGTTACATTCCCTTTTATCTCCTGCCAATAAATGAACGAGATAATTGGTCTGACAAGTGGAACTTACGAAGAGATTCCGTTCCGTGTTCCGTCGGAAGCGCATTTCCAAAGTCACTGGAGTCGAGCGAAAGTCTGTCTACGATCGATGAAAAGCGTTGCTAGGAGTATACGCAGTATTATCTAGCCTGTAGGTGGTGTCATTATAATAAGTCTGTCCCTGTCTGAGCGACAGGAGTACAGAAAATGTGATAAATGTCCCGTATTAGGATGGTTTGTTGGTGCATTTTTTACGGCTACCGATCTTTTGTAGCTTTACTGAGAGAATGTTTTGTTACTAAATAACTTTTTCACGTGCCTAATACGAATAAGCGTGTCATACTTTTAAATGTTGGTTTCATAATTAAAAGAAATGAAACGGAATTTCATTTAGGAATAGCAAAAATCAGATCACTTAGTTTTATTGTCTTTTGGTAAGTGACACGCTTCCATAAAAATGTCCAACATCATCCACTGTTACAGAAATAACCACTGCTGTACAGCATTTTCTCATTGATCTAGCAGGTAATCACTGATCACGGTAGCGTTTCCTGATTTGTTTAAACAGCAGTATATTCCGATAACGAAGTTACAAATCACAATGCCGTTTCATTCACAACTTTCAATACTAATAATGCGCACATTTACTCGAATAACCAGAATTACTCAATTTCACCGTACGATCTGACTTAACTGACTTTCAACTCTTACACTCTAGCAAATTGTTCATACCGTTGGCGCACGACGCGGCTCCGTGCGACCGCGCGGTACGTAACCCTAACAACGACTGCCCGATGGGAATGGGAAAAGCTGATCAGTTAAAACAGATACCGGTATTTTAGTTTTGAGTATCCGGTATTTTTCGATATTGTTTGGTCTGTTGTAACAGCTTCCAATTTTTTTACTAATAACTACATTTACTGCAGCAAACAGTGTTAATTTTTTTGTTTTTCAAATAAAAATTTGATGAACGAGTCATGTTTCCTCTTAAGATTTCCATTCATTTGAAATACTGAGGCGTTACAGAGATTGAGGAATTAAAAAAGTACTAACAGCGCCAACAGCTACAAAAATTGGAAACAAGCACATGACATAAGGATCAGCACAGCATTGGTGAGACAATAATATTACTTGTTGACGTGAGGTGTGGCCTATCAGACGGTACACATCTAGGTACAGGGTGCAAGCTCTGCCCCATTTTTGTTATTCGGTACTTTCTCACCGTCTTCCTCTGGCACCGGCTGTATTGCAGAATCTCGAAATCCCTGGTTTGGATCTATTAGGTTGGTGCACACGGTCGTATTTTTTTCATGTTCGTATTCCGGTTGGGATGGGTATCTTATATCGATTGTCCTTTTTATATAGCTCACTGTTGCCGTTTCAGTTTACATACTGTCACTGAACTCTCCATTTGCTCTTCTCGGTATTTAAAGTCTTCAGCTCTCACAATGACAGATCCCAATAATTTGAACTCAAAATAGTTTAATCTAACATTAACACATTCTGATACGTAAGGTCTAAGCCTTAAGCGGTACAGCGAAGGTCTTTTTGACGTGATTCATTTGTTATGACTCCCCAGTGACGTCGTCGGCGGCCCTCATACTCCGAGCCGTCCATGACACCATTAGCTCTGATTGCCAAAGCATTACGGCTGTTGATAAAATATCGGTATATTCATACACCGGTACATAACTAAGGAATTATCGATTTATACTGGCGATATTTTCCTCTGCGGTTTATCGATATGTCGATATCAAAATAGCAACATCAAGTGCCGATATTTTTATATCCTATGTTTTTCCGCAATTTTCGGCAAATGTTTGGAATTTTTCTTTTGAAATTGTAGTAGAACCTAATTTTACTTTCACTGTGTGAAGGAGTCTTACCACGTCCAGTCTCTCCGATTTTCGACTGGGGCGAAGTAATCCGATTGCGATGGGTGGGGGAGGGGGGGGGGGAGAGGGAATGGTGTCAGTGGAACAAAGATTTCCGGTTAGAAAAAAATCACACCAGTTGCTTTAACGTAACTAGCGTGCTACTCCTTCACATCGGCATTCTTTAAAAACAGTCACTGAAAATCATGAACAAAAATCTAAATGACAACATTGGTGTTTGCTGCTGGTGGAGACGTGTGAGGTGAAATGCCGACGTAATCTGCGCTCGGCCCTACCAGCAGAAACTGCAGCGTTTCGTTTCAAGACGCAGTTTTCCTACATCAGGTGAGAAAAGGTTTAGTTCAACATGTAGCCAATGACAAATTAAGAAAATAGGGTATGAGAAGTTACTGGAATGAAATATTGCATTATGATGCATCACGTACTGAGTTGTTAATTAAAAACTTTGTACCGAAAATGTATTGTAATGCAAGCTTTTCGTCTGAACGAAGACCCATTATTGACTTACAAATTTTCAAAATAAGTGTTCATTTCTTGCTATAAGTGGGATAGCATGTTGTACGGAATATTTATAAATAAATCAATACTTAAATATTCAACTCTGAAACCTGCAGTATATTTACAATGTACAACCAATATTTTTATAGTCCAGTAAGTCGATACTTTTCTTAGATATATCGACACATTTTGTCGATATATCAAGGGCCGCTGATACTTTTTTAAATAGTTATATCCGATGCCAGATATTTTTAAAAAATATTAGCAGTCCTAATACATGTAGCTTCGCACAGCAAGTGAATGCCGCGGGTATCACGACTACTCGCCGCGACTTGCTTGTTACGACTCACGCACCCTCAGTACAAATACAGATCGGGGTGGACAGTGTGTGTTCCTACACTGCTTAATCATCATCCGATCAGTTTGAATCCGCACAGTGGCCAAGGTATTTGAAAAACGCTCTGTTACACTCCACATTTTTGTCAGAATTTCAGTTACTTCCACAGCTAATGAATAACATCTCTTTTATGCATGTTTTCCATCTAGGGACAACACAAATATAGACTGGTTTTTAATTAAAGTATTTTATACAACAACAGTACAATACCCAGGTAATTAATTTGTTCTGTAAGGTTTTCTCGCTGTTGTTAATGAAGTGTTTTCAGAGCACAAAGTCGAGTTGTTTATTCAATTTTTCTGTACGATGTACCTAAGACCGAGTCAGTCATCGTCTTTATGTGCTGCGAGCTAAGTTGTTATCCATAGTCGCTGCCTAGACTCCAACCAGATTGCACCCGAAACGTACAACTGGTGGCTTTTTCCAAATCTATATAGTCTCATTCGGATACGAGCAGTATACTGACGGACTTTTTAATAGCAACATACACAAAACAATTTTTTTCGGTTTCCGTTCTAACACAAGTTCTTTTACGTGCAAAAAATTCTGAGAAGTTTTCGCATAATAGTTGTTTCTTCGTATAGAAATTAGACTAAATATCTTTATCCATATTGTCAATTGGATATCAGTTTGAGAGTATTCTGCTTTTCTCTGGGGCAGAGTACTTTAATCCCCCCCTCTGCTCGGCATCGAATCCCTGCTGCTGCAATTTGCAGGCGATTGACAGTAGCTTTAATTAAGATGCCGCTTGCACGTTCCGTCAGCTTTTCTCTCAGTACTGTCACTAATTTCTTTTTCTCATCATCAGTGCATTTAACGGCTTTAACAGTAAGCCGTCGTGGCTGCCTTTGAAAGCATTTTTCGCTATCTCTTTCCGTGCTTGCACTGCGAGGAAAAAACGTGCACTACTTTAAACTCGAACGCGGCTGCATGGTATGTAGTCACGCGACCGAAGTGAGTTCCCACTACAGGTGAAGTACAGCCGCCTTCGCCAAAAGAGTGCGATGTACAATGCAATAATATATAATGAGAAGTGCTGGGTGGAGGAGAGGAACGGCATTAATCAGCAAATACAAAGGGAACACCTGGAGTATCCTGATCGAGTGTTACAGGGCAGTTAACGCTACTGTCGGAAGTTCGATGAGGATTTGTTCCGACGATGCTCTTGTCTACAGAAAGATGGTGAAGCCAGAAGTTTGTAGCGAAGTGTAGGAATATCTGCAGAATATCGACTACTGGTGCAGGGAGGGTAGCAGCTGACCCTGAATGTAATTACGTGAAAGGAATTGCGTATTAACAGGTGAAGAGAGACACTGTTCGTTTGTGAAAACTCGCTTCAGATAGTAACAACCGTAAAATATCTAGGAGTATCCATCCGGAGCGACCTCAGGTGAAATGACCACAAAGCTATTTGTAGAAAAAGGCGATGCTAGACTGCAAATCATTCTAACAGTCTTAAGGAAATGAAATTCACCGATGACGGAAGTAGCTTACACTACACTTGTTCCATTGTTGAGAATTGTTCATCCAGTTTGTGATCCTTACCACGTAGGATTTTAACGGAAGAGAGAAGATTCCACAGAGGGCAGCACGTTTTATCAGGGGGTCCTTCAGTCGGCGCGAAGACGTTACGGATGATTGGTTTGTGGGGGCGCTTTAACTGCGCGGACATCAACGGCCGTACACATTCGCAATCTGTACACATTCGCAATCTGTACACATTCGCAATCTGTACACATTCGCAATCTGTACACATTCGCAATCTGTACACATTCGCAATCTGTACACATTCGCAATCTGTACACATTCGCAATCTGTACACATTCGCAATCTGTACACATTCGCAATCTGTACACATTCGCAATCTGTACACATTCGCAATCTGTACACATTCGCAATCTGTACACATTCGCAATCTGTACACATTCGCAATCTGTACACATTCGCAATCTGTACACATTCGCAATCTGTACACATTCGCAATCTGTACACATTCGCAATCTGTACACATTCGCAATCTGTACACATTCGCAATCTGTACACATTCGCAATCTGTACACATTCGCAATCTGTACACATTCGCAATCTGTACACATTCGCAATCTGTACACATTCGCAATCTGTACACATTCGCAATCTGTACACATTCGCAATCTGTACACATTCGCAATCTGTACACATTCGCAATCTGTACACATTCGCAATCTGTACACATTCGCAATCTGTACACATTCGCAATCTGTACACATTCGCAATCTGTACACATTCGCAATCTGTACACATTCGCAATCTGTACACATTCGCAATCTGTACACAGTCCAATCTGTACACAGTCCAATCTAGCTACTTTCATGAATGATGATGGAATGATGAGGACAACACAAACACCCAGCCCCCGAGCAGAGAAAATCCCCAACCGGGCCGGGAATCTAACCCGGAAGACGTTACGAAGATGTTCAACAAATTCCAGTGCTAGTCACTGCAAGGGAGGTGCTGTCTATCACGAAGAGAGCTAGGTCCTCTTGCAATTCCGAGAGGGTGCATTCGAAGCAGAGTGACAACATATTACTTCCTCTCACATCTGTCTCGCGAAATAATCAGGACCATAAAATTACAGAAATTGGAGCTCATAGGGAATTATGTTTTTCCCACTCATCCACTTCCTAATGAAACAGAGAAAGGGGACCAGATAGTGGTAGCGAAGGTATCCTCCGCCACGCATGAAAAAGTGGCTTGAGGAGTATGAATATACAACGGTATTGCTAAGTATCTCTGGGGTTTCAGAATGCAACTGCGCGGAAACTGTAAGACGTACAGAAGTGGTATCAGCGGATAGAGCGTCTTTCCAAATTTCTATTCGTAATGCGCATCGTGAAGTAGCTCTAAAGCGTACCACCAGGTAACAGGCTTGTCAGAACGTGCTGGCAGATCGTCTACTCCGTACCGTCTGATCGAATTACTTCGCGCGGATAGGCAACCTAACTGACAGACTTCCAACGCGGGCTGCTGCTGTTGCGTCTTTCGAGAACTTTGAATTGTATACACGTTCTCTTCCGCCCGTATTTACGTTTATGGCCTCACAAACTGCACCCATACTGAGTTCCTATATGCGAGTTAAAAACTTAGAGATGTTCTGTCGCCTGATGTATATTTTCTGCATTTTCGCTTCGTCTTCTGAAATCGCGAAGATACCAATCAATAAGCTATAGACATACGGGATGGGCCCGTAAATCAGTTGTTGCCAGCAGTCAGACTGTTTTAACTAGAGCAGTGGTAGTTAACACGACCATCGCGTACTATCCGTAAGGCAGTTTTTTAACACTTCTCACAAGACTTCCTGCAAACATGACATTTTGACGTCACATGTAATAACAATCGATGCTGCAGGTGTCATTCATTTTGGCATATTTTGCTACTTCGTATTTTAACTTGCGGTGCGATGTTTCAAGGCAACGCCAGATTTAAGATTTATCACGAAGACGTCGCCCTTTTCTTTAAATGTTAGTTAATAACGTCTCTACGATATAAGCCTTCAAGAAATACTGTAACAGAGACAAGACAATCATTGCTGAGCCCCAACATAGTGGATAATGCCGTGGTTTACACGGTTTAAGAAAGTGAGTTTGCATCCCGCTACATGCTAATACTTCTCTCATCTTGGCGTTGTTAATACACTCTGACATCCTTATGAATGTAATACAAGTATGTACAGGAATATTCGATGTTATTTAATATTTGATTAGAGAACTAAGGATGAAATAACTATTTGGCTGTTTATTTTCGAGTGTGTGGTTAGGCAGGAACTTACGAGGACAGCTTAAACGGCTGCGAATGAAAGATGAGCTGTAACGTTCACATTCTTCCTTGTCACAAGCATTTCGCGGGTAATACCCGTCTCAAGTTTTCCTGCAAACCAATAGTACTTCTGGTTGGTTCGTTTGTGCCACTAACGACATGTGTGAACTGTTACCCATGCGACAGAGACCCACATCGATTGCTAACTGAAGTCGATATCATTTCCTGTTAGTGTCTATTGTTAGTGTATTTTGAAGTCACATTTGCAGTAAATCTTGTGAAATGAGTGTTACGCGGGTCAGTAGACACGCTAAGTTTGAGGTTACGTTTACTGCTATTCGAGAATAAGTTAACTACAGTAATTCGCAATTGTTCTGCAAACATGGTGGAAACGTGACCATAATTACAGTAATGTTTGTGATTTGTCTGTAGAATGTTTTCCGAACATCTGTTCTCCATCTCGTCAAGGTATTCGCTTCTTAAGTTTAAGATATAAAGAAATGATCGTATGGTATTAATTGCCAGTGTATCCCATCTGAGATTGTTCGGGAGTTCAACTATTTATTTGACGTAACTTCGCCCTCTAGAGTGCCGCTGATGACATGAAAACACCCAATTCTCGAGCGAATAAAATCCGCGATGCGGCCGGGAATCAAACCCGGGCGTCCTAAATGCTACTCAGTTACGGAAGAGCACAAGATGTAAGAGGAAGGGTCGGTAGTGGAACTTTCTCGTTTGGGTAGCCCGAAATCTTATTACAGACGAGAGTCTTAATGTTGTACAATAGTTTTTGCAATCACCGATTACATCTCAAAATGTTCACGGAGTACTGAACAAAAACAAGCCTACGAAGTTGAAATTGAGACCATACTGGCCCAGTTTTCTCAGTGGCCTAAATGTAGATCATCGGGGCAGGCATATGAAATTCTGAGTTGTGCACAATCCGACAAACCGATGCTGAATTCTGTAAAAGCATTCTGTGATGCAACGAAACGATTTTGAAGGTGATTGGCAGAGTAAATAGACTCAACTTGGTCTACTTTTACTCTACGAATCCCTAGGTGGTGATGAAGTCGAAGTTAAACTCTTGTGGCGTGAGTCTAATGGCAAGGATCGGGCCCTATTTGTTTATCGGTATTGTTAGTTCTGTCAATTACCTAGACACGCTTGACGAAATGTTAGAAGTTGAAAACAGTTCAGTTTTTGAGCGTCTCCCGCCGTTTAAAGAGAAATTGATATGGCAGCAAGATGGAGCACCTATGCATCTTTGAGTTATTGTGAGAGACTTTGTAAATGAAAACTTAAGGGAATTGACTGACAGACCGGATACTACTGAAAGCCTCCACGATCCCCACTATCACATCCACGGGTTTTACAGTCTGGGGTGTACTAAAAAATGAAGTTTATTTCGTGAAGATTCATGATGAACGAAGGAACGAATCCGATCAGAATTTGAAAACACACAATCCTGTAAGATCTGCGACAAAATTTGTAAATCAGTATTAAAAGAATGCTACCTTTTCTTAGAACAGGAGGGAAACCGCTTTAAGCGTCTTTTGTAGGTTCACTTACCTCTACATAGATTTCTGTGTTGATAATAAACTTTTATTTTCATTTTAGTATTACTGCACCAAACTGTCTTTTTACTACCGGCGAATGGCAGACATCCTGTATTATTGCCACTACAGATGTTTCCTAATGAACAAAAGATGTAACATGTATGGCGAAACTTTCCGATCATGGATTTATTTCCAACTTTGTACATTTTTAGTAGTCCATTAGGACAACAGTGTGCAGGTAGCGAGGCGTAGTACTTAGGCGATTTAGAGAAATTCGCAAGAGAAGTTTTACACGTCAGAGATGTACCAGTGCGTTGCGACCCTGCCCACGAGATGACGGCGGACCTGTGTATAGCGCGTTCAAGCTCTAATCGGTGGAACGCTGGATCGAGAGCCGCTCGCGGTCTTATTTATATTTTTTTCAACTCTCGTATTATTTCATACATATTCTATTTGAAGGGCAATAATGAAAACAGACGCATTTGCATGAAATTTTCTTGAAGTTCCGATGTTACTTGGTTGTTTGCTAATTTTTACTATAAAAAAATATTGTATTTATAACTAGCGACAACTAAACGACCAAACGCATCAAGTCTTCCTGCAATTGAATACCTGTTGCAATTTCCGAAATCCCCTTCTTTCTACAATCGCGGAAAATACCGAGAACTTCTTTGCTCATGGATGCTTAGATCTGCAGACAGGTTTCGAGGATGAAGGACAGGCTTGGAAAGTCCAATTCAAACGTCCATAATTAAAGGTCTAAATAACTTTATCCAATAATATGAGTTACAATATGCCCCAAAGTAAGACTAATGTAAGATTAAACGTCAGATGCGCTTTAGGCGTTACAAGTTGGAGGAGGACGATTTCCACACTGACAGGAAAATATTAAATTAGACGGCTTCTAGAACATCGAATGAATGCAATTTCCCTGCATACAAAAGGATTCTTCAGAGTTTCTAAAGAAAAAACTCTGATATTCTGAACAATTTCTCTTTCTTCCAAAAATCTGGATGGAAACCATGTGTACTGGTAACGCAACATTTTCTTACATATCGATGCCGAAAATTGGCGATGTACGATTGACTGTATTTTAATAGCATCACAAGAAGCAATTTCTCGTTCGTTGTCAATGAAATATGGACAATTCTGAATGCACTTTACAGTTTTGAAATAACCTAGAAACAATAGTCGCACAGTATTTGTTATAATAAAATTACTGAACAGCCAAATAACATGGCGCATTCAATGAAAGTTCAAGCACATACGCATGTCTTCATATTACCTTTCAAATGTAATATGTACGAAATAATACGACTAGTGTTGAAAAAATACAAATTAAAAAAGACTATCCAGCGATCGACAATTGCGGAGCTTCAATGCCAACTACTGCCGCTCATGCTCATTGTCACAACGCAGCAGTACTTCAGTGACGCGTAAAATTTTAGTTTCTCGAAATCCCGTAAGTAGTGCGTCTTACTCCTTGCACATTAATGTTTCACTAATGCACTAGTAGAACTGTACGAAGTTTGAAGCAAATCCGTTAACAGAACGTCTCTGCCTCCTCGTATCGTATTCACACAGACGTAGCTAGAAAATGTCTAATGTAACAGCTGCAGTTACACGTCCAGGTCGACAATAATTGAACTGTATGAAATAAAATCGTAACTTCTGAACGGTTTCCTTTAGAACGTCCAAACTGCACGGTTGGCCGCGGGGCATAATGGTAATTAGTATGCGCAGGTGCACGTGCCTTGTCGTGGTACAGCGCGCCTGAGCGTATACCCCTTGCGAAGACCTATTATGCGAACAATAACAGCCCAACTGCGGCTCAAAGGAAGTCTGCGACCGAGTTCAGGCTGAAGACAACTGGTTCAAGTGAGCTAACAAGAATGTGTTTCTGAAGTTTGAGAGAACGAGTAGTAATCGCGATGAAAGTGTTGACAATGTCGGTCGAAAAAATGTAAGAGACGCGCTGTGTTTCGAACCAGCCCTAGGTAATCGATCGGACGAACTGCACGAGGGATGGGAATCAAATGGGAGACACTGCGACAAATTATTGTTTAAGACCAGCATCCCTTCTCGTACAAAATTCAAACCCATCAACCATTAAGGCCCAGGGCCACAGAACAGCAGTTGTGTTTCGTCAACACTATTGTCACACAGAATTGACGAACAGAATTTTGATATAAATATGGTGTGCTTTAGCGACGAAGCCCACTTTCATTTGGATGGGTTCGTCAATAAGCAAAACTGGCGTGATCGAGAAGTCTCTTCACCCTCAATGGGTGACTGTGGTGTGCAATGTCCAGTCATTGAATAATCGGTGCTATATTCCTTGGTGGCACAGTTACTACCGAACGATACGTGAAGGTTTTAAGAGATATTTCATCTCTATTACCCAAAGTGATCCTAATTTCGACAAGATGTGGTTCATGCAAGACGTAGCTCGACCCCATCGGAGCAGGAGAGTGATGTTCTTGAGGAGCACTCTGGGGACCACATTCTGGCTCTGGGGTATCCAGAGTCCATCGGCATGGGCCTCGATTGGCCTCCATGTTCTCTACACCTGAACACATGCGACTCCTTTTTGTGAGGCTACAGTAAAGACAAGGTGTACAGCAACAATCCCAAAACCATTCCTGAGCTGGGAGCAGCCATTCAGTAGGTCATCGACAGCATCTGTTCCGACAATTCAGCGGATCATGCAGGATTTTGCTATTCGTCTGCTCGTCTGCACCACATCATCTCCAATGATGGTAGGCATATCGAACATTTCAATCTAAATCTGAATCTAGTCACATTTACATGTTTAATGAAGTGTTTCACGCTGTAGCTTTTTTCATGTACGAGGGTCACTCCAAAAGAAATGCACATTTTTTAAAATCCATCTTTTATTCTACACGTTTGAAAGTTTTAGTGTAGATACATCCTTTACGAACAATATTTTCATTTCTCCACAATTTCCATCCCTCTCAACTGCCTTACGCCATCTTGGAATCAGCACCAGTATACCCGCACGGTAAAATTCTGGACCAAGCTGTTGGAGCCACTGTTTGGCAGCGCGCGCAAGGGAGTCATCTTCAACCCTTGTTCCACGAAGAGAATCTTTCAGTTTCTCAGGTCAGGACTGTAAGGCGGGTGTTTCAGTGTTGTCCATCCGAGTTTCGTGATGGCTTCCATGGTTTGACTGACATGTTGTCGTGCATTGTCGTGCAACAGCGAAACATCCTGCTTTTGCCGATGTGGTCGAACACGACTCAGTCGAGCTTGAAGTTTCTTCAGTGTCGTCACATACACATCAGAATTTATGATGGTTCCACTTGGCGTGCTGTCCACAAGCAAGAGTCCTTCGGAATCGAAAAACACTGTAGCCATAACTTTTCCAGCAGAAGGTGTGGTTTTGAATTTTTTTTCTTGGGTGAATTTGCGTGCCACTCCATTGATTGCCTCTTCGTCTCTGGTGAAAAAGATGGAGCCATATTTCATCACCTGTCACAATTCTTCCAAGATATTCATCTCCACCATTCTCTCACTGTTCCGAAAGTTCGCCACATACCGTTTTTCTTGTTTCTTTGTGAGCCACTGTCAACATATTGGGAACCCACCTGGCACAAACCTTTTTTAACGCCAACACTTTCAGTATTCTGCAAACACTTCCTTCCCCTATCCCAGCGTAGCATGACAATTCGTTCACTGTGATGTGTCTGTCAGCAGTCACCAATTCGTTAACTCTCTGCACATTGTCTGGAGTGTGTGTGTGGTACGAGGCCCGCCGCTGCGAGGACAATCCTCAATATTGCCGTGCCCGCTTTCATCACGTAACCTGCTTGCCCACAGACTAGCTGTACTGCGATCGACAGCAGCATCTCCATACACCTTTTTCAACCTCTTGTGGATGTTTCCCACTGTCTCGTTTTCACAGCACACGAATTCTATGACAGCACTTTGCTTCTGACGAACGTCAAGTGTAGCAGCCATCTTGAAGACATGCTATGACAGCGCCACTCACGGGAACAGGTTGAATTAAGTCTGAAAACAAGCGGGAAGGATGTATCTAGACGCTGTAAAACTTTCACACATGCAGAATGAAAACTTTTTACAAACATAGTGTGCATTTCTTTTGGAGTGACTCTTAGTTCAATAATTGTCACCCTGTATGTGGCAGAGCTATTAAGCAAGTTTTGGAAGCCTGGTTGGAGACCTCTCGCCCGGTGCGTCTGAGTACGCTGTCCCTTCCCCCAGCACTTTCTCCGAGAACGTCACAGAGTAGGCTGGCAGCGATCCCTGCGGGAAGCGAGTAGGCCTGCCGCCGTCTCCTCCCTAGCGGGCCCTTCCAGGGCAGCCTACTGCTCTGCCTTACTTGTGATTCCTCACGGGACCCGTCCGCCAGTCTCAGCAAAACCGTGCCGTTGCTTCCGCAGGACTCCCCAAAACTCCAGCCCCCCAATTTTACTACACGATAACACAACCGAAACAGTATTTTGCGATCAGAATCCAGCGGTCGGATATTTACAGACTGAAATCTTAATTCAAACAAGAATTACACATCCATATTTTATGTGTGATTTCTTATAAAGTTCCGTACTGACTGCTGGTTACGAAGTATTTGCATTTAGATTTCTCACCCTCATTTATTTTTATTTCTGTATTGCACTAAAAACATCAGCACAATAGTGGAAATGTCGACGGTGTTTGAGGTTTGTAACTATTTTTTCCTAACTTTTTTACATTAATTAATCGTACTTGCTGTTCACAACACCGATGCCCACTTTACTCTTCGTCCCCAAGCCTGCATGCAGTACTGCTCTGTTGTGTCACGAATTTTTTCCGGCATTGAGTTTGAAAGGCTTCGCTCGAATTTTGGGCAGACTCGTTTCCTAAGACTAGAGCTATTAAACCTCTGTTTCCTGAAATCGGGTAAAATACTACATACTGAGGAAAAAGACATCTGTAGGCAAATGGCATGATTATCCCGCTCCTTTCTGACATCAGTAGCTGACGGTATTATAGCAATCGGCTACCAGCTTTCACAGTTCAGTCGGTTTGCAAGTCAACTTTTTTCACGACTACCGGACATCAACGTCGAGGTATAAATACGCCAGATACTGCTGTCGACCTGGACAGTGGTGAAGTTGATAACGTGGAGACAGGACATATTTGTTTCGAGGTTTGAAGTATAAGGCGATTCAGTTCCTGTACTGTGCGTTTCTTAAGTAGGGTAGCACACTTCGGGGGTCGCACATGAGACAGACAGGTGGTGAATTTTCGCTAAGTGATGGACAAGTTTCTACAACTCATGTCGTACATCGTGAGGACGTGTCTGAAGCACTGGCACTTAAAGCATCGCCTGGGGGACTGGCAATATGGTTTCATATTGCTGCGGTAAACCATTATTTTGGACTTTCCTGGAAGCAGATTCCCTGTAAAGGCAAGGCTGGCTGCTTTGGTGTTACTTTTATTCTCCGGTGGGGCTCTATGTGCACGATGTACAAAGTGGATCCCTTGTTTCTCCAAGTGTTCATCCGTCTGCAGTGTTAGGTCGCGGTAAAATATTAAATATTACGCCGTGTTTAGGTTCTTACTGGGTTTTACGTAGCAGGTACGTCAGCAAGTTGTGTAAGATGATAATGCTTGGGGCTGGGTAGGATTAACTGTCTTAAGATGGACTCGATGGTATTTTCCTAATGGAAAACAGTTCGCAAATAAGTTTTCGATAGCATCCGCACACACACATTGCCTTAGGAGACAAAGAACCCTTAATTTGTTCGGATGAAAACGAGGAACAGGGCGGAACAAATATCTGCTAGTTGCTTTGTTTTGCTTTCACCCCATGATGCAGTCAAGAAGGGGGAATTTCCTATGGTCTTAATCTGAATTGTGATCTGTCTGAAAATACTTCCGAGGCCTCGCAGCCACCACATAGCTTTCGTCCTTTCATGATGCCAAATATCCGCCAGGATTCTGCCTATTCCGAACGATAGCCGTCGCCCGGAAGCCCCTAGCCAGAGCAAAGGTCATCTACCTTTATGACCAGTGCCCGGAGTCACGGGGTCCCCAGACAGGCCTCTGAAGTTCAGCAAGCGCTGACAGTTAACAGTTCGTGCATAAGTAGTGCAATTTCTGTGTGGTCAGGAAGATACCTTTCGGGTGACAGGCCACCTTCCGCACGGACTGGCTACTATGCTCTATATTGGGCGACCTTCGCAAAAATTTTCGAGACGGCGGTCAAACCCAGATATGGTGGCCGAACGTAAGCTAACTGAAATAAGTGGCGTAAAAAAAGGAACGAAGTGGGAGAAACTACAGTTTACACCCTATGAGTGAGCTAGGTAGTCAGCAGGGAATCTATCCTATAGAGTGCGTCTGAGAAAATACATTGTAAAATTGCAGCGTTGTAAAGCAAGAAGTATTGCAGTGTCTTAGGGCCTCATGCTCGTCACACTTTTACTGATTGTTTTAAGCACCTGAGATTAGGGAGGAAGGGGGGGGATGGGTGAATTAAAGGAAGGAAGTACGATATAGCAGACTTTGCGGCACTTGGTAAATGCATTTCCCAATGCTCTAGAACAGCAATGTTTGTTACGAAATGCGCGAAGCACTGTAATCGTTTGCTATGGCAACTTTAACTCCCAAATGAAGCATGCTGAAATTACTGTGAAAGAGTAACGAAGCATGTCAGCAGGTTGAACAAAATGTGCTCTTTAAAACATATCCATTTTAAATACCTCTGCCACTTCCTGTTTATCCACGCCAACCGGTGCCACAAGACGTGAGGTACGCAGATGAGCAAATAACTGAAGACTCCCCGCGATAATTTTTATCTTGCTTATACTCTGCTTTGTGTCGTAAAAGTCTTCCTCGTTTGGAAGGAAAAAGTCTGCCTTAGTGCTATCAGTTACCGTCAACTTCCCTGCAACGAAAGTGGCCGTGTCTCCCCCCCCTCCTCTCTCTCTCTCCCCCCCCCCCCCCCCTCCCGGTGAAGTAGCAATAGCTCAAATGAAAAAAGATGGGGAGAAAACGGTTGTGGCTGCGCGAAGAGTAGACAAAGTTTTAATTAGCATCTCGAAAAAATGAAGTTACGTCATTAATTTTCTTGTTGCAGGTTAATGTCTTCAGGCCTAACACACACTGAAATCTTCGTGGTGTTGTGCTGTAGAAAGCCTATGGAGGAGCCAAAATAGAACGGCCCAGCCCGCTTTCAGTTTATCAATGGACCTCGCCATTTTATTTTGGCCCCTCTAGCTGCTTTGTACGGTACTGAGGCAAGGGGGATTCTGTTTATGCTAGGCCTGAAGACATCAACCTGGACAAAAATTATATAGCTTTATGTTTTCGAGGTGATAATTGAAACTTTATGACTTCACACGTTCAACGGAAACAACCCGATATTTGCCTTTGCTCATTTATAAAAACCGATCTGTATGGCCGGTTGAGTGCTTCACCTCCACTACCAACGAATGCAAGTATATTCACTTTCTTCAATTTTAGTTTCAAAATGACTAAAGTAAAGTCTTTGAGCTGAGGGGTCAATCTTCATGTGCAAAGGGTGGCTGTACCAAGTGTAAATGTAATCTTTAACGAAATTTTCTGTAAACAATGTATTAGTAAGCACAGTGGTAACCTACAGATCAAAAGCACATTTTCTGGTAAAAGATGAAACTGTTTTTGTGATAGCAGTACCGTGTTTTGTGAATAGAGGTTGTCCCTTTCGCAAATATAATACCATAGACCCAAATATTTACTACGAATCATAAGCCAGAAGTAAGCCAACTAGTTTTCCATTGTTTTTGAAATACTGAAACATTTATTCATGTATATATCCTTTCACGGCATTCGAAAGCTCTTAAGCGAGCAAAATTTGAATTAACATTATCGCTTCCTGCGAAGATTTTTGAAGAAAAAGTGTTATAGAAGTGAAGGCCACGGGTATCCACCATCGTAAAGTTTTACCACTATTCTTCGTAAATATCATTTAACGGTACTTAAAGTAATAGCAGAAGCTACCTTTTTTTACTTTTGTTAAGAGTGTCATTTAAAACATTTCCTATCCTCATGTTAAGAGCTCTCGGTGAAAGTTTACTACAGATCTCCCTCACTTGAAACAAAGACTAGGTTAACAACAGCCATCATGAGTGTTGATGGGTAGTTAAAATGGAGTGACAGTTTATTCTCAGTAGCCAGCATTTTAACGATAGCATTATGTCCATTACATTGCAGAGACAAGTTTGTAACAAAGCAATTCTAGTCAGACTGAGTACATAGTGTAATTTCGAGGGAATTTATGTCCTTTCCTCAAGGCAATTAAAAATATCACTTTTCAGTTAGTCACCACAACCAAGCATTAAAAACTGTTAACAGTAATATGTGCATCGATTCCATATACCTAAATACGAACGTCAATGGGCGGCAGAACCAGTAAGCGCAGAAATCACTACTTACATAATTCAAGCAGTTCCTACGTTTATTTGGCCACTGGCTAGCGCTCGAAGTTTAGCAGATTTACGTGGCAGTTACCGTCTATTTCGATCAATAGAATGTGAGCATTCCTGGAGATTTCCCATGCTTATTAAACGGGGGAAACTAACTAATAAGTGTTAAAGGAACATCAAAATATCTCAGTTTCCCTACTGACTTAGTGTTTGCCTAGTTGAAAGGTTTCTAAGCCTGTGGATTCCTCGCTGTATGTCCCCAGCAAATACCTTTTTCTACTATCTCACAGCAATAAGAGCTTATACACAGAGTAGATAAATTCTCCCATTCATTGTTTACGTGTGAGAGCAGGTTCAAAAGTATACTGAAAATTGAAGAAACTTAATAAACACATCAAAAACAACGTTAATTTTTAATAGTTCTTCTTCGCAGGATAAGACCTATTTCCTTCAGTACACCTCAGCGCACCCTCAGGTTTTCACTCCATCTTTTCCTTGGACGGCCAATATTTCCTTTACCAGCTAGTGATTTATTTCATCCATCCTGTTTGTGTGTTTTTCATGCTTTATCTTTTGTACTCTATCATTAATGAAGTCCACTGTGTATCATTTTCTAACGCTTTCACTTCTCTCTCTGCGTCTTCCCTGTAATCCTTCACAGAATTTTATTTCCCTGGTTACCAAAAGTCTGTTTCTGATCTCGTCTCAGTTGTGTATGTCATAACTACAGTGTTTTGCATATTCTTACCTTTGCATCTTTTGCTATATGCTTGTTTTTCCAAATATTATCATTTAAACACCCTGCCACTATTTGCTTTTGCTACTTTTTTTCTATCTGCCTTTTCGACATTTCCACTGCTGTGCAATTCAATATCAAGATATTTACATGTTATTACCTGTCGAATAATTTTTCCATCATTTCCAGCTTGCCTCTGATTCCATAGGTGTAGCTCTACATTTGGTTTTCTGAGTGGATATTAACATATTTAGTTTTTTGTCTGCCACTTTAAAAATATGTAGAAGTTTCTGTAGGTTATCATTGTTTGCCAGCGGAACTGAATGAGCATAATAAATGGCTTTTTATTTCTCCGCCCCCCGTTCTGTAACCACTACCGGCCAGCACCGTCTTTATCTCGTCAATGAGTGTATTAAAACTCAGACGGCTGACAGACACCTTGTCTAATACCATTATTAACTGTTATGCGGCTAGTAAACCTGGAATCAATTTTCGCCTCGATGTAATTGCTGGAATAAATGTCTTCAATTGTTTTTATTAACTTGGAAGGAATCCTCCGATCGTTGATCGCGTTTACCACATCTGTTAACTGAATCCCATCGAAAGCCATCCGTAAATCAACAAACCAAAGACAAGCTGGGGGGTTTCTCTACAACTTTTCGCAGAATGAGTACTGCCCCAGTGCATGACCTAATAGATCTAAAACGATACCGTTACTCTCCAACGGTTGTAATGCTTTTTGTTTTATTTCCAATTATATTTTATTACATTTCCCATTAATTGTTAATTCATAAAAACAGATGAACAGTGTGTGCTTAAGGCAAGACAAATGCAGGGTTTAACGTCACGTCTATGACGTCATTAGAGACCCAAAGCTAGCTCTGGTTGTGGAAGGAATTCGACAGCGTCCTTTCCAAAGGAATCATCCTGGAATTGACTTTAACACGTTGACAGCTATTTGGCCACCGGCAGAACGCAGGAAAACCTCACACCTCGGGGCCGTGTGACCGCCGCCGGCCACAAGCTACACTGTTTAGTACAGCCTACAGTGTCTTGTTTATAATACATTCACAGCCTCATGCGGCTTGATGAAACGTACTGTTAATGAACGAGGCCTAAAAATGCCCTCTTGCATCAGCGAGGTATCAGTGTCGCCTTGGCCGCAATTGTGGCTTCTTACAGTTCTACTTTCTGTAGATTTCTTACAGTGTTCTCTTCACCATTACAAATAATCGCTGTCATCTTCGCTGCTGTACGTATCAGTCTAATCCAGAAACAAGTCTTCGTCAGAAATCGGAATACTGCATCACCGATATCAAAATCAGATTCTTCCAACAACCTCCAATATTCATCAACGAAACCAGCCATTTTCGATGTGCCGTTCCAGTTTTTGACCGTAAGGATCCATTTACACAAAAACCATTTACGGTCGTCGTCGCCGCCGCCGCCGCAGCCGCAGTTTACCAGGAGTTGACGAGGAGCCTATTGCAACTTTTCCTATCCTTTTACTCATGGATCCTAACCCAGAGAAGACTACTTTAACGATATCCTTAACTACGTATGTCCATTTTCTCCTTAACTCTCCAACAGGTCTTTGCATTTTTACTCATTTAAAGGAATTCATCGATTATCCTGGTTTCTTCCAAACGTTCCAAGTGACCATAGCATCTTAATCTATTACATTGGTACGTCAGTACGTATCGTTTTCTGTACGTTCAATAAACTAATAAACAACAGATACACAACAGAGACCTAAGTCATTAATAATATGTTCTTCACTATATACAACAGTCTGCCGACTCTGTGGTAGCTTCTAGATTCTGCGACTGTAAAAATGTGGTTTTCAGCTGAAGAATTCGTCGAGCAATGTTCGGGGTGCATTTTCATTTGGAAAGGAAGTTTCTTGAAGGTTGTTCTACAGAATACGAAAAAGATGAAAGGAAAGTGCAAGAATATGTGAATAAGGTGGGTGCGGAATGACTTCCCAACGCAGCTAATTTATGGCGTTTTTTGTCAGTCTACCAGAATGCGGGCGGGCGTTATCTTTGAGTAACATCAGTTCACGCAGTCATCCTGGTCGTCGTTCTTGGATTGCATCTCCAAGACGTCTCAGTTCTTGAAAACAAATGTCAGCAGTGATTGTTATTCCTCGGGGTAGCAATTCGCAGCACAACACACCGTCGCTGTTCCACTAGATGCGTAACATTATCTTTTGTGGATGCGCCCAGGTCTTTGCAGGGGAAGTTGCTTTGTTTGCGTTCAACCATTCCTTTCTTTTCCTTACGTTAGCATAAAGATACCTTTCCTCGTCACCATTAACGATACGGGATAGGAATGGTCGACGATGTTCACGAGCCAATTGATGACGAGAAAGCAGAGATGCACTATGATTTTTCTGACTGGCTTAGAACAGGCGATATCCACACAGCTACTTTGCAAGCTAATGTCACATGATTGTGGAAAAACCACATTTCATCACATTTGCCTGTTCTGCAGTACAATGATGTTGATCATTGGAGATTAATGCTTTTAAGCGATCTTCGTTAAACCCCAATAGTCTTCCTGTGCGTGGAGAGTCACTAAAGTCAAAATGATCCTCCTCAAAAAGAAGCCGTCCGCGGTGGTCTAGTGGTTCTAGGCGCGCAGTCCGGAACCGCGGGACTGCTCCGGTCGCAGGTTCGAATCCTGCCTCGGGCATGGATGTGTGTGATGTCCTTAGGTTAGTTAGGTTTAAGTAGTTCTAAGTTCTAGGGGACTGAAGACCGCAGAAGTTAAGTCCCATAGTGCTCAGAGCCATTTGAACCTCAAAAAGAGAAACCATTTTCTTTCCGTATTCTGTCCAATACCATTATCCTTAGATGCCCCAAATGTTTCTTTCGAGGCCCCGGCTGCTGTCATCCCTCTACTGCACTTAAACAGAAGAATAGAAGAATGTCGGAAATGTTCCGATTTCTCCACTTAGCACTCCATTTTCTAGCGTCCACAGCTCCACTCACTAGCTCTAAACTACAGTGACATTATGTACACTCAAATAGCAACAGTGAACTACAAATAAAGGACAATCGATAAATCCATAGCAACCGAAATACCAACAGGCAAAAAAAAAAAGCTACGAACTTACGCAGCAATCTACTAAACTGGCGCAGTTTTTCTAGTTGCAAAAACACAAAATTCTAAACGAACAAGATATTCCATATTTCCTGCGCACCAGAGTCGACTCATTCAAGGAATGCGTATTTATGCACAATACTGATTTACAAAATCAGTATCCGCCGGCGGCCTGGTCTCAGTCAACGTGTTAACGGATTTAGGAGAACCATCGAAAGGTGTTTGTTACAGTATGCAGATTTGAAGCGTCGTACTTCAGGATGACGGCACACTGCTGTAATTACTGTGCCAGTTATCTGTTCATCCACGACAGATCCTACGATTACCTAGTTAGAGGTTAAACACAAATGACACGTTGATACAATACGACAAACATTATACGCGAATTTGAAACCACTGGTGACATTATATAAGCTGTGTGCGCATGTTACTGCAATCTGAAACTATTAACCTTTCGCATGCAAAGAAACGATCTCAGCAGTCATTAGGCTGAATACGGACTATCCTATGAAGTAACCATTACGGAGTCCTCTCAATCTAGCAGTAAGCAGGTGAGATTCTATTCACACACAACACACTTGCTGGTTTCGTCAACTCACTTTTCAACCTAAGCTATACGTCGCTTTACACAGATCAGCGCATCACCAAAACCTCTCCACAATAAATATTAGCTAAATGAACATTGTCATTGCTTCCTTTTCTCTCTTTTAGCTTTCTAACACCCAATCGCAGCGTGAATTAAATGGACATTGCTAGTTTGTACAATTTTCCGGAAGAAGCGCTACCGAAGTCACTGCATAGATTTGGCAACTACGTCCGTCTAGGTTACGTCCATCCACACCCTGCTATCCACGATTACAAATAGATGACAACCAAGACGTATATATGGAGACTGATGCGACGAATGAAAATTTGTACCAGGCTAGGATTCGAGCCCAGGTACCTGGAACCACAATGTCATTTCATTAAATGACCGATGCCTAGGTTTCAGGCAGAATCTCCCGATTTGTTTCATGCTGAGGTGTTATTCCAATACTGCTGGAGAGTCTCTGCAATGCTGTTCGAGTTTGTATTCACCCTAATGTGGGTTGAGGCGTGAATGGGAATTTGGACTGAGTGAGGCGTGCCAGAGTAGCCCGTGTAGTTTTGTATAGCCACTGTGCCAGGGTGGCGTAGTGGTTAGCGCATCCGCCTGGTGATCAGGAGACCTGGGTTCGGATCCCGGCCCAGTACAAATTTTCATTTGTAGATTTACTTTGCATATAAACATCACACATGTTTGTGACTTAAAAAGGTCTCTAGAACCAGGTAGTATCATCTGCCTTCAGTAAGGCCTATTAACGCTGGTGGCCGTTTCATAATTACTGCACTGCAGCGACGAGCGGAAAATCCAAGAATATGCTCTTCATTTCACAGAAATGTACGAGCGTCGTTCGATAAGTAATGCCAAACATTTTTTTTAGAAAGCCATTAATATACATAGACAAACGCCCTTGTCGGTACTTCACGTTTGATTGTCCCGTGCGCCGGTGAAGTTTCGAACCGTTCTGGCAGATGGTAGAGCCGTTGTACAGCGTCAAAATGGGATCTACAAACGACTCACGTTACAAGCAGCGTGCTGTTATTAGATTCTTGTGTGCCTAAAAAGGAACCGTGGTGAACATCCATAAACGTTTGTGTGCAGTGTATGACGATGCTACAGTTGAGTACAGTTGAGCGATGGGGAAAGAATGTTAAACCCTCAGAAAATGCAAAAACAGAGCTCCCTGATCAGCCACGTTCGGGACGTCCTGCCGCAGTCACTGCTCCAGACATGCTGAATCGTGCGGATGCCATTATTTGTGCCGACCGGCCGACCACAACTCGACAATTGCCTTATCGACACACTGATATTCGGCCACGCGCGGTCTAGGGCGCCTTGTCACTTTCAGTGCGGCTCCCCCCGTCGGAGTTTAGAGTCCATCACTATATATATATATATATATATATATATATATATATATATATATATATATATATATATATATATATATATATGTGTGTGTGTTGCCCTTAGCGTAATTCAGTTTACGTTAGATCAAGTAGTGTTTAAGCTTAGGGACCGATGACCTTAGCAGTCTGGTCCTATAACACCTTACCACTGATATTCAAAGGTGCGCTCACGATGGGTTCCACGAATGCTCAGAGTGGAACACAAAATTCAAAGAAAAACCGTTTCATCTGAATTGTTTGAGCGTTTTGAGACCGACAGAGATGCCTTTCTGTCACTGATTATGGGGAACGAAAGCTGGGTGCACCACTTTCCTACGGAAACAAAAAGGCAGTCCGTGGAGTGGCATCATCCTCATTCACGACGAAAGAAGAAATTCAAGGCAACCCCCTCTGCTGGAAAAGTGATGGTGACAGTCTTCTGGGGTTGTGATGGCGTCATTTTCGTGGATGTAATGCCAAGAGGGTCAACCATCAATTCAGAGACATACGAGAAGACACTGATTAAACTCAAGTACCATTTTCGAAGCGTTCGGTCGGACAAGAATCCAGCAGACATCTTGTTCCAACACGACAATGCACGCCCACACCCAAGTCTGAGAACCCGGGAACACATCGCCAAATTGGGTTGGACATCATTGCCTTATCTACTCTACTGCCCAGACCTGACATCCTCTGACTTCCATCTCTTTGGGTCGCTTGAAGATTCTCTACGGGCACACACTTTTGAAGATGAGAGTGACAATCATGCAGTGGAAACACGGCTACGCCTACAGGACAAGAGCTTTGACCAGCGGGGAATGCATGCTCTTCCACAACGTTGACGTACGGCCATAGAACGTGATCGAAATTGCGTAGAAAACTAGGACATGGACAGGACATGATGTATATTGTCACCAAATTCTGACTTAACAATAAATATGTTCTGGGAAAAAATGTGGGGCATTACTTATTGAACAACCCTCATAATTTTCAGATATGTTAGTTTTCTTAGGAACCTTATAGCGCGGTACAGCGGAATGGAACGTTACAGGGTAAATATCCCACTAAATGTGACATTACTCCTAACAAAATGAAAATATGAATTCCAAGATTGGGGTGGTCTGATGCCTACAAAAGAAAGCAACTAAACGTTTCCTGAGGGTTATGTCTTGCAGCCAACCACTGAGTTTTGGTTCGGCTGTTGTCCAGAGAGTTACATATAGCTACCAGTTTCGAAAATGTGCTGATGGGCACATGGTGGTGATGCCGTAGTCTTCAATCCGAAGACTAGTTTGAAGCAGCTCACTACGCTAGTCTATTCTGTGCAAGCCTCCGTCTCTGCATAATACTGCATCCTACATCTAAACCTGCTTACTGTAGTTAAGCTTCCGTCTTCAATATTTACCATCCTCATCAACCTCCACTGCCATATAGACTAATCTTTGATGCCTCGGAATGTGTCCTGTCAACCAGTCTTTAGTCAGGTTGTGAAATATGTTTCTTTTTGAACAATTCAAATCAGTGCCACATTACCTATTCGACCTGCTTATCTAATCTTCAGCATACTTCTGTAGCACCACAAATTAAAATCCAATTACGTCTTGTCCGAGTTGCCCATCTTTCAAGTTTTTCTTCTGTACAAAGTTACAGTCCAGACAAATGATTTCAGAAAATACGTCCTAAAACTTAAATTCATTAATTTTATTGCGTCATCAGTCTTCTGATTAGCCCTCCTGTGACAGCCTTTTCATCTTAGAGAGGCAACTGCCGCCGATGCCCTCTATTTCCTGGACGTATTCCAATCTCTGTCTCAGTTCTTAACCTATACAGCTCCCTCTAGTACCATGGAATGGCTGTCTTAACAGATGTCCTGTCATCCTGTCGCTTCTTCCTGTCGTATTTCAGACAAAACTTTAAATGATTTTCGAAAATACTGTAACTTTAAATATGCTGTAGGCCTATATCAATAACAAGAACGTCAATATGCGGAAAACAGACTTAAGGGAAGACAACCTAAAAAAAGAAAACCTCCAGTAATTCATATACTACCAACATAAAAACTTAGCTGTTAACAGCTGTTCATTATCTACCGCATACTAATCTCCTATTGGCTTCCTCCACCGTGACACGTAGACGTGTTACCAACAGACTACACCGTGAGAAAGAGTAGCGCGTGGGCTGTCTTACGTGCAGTTCAGAGCCCAAGATTAGACACTTCAGTCATGGTATGGAGAAAGACCATAAGAAGTTTTAATTAGTACATTCTCTCCCCTCCCCAAAGGCTTAACCACAGCGACGTCTCAATCTGTTTCGTTTACGATGCACTCTAAATGTCAAACGGTGAAGAATGCCATGCAACCCGCCTGCTTTAACGAGTAACTATGAAGCAGAAAGGCGCGTATTTTAACTGTCAAAGCAGCCTTTTGTCTCTTCGAACACATTAAAAACCTGAAAATATCAGAACAAGATAAAGGAAACTGGAAACAAATACGACATACCGCACGATGTATTTTTTAAAAAAGATGAGCATAACGAAAATTTTGTTGTGTACCTCATGTTATAGACCCCGAACGTACAATTCAAAGTAATAAACATACGTTACCTCCGGTCACCCACAGTTTTCTGAATGGGTGCTTTAATTCTTCAGTAACTCTGATCTTTTCACGATTTAGCTTTCCTGTAGCAACTCTCAACCTATCTTAGACCTTGGTCTATTAGAGAACAATGTCACCACAAAATTTTTTTAAGAAAGCTGCGTCGGTGACAAGCTAGACAGCACTGTCGTCAAATTCACTACATCTGCAGTTCACCACGAAAGAGTATTGTCGTGGATAAACTTGCTACTTTGGACAAGAACAAAAATCTGACGTTTATCTACTTTCCAAACATTTGTTTTGTAGGATTGTGGGCCTGCTGGCAGCTGACAACGGTGTGGCATGTCATCGAGTGAATACGGCACTGAATGTGCGATACTCAAATTTTATTCCAAAAAACAAAACCAAATTAAAGACTTTGGGACTGTAGCTAACCTGAAAGCTCCACGAGGAAAATTAAATTTAACCAGTAGATCAAGCATGTGATGCTCATTATGTCGCATGCGATATATCGCAATCAATTACTGAATACGGAAACATTACCCTCTTCTTAGAGTTGCAAATCGTTCTGAAACGATAGCCACATTTGACAGCAGGAGGAGGGGGTAAAGTTCAATGTCCTGTTTATGTATTGGTCATCAGACCGGCCACTAGAGCTAACTGAAAATTCGGCCATATACTTATTGACAGCCAGAATTACGTAGGGACACCACCCTCGTTCTCTAAGACTTCCCACAGTCGATGTAAGTTATATGCACCAAAATAATCGGAGCTTTTCATGTTACATAATACAGAACTTCTGAATTCGGTTTACAATTTTAGTTAGGGGAAAGTGCGTTACATTTGGAGTGAATTTTGACTACGATGGAATCTCATAGAAATTAAACATCACTGAACCAAACTCCAAGCATGTTTGACACGATTTAAATTTGGGACAAATGTTGTCGAAAATGAATACTATGGATCAAACTGCCACCACAAAATTTGTTTCTTACACACTTTCAGTTGATTCGCCAACCCTCAATCGAGCCATAGCCTTGCAACCTAATCCCGACGTTGGGTGAGATTACAAAAGTGACGTTACACTCACCATTTTACATACATAAATAAACTAATTTCACTACGCTCCCACAAACAGCGGAAAGATCCGCCCTCCTCCTAGATTTAAAAACAGTTTTTACGTGAAGGCCGCATTTTCATATGCCATGAGGTATGAGGTGATTTATGTTTAACGTCCTGTTGACACCGTGGTCGCTAGACGCTTAGCATAAGCTCTAGTGGACCAGGTCGGCCATGGATTTGTTAACTATGCAATTCAGACACTCCCTTCAAGTGATTAGGGAAACCACATGCAACGCAATTCATAATACCCTTACCTCCCGACAAGCGTTTTGTGTATTGAACACTCGTTGCTACACTCCAGCTTTGCTGAGTGAGTGCATGAATGGAAGGAATTGAGGTGTTGAGAAGGTGTTGCGGCCCAGAAACTAGTCACGGAAAACAATAAGTATAAATGAATAAAATACTCAGAATGTCTGGAAGTAGTTACTCAAATCTCCTGGGGGAAAAATAACCGGTCTCAGAATTTCAGCCGAAAGAACAGTATTCACTAAAGTGCACCAAAATGCATAGAAACAAAGACCGCGTTAGCAAATTTGAATGTCCTGGAGGAATCACAGCAGAATGGACTAGAGAAAGTTATAATAGATGTCAGAGTTAATGAAATGGAAAGAATATAGTTTAAAAAAATTATGTACCACAGGAAATAAATATCTAGAAAAATAAAACCAAAACCTACCACAATATTAGGACCAGAACGTTTATATTCATTGCTGAACAATAAGCTATA
Source organism: Schistocerca serialis cubense (assembly GCF_023864345.2). Taxonomy (NCBI): domain Eukaryota; kingdom Metazoa; phylum Arthropoda; class Insecta; order Orthoptera; family Acrididae; genus Schistocerca; species Schistocerca serialis. The sequence goes on from NC_064643.1 coordinate 336,043,201, forward strand.
AGCTGAACAGATTAGGGGTACGCCAACGGCTAATCATTAGAAAAATAATGAGTACAATAAAAATTACAGATGGTTGGAAAGTGACAAGTAACGAGGATGTATAGGAAAAATAGAAAATATCGAAAGTAATAAAGTTAATATCAGCTTTTTCCCGACATCTCTACCGAATGTATGAGAAGAGGGAAACAAAACAAACAGCCCTGTATTGCCGAAAAAAGATATCGACAAAAGCAAGGATTACAGAAATGAAAGAACTATAAAGAAACATCGAAGAATGAGCAGTAACAAAAAAAAAAAACTTAAGAGCAACATACTAAATCTAGAAGACTTTCGAAGGAGAACAACTTAGTAACTGGAAACAAGATGGACAGAAGACAAGAAAAAAAGGACATGGGAAAATTTAGTACTGGAAAGATCGGAAACAGCGAAGGTGATGATAGTCATGTTAGATTAGATTTACTTTCATTCCAATTGATCCGTAATGAGGAGGTCCTCCAGGATGTAGAACATGTCAGAAAAACAACAATACATGACAAATATTTACAACTCTAAGAAATAAGCTAACGTAACATTCCACAGGTCCCAAGTTGCACGGTCGTCATCTTTTAATGAACGCTATATGAAAGAATCATTTTACAAATACTAATGCACTGAACTGGTGAAGTCAGAATGTGTACACACCCACACACACACATTAATATATATATATATATATATATATATATATATATATTAGTGTTACAAAAAGGTACGGCCAAACTTTCAGGAAACATTCCTCACACACAAAGAAAGAAAATGTGTTATGTGGACATGTGTCCGGAAACGCTTACTTTCCATGTTAGAGCTCATTTTATTACTTCTCTTCAAATCACAATCATGGAATGGAAAAACACAGCAACAGAACGTACCAGCGTGACTTCAAACACTTTGTTACAGGAAATGTTCAAAATGTCCTCCGTTAGCGAGGATACATGCATCCACCCTCCGTCGCATGGAATCCCTGATGCGCTGATGCAGCCCTGGAGAAGGCGTATTGTATCACAGCAATCCACAATACGAGCACGAAGAGTATCTACATTTGGTACCGGGGTTGCGTAGACAAGAGCTTTCAAATGCCCCCATAAATAAAAGTCAAGGGGGTCGAGGTCAGGAGAGCGCGGAGGCCATGGAACTGGCCCGCCTCTACCAATCCATCGGTCACCCAATCTGTTGTTTAGAAGCGTATGAACACTTCGACTGAAATGTGCAGGAGCTCCATCGTGCATGAACCACATGTGTCGTACTTGTAAAGGCACATGTTCTAGCACACAGGTAGAGTATCCCGTATGAAATCATGATGACGTGCTCCATTGAGCGTAGGTGGAACAACATGGAGCCCAATCAAGACAACAATGCCTGCCCAAACGTTCACAGGAAATCTGTGTGGATGACGTGATTGCTCAATTGCGTGCGGATTCTCGTCAGCCCACACATGTTTATTGTGTAGATTTACAATTTGATTACGTTGGAATGAAGCCTCATCCGTAAAGAGAACATTTACACTGAAATGAGGATTGACACATTGTTGGATGAACCATTCGCAGAAGTGTACCCGTGGAGGCCAATCAGCTGCTGATAGTGCCTGCACACGCTGTACATGGTACGGAAACTACTGGTTCTCCCGTAGCACTCTCCATACAGTGAAGTGGTCAACGTTACCTTGTACAGCAGCAACTTCTCTGACGCTGACATTAGGGTTATCGTCAACTGCACGAAGAATTACCTCGTCTATTGCAGGTGTCCTCGTCGTTCTAGGTCTTCCCCAGTCGCGAGTCATAGGCTGGAATGTTCCGTGCTCCCTAAGACGCCGATCAATTGCTTCGAACGTCTTCCTGTCGGGACACCTTCGTCCTGGAAATCTGTCTCGATACAAGCGTACCGCGCCACGGCTATTGCCCCGTGCTAATCCATACATCAAATGGGCATCTGCCAACTCCGCATTTGCAAACATTGCACTGACTGCAAAACCACGTTCGTGATGAACACTAACATGTTGATGCTACGTACTGATGTGCTTGATGCTAGTACTGTAGAGCAATGAGTCGCATGTCAACACAAGCACCGAAGTCAACATTACCTTCCTTCAATTGGGCCAACTGGCGGTGAATCGAGGAAGTACAGTACATACTGACAAAACTAAAATGAGCTCTAACATGGAAATTAAGCGTTTCCGGAAACATGTCCACATAACAGCTTTTCTTTATTTGTGTGTGAGGAATGTTTCCTGAAAGTTTGGCCGTACCTTTTGTAACACCCTATATATATATATATATATATATATATATATATATATATATATATATATATATATATATATATATACACACACACAAATCAGTTGGTTCTACTGAGAAATTCATGAATGGAGTAAAAGGAGTTGGCCACCAATAAATCCTTTAGGGTTCTCTTAAACTGGATTTCATTGGTTGTTAAGCTTTTTATGGCTGCTGGCAAGTTATTGAAAGTGTGTGTTCCTGAATAATGCACACCTTTTTGTACGAGACTAAGTGACTTTAAATCGTTGTGAAGATTATTCTAATTACTAGTCGATACGAAGACAGAAAGTAAGTCAATAGATCAGATATTAGCTGCGGAATGTAGGTTCTAAATCATTAAGCCAAGCAGTGGAGAAAAACATTTCGAGGGGAAGAAATCTCGAGAACTGCTGACAATTAATCCGGCAGTGAATGACAGTTTCAGCGTGACTGACTCACCAGATACGGCGTCGGGGACGCTGCCTCCCGGGCTGCGGCAGCGCGAACAGCTGGGTGTACCTGCGGGCGGCGGCGGACAGTGTTAAGCACCGGAGGCCGGTGGCAGAAGAAGGCAACGACGGCCCGCTTATCTGGTGATAAGGTCCGGCCTAGCAGCTCGGCTCGACTGACGGCGGCGGAACCAGAAAGAGCGCGACTGCCGTGTGACGGACCGCGCACCGGCCATTACACAACGCCGCACGCTCCAGCGCCGCGCCACGGCCTCCGCCGTACGTAGGAAGACTACCGGCACCCGGCCACAACAGCCGCGAGCCACTGCTGATAACAACGGTTCCGAGGACGAAAGAGTTCTTCACAGCCAGAACAGCAGTGGGATTAGCACGTACTTGCTGTTCTGACAGATGGTAGACGGATATCGAATTTGTCCGGAGCGCCATTTGCTTGAATGAAGCGAGTGTAAGGATCGCAGTTTCACCTTAAAGGCCCCAACACACGCACCAATTTATCGACCGACCGACCAATTTTGTGGCAGCCCACGCACGACCCGACCAGCTGCGCTCACAAGGGGAAGGCCTCAGACACGGCCAACCGATTCGGCTCAAATTTGGCGGGTCGCTTGTGTACAACCTAAAACGAAGGACTCTAACAAGGGAACCTCCCCATCGCACCTCCCTTAGATTTAGTTATAAGTTGGCACAGTGGATAGGCCTTGAAAAACTGAACACAGATCAATCGAGAAAACAGCAAGAAGTTGTGTGGAACTATGAAAAAAATAAGCAAAATATGCAAACTGAGTAGTCCATGTGCAAGATAGGCAACATCAATGAGAGTGGGAGTTCAGGAGTGCGATGGTCCCTTGGTTAGCGTGAGCAGCTGCGCAACGAGAGGTCCTTGGTTCAAGTCTTCCCTCGAGCGAAAAGTTTAGTTTATTTTATTTAATTTATGAATATCGCATCCACAAGATACCTAAATCGCGCAAGGTAGAAGAATCTTTTTACCCATTCGCCAAGTGTACAAGTTAGGTGGGTCGACAGCATATTCCTGTCATGTGACGCACATGCCGTCACTAGTGTCGTACAGAATATATCAGACGTGTTTTCCTGTGGAGGAATCGGTTGACCTATGACCTCGCGATCAAATTTTTTCGCTTCCCATTGGAGAGGCACGTCCTTTCGTCTATTAATCGCACGGTTTTGCGGTGCGGTCGCAAAACACAGATACTAAACTTATTACAGTGAACAGAGACGTCAATGAACGAACGGACAGATTATAACTTTGCGAAAATTATGAAAGTAAACGTTTCACTCGAGGGAAGACTTGTACCAAGGACCTCTTGTTCGCCGGCCGGAGTGGGCGAGCGGTTCTAGGCGCTACAGCCTGGAACCGCGCGACCGCTGCGGTCGCAGGTTCGAATTCTGCCTCGGGCATGGATGTGTGTGATGTCCTTAGGTTAGTTAGGTTTAAGTAGTTCTAAGTTCTAGGGGACTGATGACCTCAGATGTGGAGTCCCATAGCTCTCAGAGCCATTTGATCCATTTGAACCTCTCGTTCCGCAGCTGCTCACGCTAACCACGGGACCACGGCGCTCCTGAGTTCACACAATGTCCTTGATGTTGCATATCTTGCACATGGACTACTCAGTTTGTATATTTTGATTATTTTTTCATAGTTCCACACAACTTCTTCCTATTTTCTCGATTGGTCTGCGTTCAGTTTTACAAGGCCTATCCACTGTGCCAACTTATAACTACATCTCAGGGGGGTGCGATGGGGAGGTTCCCTTGTAAGATATTTTGGGTCAACACACCCGCAATTTCGAGAAAATCACCCCTAAAGGGTATGACTAGCAATCGACTCAAAATTGGAGCGATCGATAGAAAATTGTAAATAGAGAATTTTTCACCATCAGCTATGGGGTCCGCAAACGTAAAATTTTCCAGAAATCGAGGAAATAAACTTTTACAACTGCCGCTTCTGTACCCACATTGTTAACACCTTTCGTCGATAGCGCAATGGCCAAGGTAATTGGCTGGGAATCGGAAAACCCGGGTTCTGATTTCGAAGAAACTTAGCGGATGTTATTCTTTTCGTTTGTATTTTTCCATATCTCAATTGATAGAGATAGGAGGGTTAATAAGGTAAGTAAATCAATAAGGAATGATGATAATAGTCACCTCATTAACCTTCCTATCCCTATTAATTGAGATATGGAAAAATACAAAGGAAAATAACAACATCCACTAGATTTCTTCGAGATTCGAACCCGGGTTCTCTAAGTCCCAGGCAGTTACTTTGGCCCTTGCGCTATCGGTGCTGTCGGCGAGAAGCGTTTACCATGTGGGTACAGAAGCGGCAGTTGTAAAAGTTTCTTACCTCGATTTCTGGAAAAGTATGCATTTTCGGACCCTATACCTGATGATGAAACCCGGCCGCGGTGGTCTAGCGGTTCTAGGCGCGCAGTCCGGAACCGCGCGACTGCTGCGGTCGCGGGTTCGAATCCTGCCTCGGGCATGGATGTGTGTGATGTCCTTAGGTTAGTTAGGTTTAAGTAGTTCTAAGTTCTAGGGGACTGATGACCACAGATGTTAAGTCCCATAGTGCTCAGAGCCATTTGAACCTGATGATGAAAAATGCTGTATTTACAATTATCTATCGATCCCGCCAATTTTGAGTCGATTGCTCGTCATAAACTTTAGGGGTGATTCTCTCATAATTGCGGGGGTGTTGACCCAAAATAAGTTAGATTCCTTCGTTTTGGGTTGTACACAAGCGACCTGCCAAATTTGAGCTGAATGGGTTGGCCGTGTCTGAGGCCTTCCCCTTGTCAGTGATTACAGCACCGCCCTGTTCTAGCGATTCGTTCATCATAAGTTCACTGAGTTTACGATGTACAAGATCCTTTTAGGTTTTACACAGAACCAAAAACTGGAGTTTGCGTAGGCTGTTTCAGAGGTAACAAGGACAGAAAAGCCGAGAGAAAGCTGTCGACTAATGGAAGGTTAATTCACCCACATTCTGTTATTTAAGCGGATGGCCGGCCAGGGTGGCCGAGCGGTTCTAGGCGCTACAGTCTGGAACCGCGCGACCGCTATGGTCGCAGGTTCGAATCCTGCCTCGGGCATGTATGTGTGTAATGTCCTTAGCTTGGTTAGGTTTAAGCAGTTCTAAGTTCTAGGTGACTGATGACCTCAGAAGTTAAGTCCCATAGTGCTCAGACCCATTTGAACCATTTTTTAAGCCGCTGGGAGCCGACAATTTTCGTTACTACCTAAGGACAGATGAATCATACTGTTCGGAACAGCTGAATATCAACAATACATTCCTAACGAAAAACAATATAGTTCAAATGGTTCAAATGGCTCTGAGCACTATGGGACTTAACATCTGAGGTCATCAGTCCCCTAGACTCAGAACTACTTAAACCTAACTAACCTAAGTACATCACACACATCCATACCAGAGGCAGGATTTGAACCTGCGACCGTATCAGCAGCGCGTTTCCGGACTGAAGCGCCTAGAACCGCTCCGTCACAACAGCCGGCAACAATATAGTTATGAGAGAGGTTGTAAGTTGCGAGGAGAGGCTGCTAGCTATATCACTATTTGCAGTCACCGGCAGAAGTTAAGAGAACCTCATATTCAGTGCTGTTGTATCCGCACAGTCATTCTTTAAAATGATTCCTGAAACCTGCAACGCCATTTATAGTAGACTGATGAAATAAATCACGGTAAAGTAAAATTAATAAAACAATAGATGTTCTTGTAAATGTCATTAATTTATTTATTTATGTAGCATAAATGATGACCTGTAAGGTTAAGAAACTCATTTCAGATTCGCAGAAGAAAGGCTACACATTTTGGTGGTGCACATGGTCTAATAAATACAACTACATATACGAAAGAAATGAAGCATTTAGCAACTGTTAGGATTGTAAAAAAATTCCACTCTTCGCCCTTCATAGTAGAGGATCTGGATATAGACTGGACACTTGTTAAAACTTATAACAACGAAGCAAGTATATTTTATGAATTAACGTCCATTGAACGTCGATATTTCGGTTTTTAGACCTCATTTCCTATAAGTATCGGAACTAAACCCTTAAGAGAGAAACACAGAAGATCGACGCACTTTTATTGCGTGCGCCACACGAAACCATTACGGATTCGTTAAATAATGAAAAAAGTGCTTCATTTCCTGCATCTATATTGCTATCCTCCTCGCATGACATGTCCCACCTGCAGTCCTTAAATTTCTCCAGAAACTCTGTGCTTAATGTTTCGCCTGTTTCGCACCCTGTCATGTATATTACAACAGCAGCTAATCACGCGCGCGGTGAAAAAAGGCGAACTTTTGTCGGCCGGTTGGTACATAGCAAAATTTGTTGGGTGTAGTGGTGGGGAAGTTGGCTGTCGGGTGATCCTACTCACCCGACATCCCGAAAAGGAAAGTTCGTTGGATGGTCAAAATGCCTACACACGTCCAATTTGTGGTCCGGTCTGTCGATCTGTTGGTTTGTGTAGGACCCTCAACGTTGAGTCGACGTTGAGGCTATTAAACCAGGCTATAACTGTAGCAACAGAAACTAAAAGATTCTGTCTCGTGAATCTTTCCTGTTCATTTAGAACTGGAATGAAGCTGTCACTCAGCAGTAAGCATCAACAACACCCACTCTCCAGTTTTCCATTCAGCAGTTGGAGCACCCTAGGGATCTGCACTATGCCTTCCTTGCAGTCCATCCTACCCTCCATTTGTCCCAACGATCCATCAGACTTCATTTCTTGATGCCTTTCCATCAAAGCCGCAAAACTCCAAGAAATAATTTTAGAAAAAAATCAGGTGAGCATTCTGTGCCTTAGACCTTCACCTGACAGTCCACAGATTTCCACACACCTAGGAAACACATTAAAATTTATTGGATTAAACCTCTCCGAAACTAGCGAGGAACTCTCACTGTAAACTGTCCAAAACAAAGCCCACAACAGATTAAAACTACCAACTGCCTGAACATGGGATTAAATCCCATGAGCACCACCAATACATGTAAAACCACCATCTTTCCTGTTTTTACTCACGCCATTGTATCGTGAACTCCGATGCTTCCAAGTTTTTTCGCTCTCTTCAAATTCTGTAACGACATACACACTGACTCACTTCCCGTTCCCAACTAACTGTTCCCATTAGTTACCTGTACCAGATAATGAAGTTCTTAAAATGTCTCATACATGTAGAACACCATCGCCTCTACCAAATCTCCAGTAAACTTGAGTTCCAACGCCCTATGGCATCCTTAACCTTCTACTTCACCTACATCAATACATCACGCTTTCCCTTCATCTCCACACCATGTTCTTTCCAATCGCCTTACCCTCTCAAACCATGAAATCATCCCTGATACCCAGCCATTTTTCCAAATATAACCAACCCAAACCATCCCATCCCGAATGAAGGCTCTCTTAACATCTTCGCCCCACCTATTATTTACTTCTCACGTAGACATCTCACACCTTATTCCGGATAACATAAAACTAAAAATACGTATCTCCGCTATCAAACCTAAAGGACCGCCCCCTGCGGACGGACTGTCATGTCATCTTCTGCCATATAGCGTCTTTCGGATACGGAATGAAGGTGCATGGGAGCAGCATACCGCTCTTCTGGCCGTTGTCTGCCATCCAGAACCTGTAGCTGCTACTTCTCGTTCAAGCAGCTCCTCAACTGGCATCACGAGGGTGAGTCGATCCCGTTGCATTCCTCCCAATGAGGAAAAATCTGTGATAGTATGTGGCACTGAACCTGGGTTTGCCACATGGCAGTCAGCCGACTAACTACTAAACTAGGGAGGTCGACTCTTCCATATACCATCCTTTCCAATTGCTTTCCAGTCCCGACACACAGTACCAGGAACCTCAGTTTTAACAACCTCTTAATGAGGATACAGTGGATCATATCATTATCATTGTGAGCTAAACGTCACATACTTTACCGTATTTACTTTTTATATTAAAATTTTATAATTCAATGACTGTAGACCAAGAAATTGTCCGCTGCCTGCCAACCAACTTTCCACCCCCCCCCCACCCCCCTCCACTCAAGCAGGGGAGATATAAATAACTGCTAACTGAACATACAAATCACTCAGTAGCGGAGTGTTCGATGTATGGCAACTTTCTGGCTGGTCAAAACTAACTGCCTGTTTTGGAAACAACCTCTAAGCTAAAGCTAAGTCATTTCTCTGTGATACCCTTTCTTCCAGGAATGATAGTCCCGCGAGTTATGTAGAGAACTTTTGTGAAGCTTGGGAAATACACTGAAGCACCAAAGAAAGTGGTATAGGCATGCGTATTCAAATACAGAGATACGTAAACAAGCAGAATACGGCGCTGCAGTCGGCAACGCCTATATAAGACAACAAGCGCCTGGTGCAGTTGTTAGATCGGTTACTGCAGCTACAACAGGAGGTTATCAAGATTTAAGTGAGTTTGAACGTAGTGTTATAGACGGCGCACGTGTGATGGGACACAGCATCTCCGAGGTACCGATGAATTGTGGATTTTCCCGTACGACCATTTCACGAGAGTACCGTGAATATAAGAAATTCGGTAAAACATCAAACCTCCGACATCACTGCGTCAGGAAAAAGATCCTCCAAGGACGGGACCAACAACGAGTGAAGAGCATCTTTCAACGTGACAGAAGTGCAACCCTTGCGCAAATTGCTGCAGATTTCAGTGCTGGGCCATCAACAAGTGTCAGCGTGCGAACCATTCAACGAAACATCATCGATACGGAATTTCGGAGCCGAAGGCCCGCCCGTGCACCCTTGATTACTGCACGACACAAAGCTTTACGCCTCGAATGGGCCCCTCAACACCGACAATGGACGGTTAATGACTAGAAACGTGTTGCCTGGTTGGACGAGTCTCGTTTCAAATTGTACCGGATGGACGTGTACGGGTATGGAGACAACCTCGTGAATCCAAGGACCCTGCATGTCAGCAGGGGACTGTTTAAGCTGTTGGAGAGTCTGTATTGGTGTGGGGCGTGTGCTGTTGGAGTGATATGGGACCCCCAATACGTATAGATATGACTCTGACAGGTGACACGTACGTAAGCATCCTGTCTGATCACCAGCACCCCTTCATGTCCACGCACTTTGCGGGGGTCGCCTGATTGACAAGGTATTGTGTAGATTTTATCCCTCCACAACTCCAGATCGTTCTTTGCCGAACCGAGAAGAGCACAAGTGGGCGGAAGATTACTTTGGCATGGTGTTTTCTTAAGGTTCTGCCTAATTTCGACGAAATATTGCCAGCATATGGGAGGAAGCCCTGGACTTAAACAACTGCTTCTTCTGCTCTTGATCTTGAGGGTGGACACGTTTCGTTCTCTTTAAATCGAGGGAGGTAGCGCAGTAGTTAGCAAACCGGACTTGCATTCGGGAAGACTACTGTTCAAAACCGCGTCCGACCATCTTGATTACGGTTTTTCGTGATTTCCCTAAATCGCTTAAGGCAAATGCCGCGACGGATCCTTCGAAAGGGCACGGCGGCTTATCTTCTCCATCCTTCTCTAAGCCGAGATTGTGTTCCGTCTCTGATCACCTCGTTGATGGTGCGACGTTAAACTCAAATCTCCTCTTCTTCCTCTTCCTCCTTAAAGCTGTGCACATCTGATGTGGAGAGTATCCATTATCTTTGGACACAGACTGTAGGTGTTCCAGCTCTTCTACAAGGCTGTCTGCATCAGAAACAACATGTGTCCGGTGCACCTACGTTCGAAGGACACTCATAGTTTGTGATGGGTGATGGCAGCTAGACGCCTGGAGTTTTAAATCTGTATGCGTGGGCTTACGGTATACGGAGTTTCCCAAGGTTCCTTCTATTTTCCGACTGGCCAAGACATCCAGAAACGGCAGACAACCTCCTTCTCTGATTCCATCGAAACTCGATAGAGGTCGCTCATGTAGAGGCTGTCGTTGCGTATCCATCCCCGCGTCAATATTTTGGTATAAAGTCAGCGACGTGAACCGGCAATCTGCAATGCTAAACACTCACCTGAAGATTACTGTATGATTGTCAGCCTAAATATCGTGGCAAGAATTCCGGTCATTCGGCTGCAACCCTGAAACTTCATGGAATACTCTACGCCTGGCAAAATTCAGGTAGCACTTGAAAGGATGTGTTGTTATAGAGGCTTAATCTATTGGAAATGTAGGTGTCGTTTAGAACTGGGGAGGAAATGGGACATGACGTGTCTATAGGAACGATATTAGAATGCCGGCCGGAGTGGCCGAGCGGTTCTAGGCGCTACATTCTGGAACCGCGCGACCGCTACGGTCGCAGGTTCGAATCCTGCCTCGGGCATAGATGTGTGTGATGTTCTTAGGTTAGTTAGGTTTAAGTAGTTCTAAGTTCTAGGGGACTGATGACCTCAGAAATTAAGTCCCATAGTGCTCAGAGCCATTTGAACCATTTTGATATTAGAATGCCGCTGAAGTAATTTAGGGAAACGACGGAAAACTCAAATCTGGATCGCAGGTCAGGAACTTGAACCTTGCCTCCTCGTGTGTATGAGTATAATGATGTAACTACTGCACCACCTGGAAGAGTGTTACACTCATCGAAAATTTCATTAGAGATGGCTCCTGCTTTCGAGAGAATGGACTTCTGGTCGGGGCGGCAAATGGCATAGTCCGATGTGTCACGGGAGCAGATGTCGTCAGATGTTATGCCTGCCGTCGGCTAGACAGTCGAGCGTAAGGTATTCGAGGCGCGCGTTATCAGCGCTCTTGATCGCGGCCAAGTCACTGGCGTCTGACGCACGGGACGCTACATCGAAGGCGTCCTGCAGGCTCTGGGGCTATGTCGTGGCACGAAGCCAAGAGTAAACCGCGATTCACTCGCTTCGAAGAGAATTATCGCTGCAGCAGTCAAATACCGTGAACACCAAGTGTTGATGGCAGGGGTCGTATCACGGATATATGTCTTTCATTGCAGCAATTCGCTTGTCTGCTGACTAATGAACATCTGGCGCGCACTCTGAGTTTGTGAGTTTTGTAGAGATGTAGTGTGTTGATATTTCTGCGGAGCTGAAGACACTTAAAGCAGTATTTTGCTTTCACATTCGTTGGCTTAGCTAACTCACAGCCGAACTGTCACAAACCAACCGTGGGGTGAGCAACAGAATAGTCACTACAACCAGGCTCTTTTGCTTTCACATTCGTTGGCTTAGCCAACTCACAACAAACTGTTTCATTCCAAACTAAAATAGACCTCGTTTGAAGATGGGAAAACCAGCGTGAAACTGGTAAAGGCAAAGTACGTTGTCGTACTTTGACTGGTCGAAGTTTCCTCAATCTATGGACATATATTAAAAGTAATCCACTAGTAACGAGCATTGTAGACTACAACATACCGCGCTACACAGCTAGACAGGTAACAATTTTTCAGCCTGCCTCTATGCTACCTGCGAACGCCGTTTATCCCAACAAGAGCCTTAGGGTCCGCAGCAGTGTCTCCGCTTTATATTGTCCTGTGCAAGGATCTTCATCTCTGTTACATCCATCTCAACCTGGGTACTGAAGCCGAACCTTCGTTTCCCACTACAAATTTTACTCCCTCAACTATCCTCCGTTACCTAACTGGCAATTCCTTGTTGCCTCAAAATGTATCCTGTCTGCTGATCCCTTCTTTTTCTCAAGTTGTGCCACAAATTTTTTCTTATCATCAAATTCTAGTTATACGGTCTACCTGGCTAATCTTCAGCATTCTCCTGTAGTACCAAATTTCGAAAGCGCCTATTCTCTTTTTCTCTCAACTTCTTGTCATCCAACTTTAACTTCCGTATAAGGCTACAGTCCACAATTTTTATTTTCAGAAATAAATTCCCAACACTTAAAATATACAAGATAGTAAAATATTTCTCATTTTCAGAAACTCTCTTCTTACTATTTCTAGTCTGACTTCCATTTCCACGCTACTTTGGCCATCGGTAATAGTTTTCCATCCCAAACAGCATTTTCCTCTACTTCTTTTAGTGTCTCATTCCATGACCTGCTTCCCTAAGCAACACATAACTTAATTATACTACGCCCTGTTACCACTGATTTACTTTTGTTGATGTTCACCTTATAACCTCTTTTCAAGACAGAATGACAAAATCATCAGCAAACTTCAAAGTTTTTCAGTACAACGAAAAACCAACCGAAGTTTCAGATTCCACTTTTGTTATTCACTCGATGACTAGTTTCGGGGGCGGCCGCTGTGATCGTGCGGTTCTAGGCGCTTCAGTCCGGAACCACGCGGCTGCTACGGTCGCAGGTTCGAATTCTGCCTCGGCCACGGATGTGTGTGGTGTCCTTAGGTTAGTTAGGTTTAAGTAGTTCTAAGTCCAGGGGACTGATGACCTCAGATGTTAAGTCCCACAGTGCTTAGAGCCATTTGAACAATTTTGAACTAGTTTCGGGCCGGGACCTATTTTCAAATCATTCTAACAGATAGTCCAATTGGGATTTCCCAAAATGCAAAAACCATGTCAAAATGCGCAGACGAACAGCTACAGCGATGGTTTTTGCGTTTTCGGAAATACGAGTTGACTATCTGTTACTATGATTTCAAAATGTGTCCCGGCCAGAAACTAGTCATCGAGTGAATAATAAAGTGAAATTTGCAACTTTGGCTGGCTGTTCGTTGTACTGGTTAACTGATTATTCAACGAACAGTCTACAACCCCGTCTCACTGCCTTCTCAACCACAGCTTCCCTTTCATGCCCCTCGGCTGCTATATCTGCGGTCCGCTTTCTGTACAAGGTGTAAATAACCTCCGCTCCCTGCATTTTATCCCAGACACTTTCTGAATTTCAAAGGTGCATTCTGGTCAATATTGTCAAAAGCTGACTCTCTAAATCTACAAATAATAAAAAATTTGCTTTGACTTTCTTAATTCTTTTCTTCTTAGTGATATGGTCACTACTGCCTCACGTGTGCCTACACTTCTCCAAAATTAAAACTAATCTTCCCAGAGTTCGGTTGCTCCATTCTTCTGCAAATAATTCGTAACGCTTTTGGAACCATGATTTGCGATCCAGAAACACCTCTTTTCTGTAGGGTACAGATGCCAGTCTATCACGTGTTTCTCTGCTCACAGAACAGAAGTTCTTCTTCTTCTTGTTCCTCTTCTTCTTCTTCTTAGCATTAATTCTGTATAGCTCGGGAACATTGTACTCAAGATCTGGCAAATATAGAGGATGGTTGTAATTAAGCTTTCGCTACTTGAACCAGTTTAGGCGGAAAACTGTTTACCATATGGGTAGGAATGATGTTCGTGCCGTGTGCTGCAGGATTTGCATTGTTATTAGTGTTAGTTCCATGACTTACCGTTAGGCGCCGTTACTAGTACGGCGGTGTAGGGTTGAAAGACAAGCATCACTGTGCATGCAATTGCAGACGGTCAACATGGGTCTGGACAAGGTGGGCAGGGATTTACTCGTAAAGCTGTTTTATCAAAACAACAGCAATAGTATTGCTGCACTTCGCAAGTATCGCCGCATTAAAGGAGTACGGAGAGGTCCTATTTCCGCACCAGGCTTGGAGAACATGATTCGCAAATTCTAATTAACGGGCGACTTGGGAGTTGCTACTGGGAGAGACCAACAGTCAAATGCGCCACAAAACCAACAGTCAAATGCGCCACAAATTGCTGAAGAAGTTTCTGTTACCATGGCTGAGAATGCTGGACATCTTGCGCGATCTACAAGCGTCGCACAAGCTGCGTCACGGTAGCTGAACATTCCATGACCCATCGTTCTAAAAGTCAGACAGCAAAAGAGAAGTTTCTAATGGGGTACCAGGGTACCAGGCAAGTGGTCGTCACACTGAGCAACATTTGTAATGTGGAACGTAGACGTGGTATGGAATTAACAAATATTACCCTCTCATGTGGAACTTAAAATGTGTTTCTTTCGGTGATTTATTCGTTACTTCTCTGCAGCACGTCCTTACAAACATATCTACAAAGTTTCACTGTCCTGCGATCACTCATTTTTCATGGAGTCACTCTCAAGTGTCAAAAGTTTAATTATAACCACCCTGTATTATACACTACTGGCCATTAAAATTGCTACACCAAGAAGAAATGCAGGTGATAAACGGGTGTTCATTCGACTGATATGTGATTACATTTTCACGCAATTTGGGTGCATAGATCCTGAGAAATCACTACCCAGAACAACCACCTCTGGCCGTAATAACGGCCTTGATACGCCTGGGCATTGAGTCAAACAGAGCTTGGATGGCGGGTACAGGTTCAGCTGCCCATGCAGCTTCAACACGATACCACAGTTCATGAAGAGTAGTGAATGACATATTGTGACGAGCCAGTTGCTCGTCCACCATTTACCAGACGTTACACAAGGAAGGGAAGTTGTGTCCGCCACTTGTCTGTGAATTGCATAAACTTCGTTCTGTATGTGATCGCATTTTAACTGTTTGTGTATCACATTTCCTGGGGCGGAAATTGGAGACCAGTTCAGCATTTGCCTAAACGAGCGTGCGTAACAGCCCACAAGACACACGCAGGTTGGCCGGTGTGTCAGCCCACGTGAGTTAATCTGCCTCGTGGAGTCAGTCCGGATCTGGCTCACCTCCCGGTCTCCCAAGCTAGCGGGCTGCGCTTTACGTCACTGGGCACTGATATTAGGCTCTCTGTAAATGGACAATCGAAGCATAGGAAAAGTTCGCCAGGGTAATGAGATACGGTGCATAACGATAAACAGGCTACGTGTACGTCGAAAGCCGTGTGCGGTGATTCACTCTGATTGTAAACAGGGCAAGATATTCTCGTGTAGATGCTCATGGTGTACGTTTTAGTGATTGTATATTAGAGGCTTTCTCATTGTTACAAAGGTATTTTCACAGAAACAAAGGCAATTTGTGTAACAACCCCAATACAGTATAATTACATTATTACTCTATAACGAGCCACTGGAGACCATGGGTCTGGTGGAGTTTAGGTTCACCCGTCACTCATTACTACTAGCTGACAAACACGGCATTTCTCCGGTATTCATTTTTCCAATTTTCTATTAGGAACGAAAATATAAAAAAATGAACCGTGTTTGCAGTGTAATACCGAAAAAATTGCATTTCCACGTATTCGCGAAACACCTTTGAAATTACGAAACAGTCTTACAAAGAAATATGCGTAATGTGCAAATTTATAAGTGCATTATCCCGGACAGTTACGGTATGGTGGGTTCAGCTCAGCTGCTTCGTCTGTCTATAAAGCGATTTTGTAACCGTCTGCATTGCAACGCGTCTTCACCATTCTACAGATGGCTGTTGTTTTCGCCCAGAGGCGTTTGTGCTTCGCAATTGAATGATTCCAAAAGCGTTGCCAGGTGTCATGGATTTCCTTAAGTTGACTCAATTGTGGGAATGTCTTAACAGCAAAGAATAACTGTATTAAAGCTTCTTGCATGATGCGGAATTTTTTTCACGATCTCAGTGTTTATCACTCAATATCTCGTGGTCTGTGTGTAATTCAATAATATAATTTTCTAGATACTTTCAGTGGCATATGTGGATAGCGTCTGCTATATTTGTTGTGAATAGAGTTAGTTGAAAAGAAGTAATAGATTTAAATGACATGCGCAATCCGGAAGTTTTTCACTCATCTCAGTGTCAATGACGTCATCTCTCCTGAAATATGTGTGGTACCATGATATAATTTTGTAGGTGGATTTAGCGACATATGCGAGTATTGACTGCGAACTTTATTGCGAAAAAGTAGCACATAAGTAATAAATTTAAACGTCATAGGTGATGCGGCAGTTTTTCACACATCTCAGTTTTTATGACGTCATTGTCTCCAGAAATATTGTAGGTAGGTGGTTTTACCCCCACAACGATTGTTGGCTGACAGTAAGGGATATGATTACCAAGTTTGGTTTAAATCAGTTCAGTGGTTTAGGAGATGTGGAACATACACACATACATACTCTAACCATTTTTATAATATGTATGGATATGTATACAAGTAGCTCTTATTACTTAAGTACAGCTCATGTACTGCGCGCATTGCAAAGTTAACTCTGTTTGGTTACGCACAGAACTAAAATGTGAAATGAATGTACAATTAAATAAATATAATTTTGCGACTTCAGTCGTCAAAGACTAAGCGCATTGCCCTTCTAGTAAACAGGCGTGTTGCGATTGAAATCTCTGCATTCATGCTTTTATTTACACCTGTTGTCAGATGATAGGTGTAGTGGCGAATAAATGCATTGTATTTGTGTACAGATTAAATGCATCGTCTTATCGCACAGATACGGAGCGCACGTTACCGTAGAATAACAGACTGTATCGACTCCAGGGTGAATATTAAATGCTGCAGTTGAGTGGCCGATGCGAGCTTCTATGACACAGTAAAACAGCCTAGATCATTCGAAACCAGAGAGACGCCTTCGGCGGGAAACACACTTGACACTAACGGCCGAAATACCGGATCGGACAACGATCAGTCACAACGGTTTAACTTCCAGGAAGAGGCCTTTACTGTTCACGTTATACATTAATGGCTTAGTTTGTAGTATTACTTGCAATCGCAGATTTTCGCAGTTGATGCAGGTATCTTTCAGGAAATTCAATCGGATAACTGAAATAGTTTACACTGATTCAGTCACTTGCTAATATTTATTAGAATGAATCTGCCATCATCTGGTGCAGTACAATTACCTGAACATTAATCTAAAGTATGATGAGAGGTATTTTCAGGGTGTGCCAATTAGTTCATGTACCGGAATTTAAACCAGTACGGAAAAATTCATTTATTTCAGTGTCTACCTTAAGTGAGTTGTTTGTTTAAATGTTTTATTGGTAATTTTACATATATTTTTGCTGAAAATTTCTTTGTCTAGCACACAGGGCACAGGAATAAACGCACTATGACTTAACACTTTCGCGTTCAGATGTTTACAGATCAAAGACTCTTCACTCCTAAGGTAAATTTATTTCATGTGCTAGAATAGTATAAACAATACAACTATGATATTTTTTGTACAAACGTATTTCTGTCATTCCACATTTAAACGTAATAACTACTTGGTATTTCTTGTTTATTCTGTAATGTTAAGACAATATTTCCTTTATTGATATCAAGAGTTAACTGAAAAAGAAATAGTCTTAGCATTACTGAATAATGTCATGCTACATATTAAATATTATTATAATTTGGTATTTCTCTGATATTCAGTAATCTTAAGAAAGTTTTGAGTTATATAATGAGTTAACTGAAAAAGAAGTAGTCTTAACATTACTCGATAACCAAGAAACACCAAATAATCATAATATTTAATATGTAGCATGGCACAAATGTGCTTATAATTATTGTATTTTCACTACATGCATTATTTACACCATCTTAGCAACTCAAACAAGTTTATCTTAGAAGTCTGTAAAGATCTAAATATGGAGGTGTTAAGTGATGATGTGTTTATTGTTGCGCCTTGCGTAGCAGAACAAGACATTTCCAGCATAAATGTAAGTAAAGGTATCAATGAAATGACTTAAAAATATAACTCGCCTAAAGTATGCACTGAAACATATGAATCTTTCTGGGCAAGATTAAATTTCGGTACATAAACTCACTGGCACACGCAGCCAAATTGCTCATCACACTTCACAGTAACATACAAGTATTGCACCGCACCTGATCAAGACCAGTGTTGCCAAAACGAGTTGTGTTATAAGTATTAGGAAAAAGTGAGTAAAGCAGTAAAAATTATTTCTTACACTGAAGCGTCATAAGGTTTGGAATACCTCCTACTATCGACTCGAGCCTCCTTTTCCTCAACGTAGTGCAGCAACACAACATGGCATGGACTCAACAACTCGTTGTTAAGTCCCTTGCAGAAATATTGATCCATTCTGCCTTTATAGCCGTCCATAATTGTGAAAGTGTTGCCGACGCAGGATTTTGTGCACGAACTGATCTCTGATGATTATGTCCCACACATGTTCGATGAGATTCATGTCGGGTGATCTATGTGGCGAAATCATGCGCTCGTATTGTCCAGGGTGTTCTTCAAACCAATTGCAAACAAGGCGTAATGTCATCCATATAAATTAGATCTTTGTTCGGGAACATGAAGTCCATGAATGGCTGCAAATGGTCTCCAGGTGGCGAACATAATCATTTCCAGTCAATGATCGATTCAGTTGGACCAGAGGACCCTGTCCATTCTACGTAGAAACAATCCATCCAATTATGGAGCCATCACCAGCTTGCGAAGTGCCTTGTTGCCAACCTGGGTCCGCGGCTTCGTAGGTCCTGCGCTACACTCGAACCCTACCATCAGCTCTTACCAATTGAAATCGGGACTCGTCTGAGCAGGCCACGGTTTTCCGGACCTAGAGGGTCCAACCGATATGGTCACGAGTCACGAGCCTGGGAGAGGCCCTGCAGGCGATGTCGTGCTGCTAGCGTCCGTCGTCTGCTGATGTGTTGGCAGAAGAGCCAACATCGTGTTTACTAGAGGAGGCCGAAATGCACGCGTTTTAGCTCACGCAGGCTGGCGTGAGGAGGGAAGAACTATACTGACGTGAGGTCTGGAACATGACAAGGAATGAGAATTCAGAAAGCGGACGTAATTAGTTTGATACTTAACTTTAATCCATTAATGATGAGCATCGCTCTTGACGGTACATGATTCACAATATTATCTGTTCAGAATTATAGTAACTGAATATGGCGTCTTGATAGGTCGTAGCAAATGACGTAGCTGAAGGCTATGCTAAACTGTCGTCCCTGCAAATGAGAGCGTATGTAGCCAGTGAACCATCGCTAGCAAAGTCGGCTGTACAACTGGGGCGAGTGCTAGGGAGTCTCACTAGACTAGACCTGCCGTGTGGCGGCGCTCGGTCTGCAATCAGCAGGTGTGGTGTCTGGCGATGGCACCACAGCTGAGATATCCCATCAACGCCAAACTTCACCGCACTGTCCAAACGGAAACGTTCGTCGTACGTTCCACATTGATTTGTGCGGTTATTTCACGCCGTGTTGCTTGTCTGTTAGCACTGAAAACTTTAAGCAAACGCCACTGCTCTCGGTCGTTAAGGGGAGGTTTACTATATTTTGGTTCAAAAAATCGATTTTTTTAAAATTGCATTTTTGGATTCATAAAAGTGTTTAAAATCTATCCCTGAAACGGTTTTTCCGACTACGGAACGGAAATGTTTGTTATTCGCGGTTGAACAAAAAAATGCACCTGCCTGAAATCGGCCTTTTTCACGCACGTTTTTTTCGGGTATTTCGACTTAGTAGCCGCGAAAAATAGTTCTATGTGCTTGTCCATGACTAAAACTGATATAGTGATCAAGGAGCTTACGACGTACTACGGCTTGGCAATCCGACGGCATTCCAATTCGGTGGAACAGATGAAGAAGGCAATTTGGGCAACGTATTTCCACAGGTGTCCGACGGATGACCACCCACAACACCAAAATTGTCCGGCTCGGGAAACTAGTTGGTACAAGTGGAGCATTGCAGAGGCTACCGGACATCTGGACGAATATCAACACGACCAGCTGCTCTCCAAAGAAATTCAAAAAGTGATTCATCCGATCTACGAGGCCCTTTCGGAGGAAGAGTTATTGTACCGGTGCTTGGGAGGAAACACACAAAATTAAAATGAAAGTTTGAACGCGTTTGTTTGGAAGTTAGCCCCCAAGCATTTTCATTCTGGTGTGAAGACTGTGGAGACGGCGACTTTCCTGACAATGAGCAGCTTCAACGAAGGTTATTCAGCAATTCTCAAGGCCATGACAACGATGGACGTCACCCTCGACGCAGTTCGCCAAGCATTCGGACGACCACCGGATTCAAGCGGCCGAATACCGCTTGTCACCGGCCGTACGAGCGACTCTGGATCAGCGCAGGATGGCCCAGCAGAACGCACTCTATGAGGAAGAGGAAGGACTAGTTTATGGACACGGAATAGCAGATTGAACTTAAGTTGCATAATATTGTATTTATATGTAGTCAAACTACAAACGCATTTTTCTCGAAATGACTTTTTTTATCGCGTGGCATGGTAACTGAACCGATTGGCATGATTCTTTGTTTCCGACGAAGCTAACTAAATTGCCTAGAAGTTGTACCACTTTTATTCCTATCCATCAACTATAAATACTTTTACTTGGCCGACGAAGTCGAAAAATCGATGAAAAATAAACCCTATTGTTTTCAAATGGCCACCATTTTGTTTCCTATGGGCCAAATAACTTAAGCGAGGTACAACTCCTAAAGAATGTTATATACTTTGTTAACGTCAACTCAATTTTGATTTCAGACGAGCCGGCTGACCTGTGACATACCGCGCGTGGAAGTCTACAACGAAATTTTGTTTCGTTCCGACGGCACTTCCGCCTTTGCTCTTCGACATTTCCGGTCGAAAAAATTCCAGTTTGTAGAGTAAATATCAATAAATATTTTTACCAAATTTGACATTGATATCTAAAACAAATCACGCGAAAAAAATTCTCAATGAACATGCTTTTTTCGGTCCAAAGATCGTAAACCTCCCCTTAAGTGAATGCCGTCGGCCACTGCGTTGTCCATGGTGAGAGGTAGAGCCTGATACGGTATTCTCAGCACGCTCTTCACATTGTGGATCTCTGAATATTGAATTCTCTAACGATTTCCGAAATGGTGTGTCCCATGTGTGTACCTTCAAACTCCATTCCGCGTTCAGTGTCTGTTAATTCCTGTCATGTGGCCACAATCACGTCGGAAACCTTTTCACACGACTCACCTAACGAAAAATGACAGCTTCGCAAGTGCATTGCCCTCTTATACCTTGAGCAAGCGATACTACTGCCATCTGTGTAACTGCGCATTGCTATCCCATGACTGTGACACACAGTGTAAATTTATAATATCGTCGCTGACTTCAATAAATGCCATTGAACATGGATGAATTAAAATTATTCGCAGCTAAAATGACAGTAGTATACAGTAAAACATCGGCGAGCTGCGTGGACTGGCAAGTAGGTGCTAATGTTTAGAAACGCAAAGCGGTGACTTAACGTAACGTCAAAGCCTGATATCCTTTGACTACCTGATCAGAGAGTCTAAATGATGGAAGATAAGAGCTACTTCACTCCCAGTCCGCCCAACTGCAGCAAAATTCAGCCACTTGCTGACCACGTGGCTCTGGCGCCTCTCCCGCTTGAGCTACTTCTCCTATGTGAGCTTCTTCTCATTTCCATTCACACCCCTTCAAAATTAACTGTGTACAAAAAATCTGTTCTTATCAGCTTAACATCTGATGCATCTTGCATTGCAGATCGTTTAGAACAGGGCTGGCCACGGTGCGCCAAACCTCATGCACGCAGGGTGTGCGGGCCGCGTGCAGGCCGTGGCCGGGCCTGTCTCGCCTTCGTTCTGTCCTTTTCGGAAGTACCGGATACAGCGCGATGTTTTATTTAGTACTGCGATGGGGCATTTTTCGGTCGGCACAACTCTTTGCAGTTCGACAAATTCGTGGTGTCAGCGCTGTTTATGCTTCGATACTTGTTCTTGGTATGAAGGACGTTGACAGGTCCAGCTCCTGTTTGCACAAACAGAGGCAGTTTCTCGACCTATCGCCACAGGCCTTTAAGGGGGGCAGGACGTCAAACGGGCTGACTTGGAGCAGGAGGGCCTGCCGAAGTGGCCGTGCGGTTAAAGGCGCTGCAGTCTGGAACCGCAAGACCGCTGCGGTCGCAGGTTCGAATCCTGCCTCGGGCATGGATGTTTGTGATGTCCTTAGGTTAGTTAGGTTTAACTAGTTCTAAGTTCTAGGGGACTAATGACCTCAGCAGTTGAGTCCCATAGTGCTCAGAGCCATTTGAATCATTTGGAGCAGGAGAGGCACCAGAGAACATTTTAATTTCCACTGTTTATACTTTTACAAGTAAATTCATAAAAATTTGTCAGCATGACCAGGAAGGATTGAGGATTCACACTCGTAGCAGCGGAAGTTCAAAAACATAGCAAAATATTTTTTTATATGTGAAATTTCATCATTTTTTCACTTACTATTGGCTGCATTTGTTGCTATAGGTACACTTTTCTTCATAAGTAAGAGAGACTGTTCGATGAATTTTGCACAGCATACAAACCATACTTACAGGTGTCTGAAACTCTAGAATCTATTTAATTTATGAAAAATTGAATGAGCTGTTACGCTTTAAACTTTATGTTTAGATAAAAATCAAATTTTGTAGTTAATTATCTTAATTTTTGCCACAGTTTTTAATAGATTTGGAAAATTCTAGAGTTTCATACACCTGTAAGTATGGTTTGCATGCTGTGCAAAATTCATCAAAGAATCTCTCTTACTCGTGAACAACATGTACCTATAGCAACAAATGCAGCCAACAGCAAGTGAAAAAATGATGAAATTCCATATCTAAAAAAAATTATTTTGTTATGTTTTTGGACTTCCACTGCTATGAGTCTGAATCCTGAATCCTTCCTGGTCATGCTGACAAAGTTTTCTGAATTTATTTGTAAAAGTATAGACAGTAGAAAATAAAGTGTCCTGTGGTGCCTCTCCTGCTCCAAGTCGGCCAGTTTGACGTCCTACCCCCCTTAAAAATGAATGGAAATGACAGAGAGAGGGATGAGAAATCTCAGTTTGCACACGCGACGGCTACTGCATATTTCCTATGAAATGGCATTACAATACCATGCAGAAAGCGTTTAAAGGTTTAGATGACAATGAAAGAGCAAAAAATTACAACGATCGACATATGAGATTTATTGCTCGGTACATCAAAAAGCACTATGTGCTAAATTTGCAGGCCTGGAGAACGTGAAGAAATTGATGATGTGAATAATAAAATTTCCGAAGTCGCACGCATTATCCCATTGTCAGTTGCATTCTACATCTACAGGTACATCTACATGGTTACTCTACAATTTACACTTAAGTGCCTGGCAGAGGGTTTATCGAACCATTTTCATACTACTTTCTACCATTTCACTCTCGAATGGCGCGTGGGAAAAAAGAACACCTAAATCTTTCCGTTCGAGCTCTAATTTCTCTTATTTTATTATGATGATCATATCTCCCTACGTAGGTGGGTGTCAACAAAATATTTTCGCATTCGGCAGAGAAAATTGGTGATTGAAATTTAGTAAATAGATCTCGCCGCAAAGAAAACCGTCTTCATTTCTGTGTCTGCCACCCCAACTCGCGTATCATATCAGTGACACTCTCACCCCTATTGCGTGATAACATTAAACGAGCTGCACTTCTTTTCATTTTTTCGATGTCCTCCGTCAATCCTGCCTGCTAAGGATCCCACACCGCGCAGCAGTATTCCAGCAGAGGACGGACAAGTGTAACGGTGGGTGTCTCTTTAGTGGGTTTGTCGCATCTTCTAAGATGGAACTGAACGAAGAGTATGGAAGCTTTATATATAGCTGGCAAGTATGTTGGTTAAGTCAAGGCGCATGGTTGGAACGATTTTTAGATTTAAAACTCACTGTTGTTGAATTTATGAACCAAAACGGAGTGGAGGAACGAAAATTTAAATATGCAGAATGGATGGCAGACCTCAGATTTTCCAACTTATTTCTGGTTTGACGGGCGTGCATTTAGAAAGAAAAATAAACGTCTTAGAAGGGAAAAATTCTGACATACTCAATCCACTTCCCTAAGCTCAATCGCGTTAAAGAAAATGCGAGGTTTGAAGAATTCATTGCGGCCTTGAAAGAATTACAAGGATAGTGTCCTAGACGTTTTGAGGATACTGCGAAGGTTCCATCTGTTTCCGACCTGTTTCCGAGACCTTTTGCTGTTTCTGTTGAAGGCTCTCCTGTGCATGTGCAGATGTAGCTTACTGATGTGGAAGATGATTCCCCTTTCAAAGACAAATCCCTGTAACGTTAAAACTGTCGCAAATGTCTACATTGCTTTCCTCGGGTAGAGTTTCCATGTCTCCATAATTATGAAACTAAATATGTCACGACATGATAGCAACCTGAGTGCGAAAATCAGTGTAACGGCGTATGTCCCTAAGCCGAGATGTTGTACCAGATAAAAGTTATATTATGTCTCCAGCGCGTAAAAATGACTAGAGAATACTGAAATTTTTTGTTTTGTTTTTGACCTGTATGGTTGAAGAATGTGGAATATAAAACTAACAAGGGAATCTCCCCATCGCACCTCCCTTCATACTTAATGGTAAGATGGCCCAGCGGACAGCCTCTCAAATACTGAACACAGATCAAACATGAAAACAGGAAGAAGGTGTACTGAAAAGCAAAATAAAACTATTGAACGGTCCAAGTTCAACAATTGGAATATCGAGAGAATCTGAACAGCGGTGGAGTTGTAGTTAAGTTTTCACTGTGTTGAACTGCAAACCGGACGATACGCGTTCAAAACTCCATCGTGCCATTTATTTTATTTTATTTTTTTCGCAACATCATGAACTGTCCGCCCTGTCATTGAAACGTTTGTTCTCTTTTTCTGGTCTTGGCGATTGTCAAACTATACATTGCTTATAGAATATGAGTCATGTGGTGAGAATACGTTACCGTCACTTGTAAATGTGATGAATAGTGAGAACAGGGGAGATACCACACAGACGTCTCAGAGAACAAATAAACGGGCGTGAACTATGTTATAACAAAGGAATTCAGGTGTCAAAACTTCCAAACCGGAACGCAACTACAAAAACGTTGAAAACATTTGTTTTGACAGAGTACACAGAAACTGTGTGATTGTGAAACCGTTGTGTTCATTTGTTGCAGCTTATGTGACAAACTATTATTTTTTCATCATATCCTTAAAAAATGGTTCAAATGGCTCTAAGCGCTATGGGATTTAACATCTGAGGTCATCAGTCCGCAAGACTTAGAACTACTTAAACTTAACTAACCTAAGAACACCACACACATCATTGCCCGAGATAGAATTCGAACCTGTGACCGTAGCAGCAGCGCGGTTTTGGACTGAAGTGCCTAGAACCGCTCGGCCACAACGGCCATCATCATTTCCTTGGGAGCGATCACATTCAGATACGAAGACCTAAACAGATCAAGCAAGCAAACCCACTCACATACCCGGCGCACATATTAGGTGCATCGATAAAGATTCCTATCGTATGACATACGTACTGTCACTGATACCGTGTATGACACACCAGACGTGTTTTCCGGTGGAAGATTCGCTTGACTTGTCGCCTTGTTATCAAATGTTTGCGGTTACCTTTCGAAAGCAACTTCCTTTCGGCTGCTAATAAAGTAGTCGTGCAGAATCAATAGTCATTAAAGGTTCCTACCTTACACCTCGCTGTTGCAAACGGACGTTACTCTACGACGAGACACAAATTTGAATACAGCAAACACCGAGAAAGAAGAAAAAAATCATATATAGGAACGAGAGAGGTTAGAACACGGATCGCCCACTTGGCAGTCCAACACCGTGACCGCTTATCCACACGGTGCTGCTGCTGTATCAGCCTGCGCTATACTGCACTTTTTGTCCTTGGACTGTTCACTTTCTATTTTGCTTTCTTTTTCCACAATTCAGTACACTTCCTTCTTATTTTAATGTTTGATCTGTGTTCAGTTTTTGACAGGCTGCGCACTGGGCCTCTTACCACAAAATCTGAGGGGGATTGCGATGGGGAGTTTCCGTTGTAAGCAGTATGCAATGTCACTGCATTCCATTTACATGTGGCGCGTTTTCGGTTTCCCCTCCTTCCCCCACTACGTGGTCAGACAGCTTGGAGCGACGGTGAGGGAAATGTGCCAGCCAGGTTGAGCATTCTGTCACTCATGCCAGGCAACAGCCTGCTCGAATTTTTCGCCATTCCTGGTTTACAATGTCGGCAGTAACTCACACTGCCCCCCTGGTAGAAACAGCCCACATTAGTTTGGTGCTGCAGCTGGGCCGTCCTATGCCTGCCTCCTACGTCCACAAACTTTCCTCACAAGGCAGTCTATCTACAGTCATGCTCATAAATTAAGGATAACGCTGATACATGGTGAAAACACGCTCTGGTGGGAGGTTTGCGGGTTTAAATCACCTCGGGATATGACCATGCGGTGCATCTGACCCGCGGTCGTCGCACGGTGGCGCTGGCAGCAGTCCACATACGCAGAGGTGTGTTGGTGCATGTCAGAGTACGGTGCAGTGAGTAAGTATGAGTAAGTATGCAGACGTTTTCAGACTGTTAATGGTGACTGTGTGTTGAAAATGGCTCAAAGAACACATACTGATGACGTTATGAGTGGTAGAATACTAGGGCGACTGGAGGCTGGTCAAGCACAGCAGGTCGTGACACGGGCCCTCCGTGTGCCACAAAGTGTGATCTCGCTATTATGACAACGATTCTAGCCACCAGGAAACGTGTCCACGCCCTACAGTACGGGACGTCCACAGTGAACATCACCACAAGAAGGGCGATATCTCACCATCAGTGCCAGCAGATGGCCACGGAATACTGCAGGTAGCCTTGCTTAGCACCTTACCGCAGCCACTGGAACAGTTGTCTCCAGACACATAGGCTACAGACGACTGAACGGACATGGTTTATTCGCCCGGAGACCTGCAAGGTGCATTCCACTGACCCCTGGTCACAGGAGATACCGTAAAGCCTGGTGTCAAGAACACAGTACATGGTCATTGGAACAGTGGTCCCAGGTTATGTTAGCGGGTGAGTCTAGGTATAGTCTCAACAGTGATTCTCGCCGGGTTTTCATCTGGCGTGAACCAGGAACCAGATACCGACCCCTTAACGTCCTTGAATGGAACCTGTATGGAGGTCGTGGTTTGATGGTGTGGAGTGGAATTATGATTGGTGCACGTACATCCCTGCAAGTCTTTGACAGAGGAACTGTAACAGGTCAGGTGTATCGGGACGTCATTTTTCGCCAGTATGTCCGCCTTTCAAAGGTGCAGTGGGTCCCACCTTCCTCCTGATGGATGATAACGCTCGGCCCCACCGAGCTGCCATCGTGGAGGAGTACCTTGAAACAGAAGATATCGGGAGAATGGAGTGGCCCGCAAGTTCACCAGACGTAAACCCCATCGAGCACGTCTGGGATGCTCTCGGTCGACGTATTGCTGCACGTCTTCAAACCCTTACGACACTTCAGGATCTCAGACAGGTACTGGTGCAAGAATGGGAGGCTACACCCCAGCAGCTGCTCGACACCTGATCCAGAGTATGCCAACCTGTTGTGCGGCCTGTGTACGTGTGTGTGGTGATCATATCCCATATTGATGTCGAGTACAAGCGCAGGAAACATTGACGTTTTGTAGCACATGTGTTTCGGGACGTTTTTCTCAGCTTATCACCAATACCGTGGACTTACAGATCTGTGTTGTGTGTGTTCCCTATGTGCCTATGCTATTAGCGCCAGTTTTGTGTAGTGTCACGTTGTGTGGCACCACATTCTGCAGTCATCCTTAATTTATGAGCATGATTGTATTAGTGAAAACCGTTTCAGAATCCTTACTGTAGCTACCGAGATTATCTGCAACATTCAGAGAGGAAAATGTGATGATGGGCTTTCAATTTATTTATTGAATCTGTACACTGAGCAAGCAGTACAGGAAACTAAAAAAAATTGTGAGGTGGAATTAAAGTTGACGGAGAAGAAATAAAAACTTAGAGGTTTGCCGATGACAGGAATTCTGTCAAATACAGCAAAGGATTTGGAAGAGCAGTAGAACAGAATGAAGAAGGTTACAGAAGCTGTAAGATTAATATCCACAAAAGTAAAACAAGAGTAATGGAATGTAGTCGAATTAAATCAGGTGATACTGAGAGAATTAAACTAGGAAATGAGACACTAAAAGTAGTAGATGAGTTTTACTGTTTAGATAGCAACGTAAGGGATGACGGCCGAAGTAGAGAGGACATAAA
Organism: Schistocerca serialis cubense; assembly: GCF_023864345.2. Classification (NCBI taxonomy): domain Eukaryota; kingdom Metazoa; phylum Arthropoda; class Insecta; order Orthoptera; family Acrididae; genus Schistocerca; species Schistocerca serialis. The sequence continues at coordinate 336,071,883 of NC_064643.1, forward strand.
ATTCAGACTGGTTGTAGCACGAAAAATATTTTTGCGTATAGTTTTTTGAGTATAAGTTTTAGAAAGTCACTTCTGAAAATAGTTGTCTGGAATGTAGCCTTGTAATGAAGTGGAATGTGGGCGACAAGCAGTTCAGACAAGAAGAGGTTGGAGGCTTTAAAATGTGGTGCTACAGAAGAATGCTCAAGATTGGGTGGGTAGGTCGCGTAACTAATGATGAGGTACTGGATAGAATAGGGGCGAAAAGAAATTTGTGGAACGACTAACAGAATGGATAAGTTGGTAGGACACATTCAGAGAGATAAGGGAATCACCAGTTTAATGCTAGAGGGAAGTGTGAGGGAGAGGGAGGGGGGGGGGTTAAAATTGTAAAGCGAGACAAAGAAATTTATACAGGAAGCAGATTCAAATGGATGTAGATTATTGTACAGAGATGAAGAGGCTTGCACAGAATAGAGTAGCATGGACAGCTTCATCAAACCAGGCTTTGGACTGAAGACCACAACAACAGTATAGAAGCTACATGGGGTAAACAAGCTTCTCCTTGAACAATCACTGAAGAATGATTGCAGGTTGCTAGGATTGACTCCTGTAGTTTATATCGCGTAGTCCCAGATGCAACTTCATATACGGGACAACTAGTGGTGTTAGCGTATTTAGATGCAGTTATGTCTCTCTGCAGAAAGATTCCCTATGTCCATCTCTTCAATAGAATAGCAGGCGAGCCGGGACTCAGTTACAACATTCATAGAAACCATGTTTGGAAAATTTCAAATGTTCAAATGTGTGTGAAATCTTATGGGACTTAACTGCTAAGGTCATCAGTCCCTAAGATTACACACTACTTAACCCAGATTATCCTAAGGACAATCACACACAGACCCATGCCCGAGGGTGGACTCGAACCTCCGCCGGGACCAGCTGCACAATCCATGACTGCAGCGCCTGAGACCGCTAGGCTAATCCCGCGCGGCGAAAATTTCAAGAACCATCTTTTAGAGCAGAAATATCACATACTCTAGGTCCTTCTACGCACGAGAGATGGTCAAAAATATGGAAACATGACGAGAAATGCACGATTGAATATAAATGTAGATATTAGCTCAGCGTGCTGGATGCGCTGCTGTATTTGGCCACGAAGGCACCTGTGCAGTGTTCTCAATATGCTACAAGTGTCAGTCATGTTCAGAATAGTGTTTGGTGTAGTTGTGAGTGCATTAGTCGAAGCTGAGTGAATTGGAATGGCGGCAACATGTTGGTGCTCGTATGTTGCGTGCTTTCGTAACCAAGGCGGCTAAAGTATTTGGTGTTTCGTGAGGCAGCTTATCGAAGATTTACACCGCGTACAGGAAAAGCGGAGAAAGTCGCAAGGCGGACGAAGGTGTATGCTAAGCGATCGTGACGGCCGGTCATTAATCAGTATTGTGATGAAAAATAAGATGACGACAGCTGCAGTGGTCATTGTACATCTACGTCTACATCTACATGGATACTCTGCATATCACAATTAAGTGCCTGGCGGAGGGTTCATAGAACCACCTTCACAATTCTCTAGTATTCCAATCTCGTATAGCGCGTGGAATGAATGAACTCCTATATCTTTCCGTACGAGCTCTGATTTCCCTTATTTTATCGTGGTGATCGTTTCGTCAATGTAAAAGTGGACGGACAAGCGTAGTGTAGGCAGTCTCCTTAGTGGGTCTGTTACATTTTCTAAGTGTCCTGCCAATAAAACGCAGCCTTTGGTTAGCCTTCCCCAGAACATTTTCTATGTGTTCCTTCCAATTTAAGTTGTTCGTAATTGTAATACCTAGGTATCTAGTTGAATTTACGGCTTTTAGATTAGACTGATTTATCGTGTAACCGAAGTTTGAGTTCCTTTTAGCACTCACGTGGATGACCTCACACTTTTCGTTATGCGGGGTCAACTGCCACTTTTCGCACCATTCAGATATTTTTTCTAAATCGTTTTGCAGTTTCTTTTGATCTTCTGATGACTTTATTAGTCGATAAACGACAGCGTCATCTGCAAACAACCTAAGACAGCTGCTCAGATTGTCTCATAAATCGTTTATATAGATAAGGAACAGCAAAGGGCCTATAACACTACCTTGGGGAACGTCAGAAATCTCTTCTGTTCTACTCGATGTCTTTCCTTCAATTACTACGAACTGTGACCTCTCTGACAGGAAATCGCAAATCCAGTCACATAACTGAGACGATATTCCATAAGCACGCAGTTTTACTACAAGCCGCTTGTGTGGTACAGTGTCAAAAGCCTTCCGGAAATCCAGGAATACGGAATCGATCTGGAATCCCTTGTCAATAGCAATCAGCACTTCATGTGAATAAAGAGCTAGTTGTGCTTCACAGGAACGATGTTTTCTAAACCCATGTTGACTGTGTGTCAATAGACCGTTTCCTTCGAGGTAATTCATAATGTTTGAACACAGTACATGTTCTAAAATCCTAGTGGATATCGACGTTAACAATATGGGCCTGTAATTTAGTGGATTACTCCTGCTACCTTTCTTGAATATTGTAGAACTGGACGCCGCACTCGTGGACCCTGTCAGCACCAAAATAACACAAAGGAAGCTCCGTAAGCTGAAAATTGTATGGCGAGCTGGAATTCGAAAATCACTCATCAGTGATGCAAGTGCTCCTAGCAGGAAAACGTGAAGCTGAAGCCATAAAACCTGGAGAATGGAGCAATAGAGGAAAGTCTTATGTGTCATGTTCCACACTATTTGCAACTTGTGACCAAGTTTTCGTCCCAAGATTGAAATATGGCGCAGGTTCGGTGATGGTTTGGGTAGCCATATCGCGGTATTCCATGGGTACCATGGATACTCTATAAGGACACAAGCTGCCAAGGATTATGGGATAATTTTTGTAGATCAGATCTGTCCCGTGGTAATGTATTTGTTCCCCAATACTGATGCTGCGTTCCAAGACGACAGGGCCCCTGATGACACAGCTCTGCCGGCCGCTGTGGCCGAGCGGTTCTAAGAGCTTCAGTCCGGAATCGCGCGACTGCTACGGTCGCAGGTTAGAGTCCTGCCTCGGGCATGGATGTATGTGACGTACTTAGGTTAGTTAGGCTTAAGTAGTTCTAAGTTCTACGGGACTGATGACCTCAGCAGTTCTACATCTACTTCTACATTTATACTCCGCAAGCCACCCAACGGTGTGTGGCGGAGGGCACTTTACGTGCCACTGTCATTACCTCCCTTTCCTGTTCCAGTCACGTATGGTTCGCGGGAAGAAAGACTGCCGGAAAGCCTCCGTGCGCGCTCGAATCTCTCTAATTTTACATTCGTGATCTCCTCGGAGGTATAAGTAGGGGGAAGCAATATATTCGATACCTCATCCAGAAACGCACCCTCTCGAAACCTGGACAGCAAGCTACACCGCGATGCAGAGCGCCTCTCTTGCAGAGTCCGCCACTTGAGTTTGCTAAACATCACCGTAACGCTATCACGCTTACGAAATAACCCTGTGACGAAACGCGCCGCTCTTCCTTGGATCTTTTCTATGTCCTCCGTCAACCCGATCTGGTACGGATCCCACAATGATGAGCAATACTCAATTATAGGTCGAACGAGTGTTTTGTAAGCCACCTCCTTTGTTGATGGACTACATTTTCTAAGGACTCTCCCAATGAATCTCAACCTGGTAGCCGCCTTACCAACAATTCATTTTATATGATCATTCCACTTCAAATCGTTCCGCACGCATACTCCCAGATATTTTACAGAAGTAACTGCTACCAGTGTTTGTTCCGCTATCATATAATCATACAATAAAGGATCCTTCTTTCTATGTATTCGCAATACATTACATTTGTCTATGTTACGGGTCAGTTGCCATTCCCTGCACCAAGTGCCTATCCGCTGCAGATATTCCGGCATTTCGCTGCAATTTTTTAATGCTGCAACTTCTCTGTATACTACAGCATGATCCGCGAAAAGCCGCATGGAACTTCCGACACTCTCTACTAGGTCATTTATATATATTGTGAAAAGCAATGGTCCCATAACACTCCCCTGTGGCACGCCAGAGGTTACTTTAACGTCTGTTGACGTCTCTCCATTTAGAACAACATGCTGTGTTCTGTTTGCAAAAAACTCTTCAATCCAGCCACGCAGCAGGTCTGATATTCCGTAGGCTCTTACTTTATCAGGCGACAGTGCGGAACTGTATCGAACGCCTTCCGGAAGTCAAGGAAAATGGCATCTACCTGGGAGCCTGGATCTAATATTTTCTGGGTCTCATGAACAAATAAAGCGAGTTGGGTCCCACAGTGCTCAGAGCCATTTGAACCACACAGCCCGCATCGTCCAGGACTGGTTTTGTGAGCACGAGGATGAGTCCTCGCATCTCCCCTGTCCACCACAGTCATCTGACCTTAGTATTACTGAGCCTTTGTGCTCTACTTTCGACAGAAGGGCGCACGATCGCAATCAAATGGTTCAAATGGTTCTGAGCACTATGCGACTTAACTTCTGAGGTCATCAGTCGCCTAGAACTTAGAACTAATTAAACCTAAGGACATCACACACATCCATGCCCGAGGCAGGATTCGAACCTGCGACCGTAGCGGTCACGCGGATCCAGACTGAAGCGTCTAAACCGCACGGCCACACCGGCCGGCCACGATCGCAATCGACCTCCGTCATATTTGCTTGAGCTAGTCACTGTTTTGCAGGAAGAATGGCATAAGATTCCCTTTAAAACATACAGGACCGGTATTTACCAATCCCGAGAGGACTGGAAGCTGTTTTGAACGCCAAAATGTTTCCTAGACCGTATTACGTATGGCAGTTAGTTGTATTTTTGTTTTTTTCATATTTCTCTCCACCTCTGTATTTTCTCCACAAGCACAAATAATATCATTCATATAACAGCTCACAAAGAGGAGCACAAGCAGTCATTCTTCGTATGCTCCGTACGTCATCGTAACGGCAGTGAACACCAATAAATGGTAAAATAAAAAGTAACTTTCCGCGCAGTTCACAGGATCCAGGGAGTACAGATGTGAGGGAACAAAATCCGCTATTCCGTGATGTGTATTTTCCCCTCGTACGTTAACATTAGAAAATGGAAAACTGTAAATGTTAAATGGAATAGAGGAAACCATTCTTTCAGATGATCTAAAACGAGTTCCAAGGCGTTTGCTTCTGGACAAATTACAATATGTATCACAAAAAAATGGTTCAAATGGCTCTGAGCACTATGGGACTCAACTGCTGAGGTCATTAGTCCCCTAGAACTTAGAACTAGTTAAACCTAACTAACCTAAGGACATCACAAACATCCATGCCCGAGGCAGGATTCGAACCTGCGACCGTAGCGGTCTTGCGGTTCCAGACTGCAGCGCCTTTAACCGCACGGCCACTTCGGCCGGCTTATGTATCACAGATTCTTATGAATAGTACTGGAAAAACAACACACTCGAAAGGAATTAACGAAACTGCATGGCGATTAACATGGAACAGGTGATCATAGCGCTCACAGCACGCTTGACTTGTTACTGACGCCTCAAGAAGAATGATTAAGTAGTAGTCTGGGGATTCTACTGCCCATCACTGACGTTATATTTTTCTTCCTATTCGTGGTTACACGTGAAATCCCTAGGTTTTTTCCCCGCACTGACCACGCGTACGGTGGAGCAGTGGTAAGGCGCTGGGCTTGTATTCGGGAGATTCGTGGTTCAGTTTTAGGTCTTCCATTATTTTCATTTTCGGACCGCAATCGGCGGCGAGTGCTGGTCGCTATTGTGAGCGACAGCGTCAGTTTCTCGGCCTCCGGCGCACGGGAAGCGTCTCGCGCCTCGAGCCAACTGTCTGCTTAATCCGATTAACGGCTGGTGGTGGTGGTCTGGCCCGACCGGGCGATTTTCAAAGGCGAGTGTTTCCCACAGAGAGGCCGCCTTTTCCTAGTCCCCTTAGGGAACAAAGTACTAATAATGCCGGCAGGCAGCAGCACTTTGGAGCGGTACTCTGAGTGTTAGCGGGAAATGGCCAGTCGCAGTGCTCTGGAGGCTGATTAGCCGAAACGCCTGAATGTGAAAAGAATGTATGTTACACGTGTTATGTGATGGCAACAATTTGTCGATTCAGTGGAAAGAAATTTCTTCTGAAACCATGATCGCTAAATATTATTTACTTAAAAAAAATGGTTCAAATGGCTCTGAGGACTATGGGACTTAACATCTATGGTTATCAATCCCCTAGAACTTAGAACTACTTAAACCTAACTAACCTAAGGACATCACACAACACCCAGTCATCACGAGGTAGAGAAAATCCCTGACCCCGCCGGGAATCGAACCCGGGAACCCGGGGGTGGGAAGCGAGAACGCTACCGCACGACCACGAGCTGCGGACTTAAAAAAAAAAAAAAAAAAAAAAAAAAATGGCAAATGACTCTGAGCACTATGGGACTTAACATTTGAGGTCATCAGTCCCCTAGAACTAAGAACTACGTAAACGTAACTAACCTAAGGACATCACACACATCCATGCCCGAGGCAAAATTCGATCCTCCGACCGTAGCAACAGCACGGTTCCAGACTGAAGCGCCTAGAACCGCTCGGCCAGTTATAGCCAGCAGGCATTTATTTCACGATGGCCGGTTTCGACAGAAGCTTGCTGTCATCATCTGATCTACAAACATCTCAAAAGATCAATAACATTAAAAGGAGAATTTTGTAATAGTATAAAAGAACAATTTTGGTGACGTATCGTAATATGTAATAAATAAATCACAGATCTTCGAAAATTTCAAGTGCATGCACATCAGTCACTTAGCGGGAATACATTCCATTCCTAATACAGCAAATCAGTTTGTCAGTAATAAGAAGATGAAAATATAAAATAAACACAGCGCCAAACACGTTCGTTGAATTGAAATGGTATAGGTGTGAAGTGTAACCTCGTGAACCTCATGGTAGGAACTAAACGGACCTGCAGCTCAGTACAGGGCAATTAACTTAAGCAAAATTTTTTTAACTTTTAACAGACTCTCCGAATCATCAATACACAGAAGAAATTTTTATATCACAAAGAGATATTTACTGACATCTACGTCGAATATTAGAAACGAGAAATTCAGTGTTGGTTCTAATCTGAATGCTGTTTTATGAATGAAATATGTTCCCGCTATGTGACTCATAAGTATTCGTTTTAAATTTCCAATGGTATGTAGTTAATTTATTGAACATTATCCAACGTCTAGAAAATTGTTGTTTTACACCATAACAAAATTGCCCTTTTAATGTTGTTTATCTTTTGTTACGTTTTTGGATCAGATGATGACAGCAAGCTTCTGATGAAACCGGTCATCGTGAAACAAATAATATTTAGTGGTCTTCGCTTCAGAAGATATTTCTTTCCATGGAAAGAATGTCGTGGAGCCATCAACAACTGGTAAAATGGAGTAGTAGGTCGGAAGCCCTAATAGAGTGCAGAAGACTAGGAGGGAAGTTGAAGACTTCTAGGACGGAGGTGGTGTTGCATTGTGTATTTCAGAAGTCTGAAGTCAGGGATCAGTAACGTTGTGGTTTCAGACCGGAACGTTTAGGAAGTGTCTGTAGGGGGGTTACTGTGTGCGGGCTTGGGAGCCGTTGTAGTCCACCACCTATTTTCAAAGCGAGTGTTGCTGCTTGTGAGTGTAAGTGGCTGCCTAACAGAGCGCGGAGCATCTAGCTAGCTGGAGATGTTGTCTAGTTAACGAAGCAGACTTGATAAGGCTTATTAGAAAATGTTAAAGTGCATTTTGTTCGAATACAAATTTGAAATTGTACTGTTTTCCTATGTAGCTTACAGATCATCATCATCATCAGCCAATTCAATCATTAAATGATGTGGCCTCTTCGAGTCGTGGATTCAGATGGATGGATGGCGCTTTAATAGTCACAAACATATAAGTACATGGTATTACGTAACATTCCGCCAGTGCGGACGGTATGTGTTTCGTGATACATTACCCGTGTTAAAATGGCTTACAGATGATATGGCAGAAACCGGATGCTGATAGTGTAGTGACTGATTGTACTGGCTGTAGCACAATTCAATGGTCGAACTTGGGACGTTTTGGTAAGCAGTCGGATTGCTACAGGGCATTGAATACTGGTACAGCAGAAGTAACCGTTTTAACCGCGTCAAATCGAGGCTCGTGACCCTGAATTAGCTTGAAGCGTATCTAAAGCAGTGCTTTGGAATTTTCCATGTCTGCTAATATACAGGGTGGTCCATTTATAGTGACCGGGCCAAATATCTCACGAAATAAGTATCAAACGAAAAAACTACAAAGAACGAAACTCGTCTAGCTTGAAGGGGGAAACCAGATGGCGCTATGGTTGGCCCGCTAGATGGCGCTGCCATAGGTCAAACGGATATCAACCGCGTTTTTTTAAAAATAGGAACCCCCATTTTTTATTACATATTCGTGTAGTATGTAAAGAAATATGAATGTTTTGGTTGGACCACTTTTTTCGCTTTGTGATGGATAGCGCTGTAATAGCCACAAACGTATAAGTACACGGTATCACGTAACATTCCGCCAATGCGGACGGTATTTGCTTCGTGATACATTACCCGTGTTAAAATGGACAGTTTACCAATTGCGGAAAAGGTCGATATTGTGTAGATGAACGGCTATTGTGATCAAAATGCCCAACGGGCGTGTGCCATGTATGCTGCTCGGTATCCTGGACGACATCATCCAAGTGTCCGGACCGTTCGCCGGATAGTTACGTTATTTAAGGAAACAGGAAGCGTTCAGCCACATGTGAAACATCAACCACGACCTGCAACAAATGATGATGCTCAAGTAGGTGTTTTAGCTGCTGTCGCAGCTAATCCGCACATTAGTAGCAGCCAATTTGCCGAGAACTGGGAATCTCAAAAACGTCGGTGTTGAGAATGCTACATCAACATCGATTGCACCCGTACCATATTTCTATGCACCAGGAATTGCATGGCGACGACTTTGAACTTCGTCTACACTTCTGCCACTAGGCACAAGAAAAATTACGGGACGATGACAAATTTTTTGCACGCGTTCTATTTAGCGACGAAGCGTCATTCACCAACAGCGGTAACGTAAACCGGCATTATATGCACTACTGGGCAGCGGAAAATCCACGATGGCTGCGACAAGTGGAACATCAGCGACCTTGGCGGGTTAATGTATGGTGCGGCATTATGGGAGGAAGGATAATTGGCCCCCATTTTATCGATGGCAATCTAAATGGTGCAATGTATGTTGATTTCCTACGTAATGTTCTACCGATGTTACTACAAGATGTTTCACTACGTGACAGAATGGCGATGTACTTCCAACATGATGGATGTCCGGCACATAGCTCGCGTGCGGTTGAAGCGGTATTGAATAGCATATTTCATGACAGGTGGATTGGTCGTCGAAGCACCATACCATGGCCCGCACGTTCACCGGATCTGACGTCCCCGGATTTCTTTCTGTGGGGAAAGTTGAAGGATATTTGTTATTGTGATCCACCGCCAACGCCTGACAACATGCGACAGCGCATTGTCAATGCATGTGCGAACATTAGAGAAGGCGAACTACTCGCTGTTGAGAGGAATGTCGTTAGCCGGCCGAAGTGGCCGTGCGGTTAAAGGCGCTGCAGTCTGGAACCGCAAGACCGCTACGGTCGCAGGTTCGAATCCTGCCTCGGGCATGGATGTTTGTGATGACCTTAGGTTAGTTAGGTTTAACTAGTTCTAAGTTCTAGGGGACTAATAACCTCAGCAGTTGAGTCCCATAGTGCTCAGAGCCATTTGAACCATTTGAATGTCGTTACACGTATTGCCAAATGCATTGAGGTTGACGTACATCATTTTGAGCATTTACTGCATTAATGTGGTTTTTACAGGTAATCACGCTGTTACAGCATGATTCACAAAGGTACATGTGTCACATTGGAACAACCGAAATAAAATGCTCAAACGTACCTACGTGCTGCATTTTAATTAAAAAAACCTACCTGTTACCAACTGTTCATCTAAAATTGTGTGCCACATGTTTGTGTCTATTACAGCGCCATCTATCACAAAGCCAAAAAAGTGGTCCAACTAATACATTCAAATTACTTCACGTACTACACGAATATCTAATAAAAAGTGGGGGTTGCTATTTAAAAAAAAGGCCGTTGATATCCGTTTGGCCTACGGCAGCGCCATCTAGTGGGCCAACCATAGCGGCATCTGGTTTCCCCCTTCAAGCTAGACAAGTTTCGTTCTTTGTAGTTTTTTCGTTTGACGTTTATTTCGTGATATATTTGGCCCGGTCACGATCAATGGACCACCCTGTATGTTTCGGTGGAATATACGGAGCTTTACGACGCTTGATTTGTCTCGCGCACCGCACGGTGCTAACAAGGGAACCTCCCCATCGCACCCCCCTCAGATTTAGTTATAAGTGGGTACAGTGGATAGGCCTTGAAAAACTGAACACAGATCAATCGAGAAAACAGGAAGAAGTTGTGTGGAACTATGAAAAAATAAGCAAAATATAGAAACTGAGTTGTCGATGCAGACGATAGGCAACAACAAGGATGATGTGACCTGAGGACCACCGTGGTCTCGTGGTTAGCGTGAGCACCTGTGGAACGAGAGGTTCTTGGTTCAACTCTACCCTCGAGTGAAAAGTTTAATCTTTTGTTTTCAGACAATTATCAAAGTTCAGGCACTCACACATCAATTTCGCTCTCCAAAATTCCAGGACATGTTCAGATTTGCTTGGACATATGCAGGATTTGACGGTCTACACAAGGAAAAATTTGAAAACGTTAAAAACGTATGTTTTGACAGAGCACAGGGAAAACTGTACGACTGTGAAACTGTTGCATTCATTTGTTGCAGTTTGTGTGACAAAGTCTTATGTTTTCATCACTTTTTTGGGAATGATTATCACATCCACAAGAAAACCTAAATGGGGCAAGGTAGAAGAATCTTTTTACCCATTCGCCAAGTGTGCAAGTTAGGTAGGTCGACAACATATTCCTGTCATGTGACGCACATGCCGTCACCAGTGTCGTATGGAATATATCAGACGTGTTTTCCTGTGGAGGAATCGGTTGACCTATGACACTGCGATCAAATGTTTTCGGTTCCTATTGGAGAGGCACGTCCTTTCGTCTACTAATCGCACGGTTTTGCGGTGCGGTCGCAAAACACAGACACAAAACTTATTACAGTGAACAGAAACGTCAATGAACGAACGGACAGATCATAACTTTGCGAAAATAAAGAAATTAAAATTTTCACTCGAGGGAAAACTTGAACCACGGATCTCTCTTTCCGCAGCTGCTCACGCTGACCACGGGACCACGGCGCTCCCGAGCTAGGAGTGTCCTTGATGTTACCTATGTTGCCTATGGACTATTCAGTTTCTATATTTTGCTTATTTTTTTCATAGTTCCACACAACTTCTTCCTGTTTTCTCGATTGATCTGCGTTCAGTTTTTCAAGGCCTATCTACTGTGCCAACTTATAACTAAATCTGAGGGGGGTGCGATGGGGAGGTTCCCTTGTAAGTATTCGTGCGCGATGGTCACGGCCGCGGCCGCGGGGGGACTTCATCGGTCGCTACAAAAGCTCCGAGACCATGGACGAGGAGGAACGTTTCGACAGGTGTCAAACAGGGAGCCTGCACTGAGGAATGCCATTTGTGAGCTTGTCAGTCTTGCATTAACTAGGCCAACTTAGAGGCAGATCACTCCCTGAAATCCAAGTTCCTAATAAATTTACGCAACGGAATTAACAAATCTGGCGCAGTTTGATTATAAAGTGGCCCTAGCATTGAATTCAAAGTAGCGACACTTCCATAATTGTTTTGTTCTGAGTAATCTCATGAGAAGGAGCTACCAGTTACAAAATTAAATACATAGCCCAGGTAAATCCTAATTTACTGCAAGTTACTGTGTATCTACAAATTAACAGATAAACATCACAAAATTTTTTGTATTTTATTTAACTGATACATGAAATCGAGTGCAAGAGAAAGAACACTAAGAAGGCTATCTGATGAGAGTATGTACGACGATGATAAACCACTTCCTAGCAGATTTATTAAACATAATGGAGCCGTGGGAATACAATGACTGCATGATAGACAAACAGAAGAAGAACTACATGTGCACTATATCTGTGAAGTCAAGGTGAACCTGCGTGAATTTACTTGAATCTAGCAAAACCCTAACTTTATAGCGTTGTAATCCGCCGAAAAATCCTGCTCTACGATCTTACCATAACTGTGAGCAAATGTGTTGACTGCGAGCATGTAGAAGGAGATCACCACAATTCACACTGTTACCTGTCTAATTGCAGATATCTGCTTCGCCTCCTTCTATCTGTAAGTGAAAAACCAATCTTGTATGAAGTGGAGGGAACATCGCGGTGCCTGAGTCTCGAGTCTCGGCGCACTATATCAAAGACTGAAGTCAACTCTGCCCTCGCTCCGAGTGTCTGCTCTGCGTGGGATTTCGCGCTAGAGAGCTTTGTTCGCCAGTGGCGTGATTTTTCCCATTTTTCCTACCTTTCGCCAACAGCATTTTTGTTAGTTTGCAGCTGTACTCCCACCATGGATTGTGCAATACACAGCTTCCTATTCAGTATATGTGAGCCTGCTCTGTTCTGAGAATTCTGGGCCTTGGGCCTCCATTATGAAACGTGTGTTTTTTGGTCCGCCAGCGACTGGCCGTTTCGCATGGAAAAATACTGCAAAACAGCACCTTGTTTTTCAAGAGTTCTCAGGATCCTTCTTTCCGTTTGTGGGTGCGAAGTTGCTCCCCTCCCACTGTCGTGGCGCCAGACAGTCGCCTCTGCACCTGGTGGTGGAAACGACACACAGGAAGTCCGCCGGAATATTTTACTTGCTTTCAGACCGGGAGAAAAATTAGATGTCTGTCAAAATGGGACCTCCTAACGAGGAGGAACGTTTCAACAGGTATCAGACTGCATCTCCCACAGCATATTTAACTTGCTATTAGAAATGTCCCTAAAAAGAGCATCATCCACTGGAAGAGGTCTGAATACACGTATACGTGATCAAGGAAATTGTTACCCTTTGACGATATTATTGTCGTTATAGTGTAGGAGGAAAACGAACTAATAAGACCAACTGCAGTGCTAATAAAGATGGCACAAAAGTGGGTCTGAGGATCAATCAAGATAAACAGAGTGTATGATTGTAACAAGAAACAGTGGAGAGGATACAGAGGAATCACTGACAATAGATGATATGGAATTTAAAAGACTAGGTCCCTCAAATATCTAGAAAGTACTGTCAATGCGAACAACGACGTGGGGGAGGAAATAATGAAGCGGATAAAATCTGCATTGAAGTGTCTGTTGTAAATGAGCAAACTCTACACCAGCAAACTGTTAACAAGAACAACAAAACAACGAAAGTATTTACAAGACAGCTATGTGACCGGTATTAATGTATGAGGCTGAAACGTGGGCACTAAGCAAGCAGATGGAGAGAAAAATAATGGCCTTCCAAACAGGTATAAGGGAAAGAATACAAGCAGGAAACAGAGCTTACTTTGCAAATATGCAACTTCTCAAAAATAGCCTTGTTACGAGAAAAACTAAACTGCTAATATATAATTCCCTAGTCCGCCCAGTTATCACATACGGCTCAGAGGTATGGACGTTGACAGAACACTATAAAAATGCACCAAGAACCATTGAGCGGAAAATACTACGCAAAATCTATGGGCCAATAAGGGAGGAAGAAGGCTGGAGAATACGCTACAATGCCGAGTTACAAGAGTTAATACAAGGCAGGGACAAAGTAAAATTTGTGAAATCGCAGCGAATACGATGGCTAGGTTACTTGGAGAGAATGGCAGAGGATAGAATTCGAAAGAAAATGATGAAAGGTATGATTCATTCAGTTAGGCGAAAAGGGAGACCTAGAAGAACATGAATCGACGAGGTAATAATGGATATCACCAGTATGGGAGTCCGGGGGTGTAAAAGAGAGCAAATAACCGAGAAATGTGGAGGAAGATTGTTGAAGAAGCCAAGGCTCACCAGGGGCTGTAACGCTACTGAAGAAGAAGAAGCAGGTGTTGAGAAAGCTCTTCGCAGCTGTTCCGGAGAATGGAAGTTTTAGAAGAAGGAGAAACACAGAAACCCCACACTCTGTTTAATGAACCAGATGTGTCACCTGTAATAAAGAGGAGAAGAACTGAATGGCTGGGAGATGTATTGAGAAGAGAAGGACGGATGGCGAAGGCAGTGTTAGGAAAGAAGCTGCAAGGGACGAGGCCCCTTGGTAGGCCAAAACTGAGGTGTCCAGATGAATTCGAGAAAGGTCTGAAGATCCTGGGAGCCTATGAGAACATGGCCAGTGACAGAGACCAGTGGAAGAGGCTAAGAAGTAGATCAATGAACCGACATTGGTTCTTGTTGCCTACTGAGTAGCAGTAGTAGTAGTAGTGGTAGTAAAGTAGCATTAGTAGCAGATGATGACGTAACTGTATTTCAGCTGCGATTCGTTATTGAGACCCGAGAGAGATGACGCAGTGGTTCGGACAATGGACAACATATGGCAGCAATGGAGATCAGACTCTCGTCAGCAATTCAGATTTAGGTTTTCCACGTTTTCCCTAGATCGCTTAAGGAATCTATCTGATGACCTCGTAGTCGACGGCACGCTTAATCATAATCTTCCTTCCAGCCTTCCTTTGGATGTTCCTAAGGCCCATCCTTCTCCTCCGCTCCCCCACCACTCCCCAACCCCAACCTTTCTCCTCCATCCATCTCTGTCTAACATATCTAGTGGTTAGTTTCCAAATGCCTCGACGCTGACGAAATGTTAAATCCAAACACCCACTAACTCTAAATGCAGCTGTACTCGGTTATGTGGCTTATCAGTGCGGCAACTCTATCGACTACGCCTGGAAAACATGCCTGTAATGCCACTTATCTGTTTACCGATTACCGGCCCGTGAGTAATTTGGACACAGGCGACTGAACACGCCAAATTGCGCCCTAGCTAGCAATATAGTGTCTGCATTGGCTGCTGGCGGAAGTACAGTATGTGTTATGTCGGTTTTTAAAACGATAAAATTGATCTGACACATAAATCAGGTGTTAGGTAGAAATATTGATAAAACTGCAGAACTTAATCCTTGCTAGCGTTTTATGTTACGGCAGTCGTATTTCGTGGCTCCCGCAATTAGAGGTCTCGTGTACACGGAAAGGAGACAAGGGTACACATTTCACTGATGTGAGTTGACATAACATTCTGTAACCGTATTCTACTGCAGTGCTAACGTTAACTGTGACATAACCTAAAACATGAATTAAATGCACTGAAAGGAACTGTTCAATGGAGATGAAATTAATTAACATCAAGTAACATCCATGGGACAACCTATGGACGATGTTCTCGGATACCGTCAAGGAAATATCAGGACAACGAAGGTGTGCTCCGGTATATTACTCGTTCAGTCGATGCTCTCGAAAAGAAAGACATACGGTTTCGAGCACTTGTCTGAAATCGTTTATATTCATGACCGCACATGGAGGAATATTATTTTAAGAATCTCTGTGAATATTCTCTTCAATGCAGTGTAACAAATTGCTCATATATAAGGGGCAGCCAAACTAAAACGAGACAGACAGAAAAAAGTAGGTAAACAGTTTTAAAAGTAAACTATGTGATCAAAAGTAACTAGACACCCCCAAAAACACGTTTTTCGTATTAGGTGCATTGTGCTGCCCCATACTGCCAGGTACTCCATATCAGCGACCTCAGCAGCCATTAGACATCGTGAGAGAGCAGAATGGGGAGCTCTGCAGAACTCACGAACTTTGAACGCGGTCAGGTGATTGGGTGTCACTTGTGTCATACGTCTGTACACGAGATTTCCACACTCCTAAACATCCCTAGGTCCACTGTTTCCGATGTGATAGTGAAGTGGAAACGTGAAGAGACACGTACAGCACAAAAGCGTACAGGCCGACCTCGTCTGTTGAATGACAGAGACCGCCGACAGTTGAAGAGGGTCGTAATGTGTAATAAGCAGACATCCATCCAGCGCATCACACAGAATTCCAAAATGCATCATGATCCACTGAAAGTACTATGACAGTTTGGTGGGAGGTGAGAAAAATTGGATTTCATGGTCAAACGGCTGCTTGTAAGCTACACATCACGCCGATAAATGCCAAACGGCGCCTCGATTGGTGTAAGGAGAGTAAACATTGGACGATTGAACGGTGGAAAAACGTTGTGTTGAGTGACGAATCACGGTACACAATGTGGCGATCCGATGGCGGGGTGTGGGTATGGCGAATGCCTGGTGAACGTCATCTGTCAGCGTGTGTAGTGTCAACAGTAAAATTCGGAGGCGACGGTGTTACGGTGCGGCCCTGTTTTTGATGGAGGGGGCTCGCAGCCCTTGTTGTTTTGCGTGTCACTATCACAGCGCAGGCCTACATTGATGTTTTAAGCACCTTCTTGCTTCCCACTGTTGAAGAGCAATTGGGGGATGTCGATTGCATCTTTCAACACCATCGAGCACCTGTTCATAATGCACGGCCTGTGACCACAATAACATCCCTGTGATGGACTGGCCTGCACAGAGTCCTGACCTGAATCTTACAGAACACCTTTGGGATGTTTTGGAAGGCCTCACCGACCGACATCGACATCGACACCTCTCCTCAGTGCAGCACCCCATGAAGAATGGGCTGCCATTCCTCAAGAAAACTTCCAGAACCTGATTGAACGTATGCCTGCGAGAGTGGAAGCTGTCATCAAGGCTAAGGGAGTGCAAACAACATATTGAATTCCAGCATTAACAATGGAGGGCGCCACAAACTTGTAATTCATTTTCAGCAAGGTGTCCGGATACTTTTGATCACATAATGTAATTGCCGTATATGTTAATACATTTATCCCGCTGGTGAGACGAGAGGATCAATGGCTTCTCGGAAAAATGTTTTCGGTTGCCAACGGAACCATGAGTACACCCAAGAATGCACCTCTTGGTCCAAAGCAAGCCGGCTTCCACGAATGTTTTTCTTCAAAACTCGAAATATTTGGGCCGGCCGGAGTGGCCGGGCGGTTCTCTACGCTATAGTCTGGAACCGAGCAACCGCTACGGTCGCAGGTTCGAATCCTCCCTCGGGCATGGATGTGTGTGATGTCCTTAGGTTAGTTAGGTTTAATTAGTTCTAAGTTCTAGGCGACTGATGACCTAAGAAGTTAAGCCGCATAGTGCTCAGAGCCATTTGAATCATTATTGAAATATTTGGAATTCTGCATAGGGAGTTACCGGCACTGTACGGACGATGTGTAAGGCCTTCCAAGCGAAACTTCTGCAATGTAGTGGAAACGGTATCATTCTGCTTTAGGATAATGCCCGCCCACATGTTGCCAATTTATTTCTTGTACGCTGCAGAAGTTTCGCTGGGAAACCATGACACATCCTCCACATAGGCCCGATCTCTTCCCACGATGTTTCCATACTTTTTGAGCCCTGAAGGGAGACATTTGTGGCTGTCGATCTGATTCGGACGAAGAGATGCACGCTTGGGTGCAATCATGGTTTCATCGGCAACCGCAGACATTTTCCCATGCTTGCAATGACCGTCTTGTCTCGCAGTCGCGATTCAGTATAAATCGAAGAAGTGGACCCATGCATCATATTGGAATCTGGCTGTTTTATTCTATGAAATACCACCTTTTAGCGATGGTTTGTTCTGAAGGACAACGCAGGTTGGGTACAAAGGATCCGAGCTTTCCCGCTGTAGTGGTTTACCACCTTTTAGCGATGGTTTGTTCTGAAGGACAACGCAGGTTGGGTACAAAGGATCCGAGCTTAACCGCTGTAGTGGTTTAGTCCTGTGTTCACTTGGAAATGTGGCTATTAGTGCTACGAAACCGGTAGTGATCCAATAATAATGGATTAAATACACGTTATTAATACCCAAGATGAGTACCCAAACTATATTAAAAGTCATGGTCATTTCTTCTGAAATAATAGCTTACTTTATTTCATCTATCTCATTATCATTTGACTGTCACTTATAAAAATATTACTGCCCTTCCGTGTTTTATATTCATAAGAGGCTATGAATCTAATTTTATACGCTGAATTTATTTCACTCCTTTCCATCAAATCTGACCATATGTAAGTAAACGCCATCTGACTGAAATTATTGAAGTTTTGGAGAGAAAAAAGCCTTCTAAAAACGCTAAGGAAAAACCCGGGGATTAACTGGAGGTAACCAAGGCAAAGTTGAAATGAAAATCCTTAATGTAGATCTCAGGCATCTACTACGTATATCAATAAATTACATCTTATGGACACAGTTTATGCAACGCACATGTTTTTGCCTTCTCTATCCAACATTGCCCAATAATGTGAAAACCCTCAGCTAGTGTGGTAGCAGAAAATATCTCAATGTTTCTGTCTCCTTGGCACTTTTTTCTAAGTGCAGTAATGACACTCATTTGCCTGCAGAGCAGAAATTTTTATTTAATAAACTCTCAAATTCTGCTTAAGATAGGCAACTTCGTCTCAGCTCTGAGTAAAATTAAAATGAATGGCGTACGTTTCGAGAACGTGGTTCTTGAGTGAACACATATGGAGATATGGAATATATGGAGAAATTAATTAAAAGAAGATCTGGGGGCGAGGATAATAAGTTCGTAAAAATTGGAACTAAGCTCAAACTAAATGCTCAGTAGTTGAATACAGAGCAAAATAATTCGTTTGAAAATGCAGTTCAACAGACGCTTTCAGATTCCTGTCAGAAACAACAATCAGAAATTCCTGTACAATTGCTTTACCAGTGGAAAATCGTTGAGATAACTGACTTAAACCCTCAGGTGACTGAATAAAAGTTTTATATTGATACTCATGCGTTCTACAGAATCTGAAAGTGCAAGAAAAGACCTACCATTCCGCACGTTACATAGGTCTGCAAAATATATCACGGAAGCAAATCGAATTTCCCTGATATAAAAGCCATGTAATCTACTATCACGTAAATGTAGCGCCGGTATGCAGAGCGAGCAAAAATCTCACCATAATACAGAACGTATTCGGATGAATGTGCCCTCCTCATTCTCATAAGACAAAGCGTCTATACTTTGAGAATCATCACTTCATTCATCATGGCAGCAGGAAGAACAGTAGAGTCTTTGTGAGCGGCCACGAGGCTTCCCAAAACGAGCATTCCTATTGGCCGTCGGCATTCAGAACTCTCACGACTCATCAACACACCTTATCCTTCATTCAAACAATTGTGCCAACGCTGCCGCCAACATTTGTCAATATTTCTGGGATAGTGCGCACAGGCATTTGAGAGAACATTCACTTGAATTCGTATAGAGCTAATGTAAACTTTTCTGACGCACAAATCGCGGTCGGTGCATATTGCCACACTGTTTCTGAAACATTTAGAAAAAACTCAAATTGTACATAAATATGACGACGACGAACGAACGATCAAACAAACAAACAAACTCGGTTTCTAAAACGGCAAAGACAGGAAACAAGCAACGCTGGCGCAAAAGGGTGGTCGGCGTTTCAGTATTGGCTCAACGTCATTTTTAAGTTTGGTTGGCCGGCCGCTGTGGCCAAACGGTTCTAGGCGCTTCAATCTGGAACCGCGCGACCGTTACGGTCGCAGGTTCGAATCCTGCCTCGGGCATGGATGTGTGTAATGTCCTTAGGTTAGTTAGGTTTAAGTAGTTCTACGTTCTAGGGGACTGATGGCCTCAGATGTTAAGTCCCATAATGCTCACAAGGGAACCTCCCCATCGCACCCCCCTCAGATTTAGTTATAAGTTGGCACAGTGGATAGGCCTTGAAAAACTGAACACAGATCAGTCGAGAAAACAGGAAGAAGTTGTGTGGAACTATGAAAAAAATAAGCAAATATACAAACTGAGTAGTCCATGCCCAAGATAGGCAACATCAAGGATATTATTAGCTCAGTAGCGTCGTGGTCTCGTGGTTAGCGTGAGCAGCTGTAGAAAGAGAGGTCCTTGGTTCAAGTCTTACCTCGAGAGAAAAATTTAATTTTTTGGGAGTGATTATCAATCCACAAGAAAACCTAAATGGGGCAAGTTAGAAGAATATTTTTACCCATTCGCCAAGTGTACAAGTTAGGTGGGTCGACAACATATTCCTGCCATGTGACGCACATGCCGTCACCAGTGTCGTATAGAATATATCAGACGTGTTTTCCTGTGGAGGAATCGGTTGACCTATGATCTTGCGATCAAATGTTTTCGGTTCCCATTGGAGAGGCACGTCCTTTCGTCTACTAATCGCGCGGTTTTGCGGTGCGGTCGCAAAACACAGACACTAAACTTATTACAGTGAACAGAGACGTCAATGAAGGAACGGACAGATCATAACTTTGCGAAAATCAAGAAAGTAAACTTTTCACTCGAAGGGAAGACTTAAACCAAGGACCTCTCGTTCCGCAGCTGCCCACGCTAACCACGGGACCACGGCGCTCCTGAGCTCACACCCTCCTCGATGTTGCCTATCTTGCGCATGGTCTACTCAGTTTGTATATTTTGCTTATTTCTTTCGTAGTTACACACAACTTCTTCCTGTTTTCTCGATTGATCTGTGTTCAGTTTTATAAGGCCTATCCACTGCGCCAACTTGTAACTAAATCTGAGGGGGGTGCGATGGGGAGGTTCCCTTGTCAGAGCCATTTGAACCATAAGTTTGGTTGTAACACCGGCAAGCTGCAGAGTCGTGCTAGCACTGGGGGCAACACTGGTTCCAAGGTGTGGACCTGGCCTAATTGTTTCCACCCAGATATATAATACTGTAGTAGACAGGTACGTGACTACAGATCTCTGTGGCAGACAAGTGAATATCGTTATGTACACTAACACACGGCGTCAAAGGTGTTTCGCGTTAAACCTGACGCCTTCCACAATATTACTATTTAAGTTCCAAACGTGTTTCGCCTTCTATGTTAAAGGCATACTTAGTGAATTTTTAGTTACTTTCCGTCTGTTCTGACAATAGCTGGGGTTCCTCTTTTGGCGCCATGGGTTAGAAACGTCCAGATATTACACACATAATCTTCAGCATTTTTCTGTAACACAAAATTTCAAAAGCTTGCACTCTCTTCTTGCATGAACTGTTTACTGTCCACATTTTACTTCTGAAAAAGGCTATACTCCAGACAAATACCTTCAGAATAGAGTCTGTAGCTCTTACATTTAGCCGGCCGCGGTGGCCGAGCGGTTCTAGGCGCGATTGCTACGGTCGCAGGTTCGAATCCTGCTTCGGGCATGGATGTGTGTTATGTCCTTAGGTTAGTTATGTTTACGTAGTTCTAAGTTCTAGGGGACTGATAACCTCAGATGTTAAGTCCCATAGTACTCAGAGCCTTTTGCACCATTTTTTGTTGTTTTCGCCCACAGGCGTTTGTGCTTCGCAATTGAATGCTGCCAAAAGCGTTGCCAGGTGTCAAGGATTTCCTTACGTTGACTCAATTGTGGGAATGTCTTAATAGCAAAGAATAACTGTATTAAAACTTCTTGCATGATACGGCATTTTTTTCACGCATCTTAGTGTTTATCACTCAATATCTCGTGATCTCTGAGTCATTCAGTAATGTAATTTTCTAGATACATTCAGCGGCATATGTGGATAGCATCTGCTATATTTGTTGTGAATAGAGTTAGTTGAAAAGAAGTAATAGATTTAAATGTCATGCACAATGTGGTAGTTTTTCACTCATCTCAGTGTTAATGACGTCATCTCTCCTGAAATATGTGTGATATCATGATATAATTTTGTAGGTTCATTTAGCGACATATCCGAATATTATCTGCAAAATTTATTGTGAATAGACTTAGTGGCACACCATCAATAAATTTAAATGTCATAGATTATGCGCCAGTTTTTCACACATCTCCGTGTTTATGACGTCATTGCCTCCAGAACTATGATAGATAGGTGGTTCTTACCCCCACAGCGATTGCTGTCTGACAGTGAAGGATATGAGTACCTAGTTTGGTTTAAATCGGTCGAGTGGTCTAGGGTGCCTTGTCACGGTTCGCGCGGCTTCCCTCGTCGGAGGTTGGAGTCCTCCCTCGGGCACGGGTGTGTGTGTTGTGCTTAGGGTAAGTTAGTTTAAGTTAGATTAAGCAGTGTGTAAGCTTAGGGACCGATGACCTCAGCAGTTTGGTCCCATAGGTAGTAGCAAAAAAAAGTTTGTAACGGGAATTTCCGAACACCCTGTAGCTCGCGTACAAAGTGGAGCGGGAATGGTTTTGTTATAGAATGTTCTCCAAAGAACCTCAATAATTACGAGGGAATTTCGACTTTTTTCGAACTTGGTCGTTCAGCGCTCTGTTAAATTCTTCTAGTAATATCATTTATCTTATCCCATCTTTAGTGATACGGATTGTAATTCAGTGCATGTCATCTTTTAACTTCTTGCCAATGCTGTGCGTGTGTGTGTGTGTGTGGCAGGGGGGGGGGGCTGTGGGTGTGCTGGCGCGCGTAGGAAGAGGGGGAGGGGGAGGGGGAGGGGGAGGGAGAGAGAGAGAGAGAGAGAGAGAGAGAGAGAGACAGAGAGGGAGAGAGCAGCGTACCATATAACTTTTCCGTGATACCCATCCAGGCATATAGCACGTGGACGCCAACGGAACGCTGCTAGCCAGCGGCTGCCCGCACTAAAGTTCCCCAGATTTCTCCCCATTATGTCGGTCGTTATCAGCGCCGCCCAAGGTCGCAAACAAGCGCTGTGCTTTGCTGCTGGCGTGCTCCGCTCTAGCCATCCGGACACGCGCGGCCCTTGAAGGCACGTGGTCGTCATTCAGCGCGAGGACAAATGTACGACTGTCGGACTACAAACCTTCTGTGGGGCGAGGCCGTTACAATGCCCTGGCGATATTTTAATGTAGCTTTCGTACGTATCTCTGCTGACAAACTGACGCAAGGTTGCAAGCGCCTTTGTGGTGGTACGGGAGGGGCCGGCACGAGGACATTTTTCCACACAAACGATGTCTCATTTGATTGGGCGTCCTTCTCTCCCACCCCTCCTCAAATATTACATACTTCTCTTGGGCTCAATGTAAGACCTTCGAAAATAAATATAAATCTAGTGACTATGGAGAAAGTTCTTTTAAGGACATTTCGAGGATCTTCACAAGCTTTTAGTGAAAGCAGAATGCCCTAGATCTTTTATATTGCTCCAGCTTCCATAAAAATTGGTGGAAAGAACGAAAATACAGTATTTATATTATTTTATTGGTTTAATAAGGGAACTTATAATTTGCACATTATTTTATTTCAATCGAAAAAAGTGAGACGGAACTACAGAAGATATCACCTAATTTTATATTAACGTATGAAACAATATATGTGAAGAAAACTCCACAGTAAGTTGCTAAATTTTTGAAAATTTGCCAAGAAAGTTCTCAAAAATTGATAAAAATGCTCATAATTTTTGTGTATGCAACTAATATGAATAACACAAATTTGCTTGTGATATGAAAGAGAGATAACGAGGTGGAAATGGATTCGACTACTGGCCACAGCACCAATTTATATTGACACAACTGTCAGAGGTGTCAGATGAAAACATTTGCTCCAAACTCACAAGGAGAGGTCCGTAGCAGTTGGATCAACTTTTTGAAACCATCTGTGCTTTGACGTATGTTAGGGTCCCAAGTATCACACCCTGCAGCCATTTATCCTGGTGGACCTTTCTTTCCTAGTAATCAACCAAAAACATGTTTCGGAACTTTGCGTAACGCTCAGTAGCTTTAATACGTAGTGACAGATGGACTGCTCGTATAGCTACATGGATAGGGTAAGGGCCACACATACAGAAGGTTGTGGGTTTGAATCTCGTCAGGTTTAAATTTTTTAATTTTAAATCTTTATCGAAATGATTATGATCAGTATTCTTATTCAGTTAACTGGTGTAAACGCACTTTTTTGTTTCTATTCCTTTGTCACATCATATTAATCACATTATTAACTTTTTCATTTGTTGTAATTTTTTCTTTACTAGTATATAATTCTTTTTCCACAGCATTTTTCTCAGTTTGAATTGAATTACATTTATTTATATGTTATAATATTTAAACTTTTAAAAATGCCGAGCTATCGCTTAAAAACAAAAGACGAAATAATCTATACCTATTGACTGTGCAACAGGGTCAAAAATGTATTTTTCGTTACAAGATGCGCGTTTTTTGGGTGGTACTCGTCCTTAAAACATTTAAAACATAAATTCGTGTTGCACTATGGACAAAATAATGCAGATGAAACGAAGGCAGGGGTTGTAAGTAGTCTCATGTTCAGAAAAAAACAGAACAACTTGAACGACTAGAGATAGGTCGCTCTTATTCACAGGACATGTACATTAGTGTGTTCTGCAGAAATGAGTAGTATCTGACCCATGGCGGATCGCGGGTTCAAGGTCGACATCGATATCGTGGCGCTACATCACCTGTAGGTAAAATGTGCCTGTGGCTCTCGTTGTCGCTATAAACCGAAGATAATGCATAGGTGTGAGTTGAGCACACGTGCAGGATGCCTCGCAGACGTATGAGCGAACCGTACCGTCAAATCAGTGAGTTTG
Organism: Schistocerca serialis cubense; assembly: GCF_023864345.2. Classification (NCBI taxonomy): domain Eukaryota; kingdom Metazoa; phylum Arthropoda; class Insecta; order Orthoptera; family Acrididae; genus Schistocerca; species Schistocerca serialis. The sequence continues at coordinate 336,096,521 of NC_064643.1, forward strand.
AAAGAGGACACATTATTGGCAGGAGAGAATGTGATGCATCCATTCGGGAAAATGTTGCTCGTGTGGCAGGAAGTGTTTCGGCAATGCAATGGTTGTGTGCGAATGGTTCACGGATGGCCGTAGAACACGAGGAGATGGGTCAGGTAGCACCACCGAGGACGACGCCCCCGAGAAGACCGACACCTCATCCGAATGGCATTGCAGGACAGATCTGTGTCCTCCTTTGCTCTGGCGCAACAGTGGAACATTATACATTGTTAGAGGTGACACTCCATCGCCGTTTATTACGGCATGGGTTACGTGCGCGTCGTCCACATCTCCGCCTACGTTTGACGAACGTGCAGAAACATGGTAGACGGCAATGGTGTATGGATCTCCGTCACCTGCGACAGGAATAGCCTCCGATAGTGTTTTTAGACGAATCCAGGTTGTGTTTGTTTGAAAATGATGGCTGTATTTCAGTTCGCCGCAGACCAAGGGAGCGATATTAAAGTGAGTGTAGTCGCACAAGACATACAGCGCGAATTCATGGGCGTGCTATTGGGTACAACCACAAATCGCAGTTGGTGCGTGTCCAGGGCACTGTGAACAGTGTGATATACATGAATGACCCCCTGCGATCTGTAGCCATACCCTTTCAGCACAACACCCCTGGTGCCACATTTCAGCAAGACAATGTACGACCACATGTTGCTGCACAAACACGTGCCTTCTTCGTGTCACAGGATGTCAGCCTTTCGTCCTGGCTTGTCGCTAGTCGAAAGTGTGTGGGATATGGTGAAACGACGTGTGCAATGCTGTGACCCAGTGCCAACGACCAAAGATGAACTTCGGAACTAGGTGAACGCAACATGGATCGCTATACCATTCACGCCTTACACGTGTCGATGCCATCACGCATGGAACAAGCTATCACGGCTCTTGGCGAATCCTGTGCCTCCTAGACACATGCTGAACACAGGTGACTGAAATGCTAACCATTTCTGCAGAACATGTACCGTGAATATGAAAGTCCTATCTCTAGTCGTTCAAGGTGTTCTGTGCTTTCTGAACATGAGTGTAAGACGAAATTCAAGCAAAATGAGGAACAGAAATAAGGAATGCATTGACAAGGACGAAAATATACGATGATAAAACGAAAAAAATTAAATCAAAATTAATACATAAAATTAATTAAAATTACACGGACAAAGATTCGAAGTGGAAAAACAATGATAGGAAAAAAAACAAAAGCAAATTAAAAAGCTGATACAATGTTTAAAATGCTGTGACAAAGAAACAGAAACATAAGACTACATTTAAACCAATTAATTGAATAAAAATAATGATCAAATTAATTTCGACAAAGATTTTAAGATAAAAAAACTCAAAATATCTAACGAGATTCCAAACCACAAAATTCTGCATTTGAGGCTTTGCTTCATCCACTACCTAACTCCACCATTCTATACTTTAAAAGCTTTTTAAAAGTTATTCTGCACCATGCCAGATTACGAAATTTCGTTTCCTCGATTATTCTCAATGGCTGTAGGGTCAATGGCTGCACGGTGTGATAGCTGGGATCTTTACCTACATCAAGGTCAATGGCTGCAGGATGTTGCGGGCTTTCAAATAAGACGAAATGGTGTGATGTGGCTCTCAACTACGTACCCACAAACTGAGTTGAAATATTAAAAGTTTTGACTGGTCTCGTTGTCTAGGGGCTGGGATATGTGGTTGCCAAATACTGCTGAGTCTACAGTATGCAATATGAATATATACATGAATCGAATGGTCGACGGTTCCTATTACTCGTCAATTGCGATTTTGAATGTTATATAGAAATTTATAAATGAAAGATTGCAATTAAATAAAATCTGCGGGTACTATTTTAACGACTTAATTGATGAGTACAATAGCACAAGTACCTTTAAGAATGCCCTTTATTACTGTAAAACACTTTTCCGTGTCGATGGTCCAGCAATTATATAAAATATAAGTTCAATAACAGGGAAACAATAGATTCCAACTTCATGTAATTAGTTATGAACAACAACATAGCTCGTGAGATATTCACTTCTAAATGCATACTACATCTTCACTGCAGAAGCCATAGAAATCTCACAAGTGCACAAGTCGGCACTACGAAATATTTCTGTCTCACGCAACCATGCGTCCATCGCGCCGTCCTCGCAAGTGCACAAGTCGGCACTACGAAATATTTCGTCTCACGCAACCATGCGTCCATCGCGCCGTCCTGTCCAGGACTCCCCGTGTCCTGTGCGACTGTCCCTCTGTCCCTCACGCCACACTGTCCAGCACTGCCCCCCCCCCCCCCCCCACTTCCATACAGTCTATCCATGTTTCCTTATTGTTTTGGAACGAATTCTGTGATTGGCTAGAGCACTCCCGCCCTGTCTCCAAGCCAACGCAAACAAACATAATGAAACATATTCGAAATACTGGATTTACATTTAAACAACTTGAAATTAAATAAATATTCCTACGGCTGGACCATAAACACGCTCTAACACACATTATTAAATACATAAACAGATTGAATAAACATACATCAAATGAATAGAACAGAAATAAGCCAGTAGCCTAATGTTTCTGTGCTTTGTAAAACACAGTAAATAATTGACCAATTTCTTCATGAATAATATATATCGGATATAAACAAAGACATAGATGAATAAATATATTTATAAGCATGCTGCTACCGTTTTTTCGTGTGGAGTACTTATGGCCTAACGCGATCGAGAGTAATTGGCCAATTTGACCTCCAATAATTCATGTACTGTTGAAGTTACATGCCTGTAATTTATACCAATTTAGGTTTACAGTAACAGCTTCCTAAAGACATGTCCATCGACAAAATCGGATGAACCGTTTGGATTTTGGAAATGCGTTGCTGAGTGTTACTTGTATGATTTATCGTCAGAAACTAAACTTCAAGCTAATAAAGATATTGAAAATCTGATTGCACCGTCAGAATCATCGTGCAAGTAATGGTAAGGTACATGTTTCTTTTTGAGGTATCATGATTCGTCTGTCTACTATTAATTTCTATACGAACTGTGAAATGTCTGCCATTAAGGTTTCACAAAGTCCGCCATTTTTTGCACTCTCGGCATGCCTCCGTCATCAACACAGCGTCACCATGGAATTCCCAGCCACGCGGTCCCTGGACCTCAGGGGCCTGTCGAGAGGCCCCAGCGTGGCTATGCTAACTCCGAACTCAGAATATTTTCAGGGTGCCACAACTCGCCCATTACCTCACAGTGTGATAGCTGGGATCTTTGCCTACATCACTGTGTAGATGCTACCAGAAAGTCGATCTCACCATTGGGACCCTTCCTTCTCAGAGCCTCATGAGAGTTATTATTTATTCATCTATATAAACATTAAAATAAAAGTTTCGTTTTTTATGCATACATGAAGTATCGTAATTAGTAGTGAAACCTGACACATGGTGAAGTATTCGATAACAGAGTCAAAAACGTTCTAGTAGGCAAAATGGCTAATGTGTGTTTATGAGCCACAAATGATTTCACTATGAAATATTGTCCCAGTTAGTACAAATTTGTTTGAAACAATAACTATTCTTAATATTAAAAATGAAAACACCTGCTAATGATCTGTAAAATATACTTATTCGCTCATGAACCTTCTTTTGGTTTTTCTTGTCACTTTCAGGTGAAAATTGAATGTCGCAAACACAGATAAATGTGATATTCTACGTATACAGATATTGTTTGTATAGAAGATCCAAAAATTACACAGAGAATTTACTAAGGAAAAAATTACATTTTTTGTCACATAGGAATAATTACATAAACTAAAAAATGGGGAAACAACGTTTTTTTGTGGAGATACATTTAACAAGGAGAATTAAGATGAATTTACAATTTGAATCTATAGTCTTATTTCTTATCAAAAAAATGGTCCAAATGGCTCTGAGCACTTTGGGACTTAACATTTGAGGTCATCCGTCCCCTAGAACTTAGAATTACTTAAACCTAACTAAGGTAAGGACATCACACACATCCATGCCTGGCAGGATTCGAACTTGCGACCATAGCTGTAGCGCAGTTCTAGACTGAAACGCCTAGAACCGCTCAGCCACACCGGCTGGCTTATTTCTTATCAGTTGTTAAATGTATCTCCCCCTAAAAAACTATGTTTCCCCCTTTTTTGTTTATGTAATTATTTCTGTGTGACAGAAAATATAATATTTTCCTAAATCTTTTCTTATGTAAACACGCTGTCATTTTTGCATCTTCTGTACAAATAACATAGGTGTACGTGACATATCGTGTTTATCTGTGTTTGAGACATTGAGTTGTTATGATGGTATGAGAAGCCGAAAGTCGGTTCGTCACCAAATAATTATAATTTTGCAGTATATTAGAAAGTGTTTTACTTGTAATATAATTATAATATCTTGCCAAGCTCCGATGGAAAATTCCGTAAATGTTGTGAGCGATTCTATTAGTTCTATACTATTAAAACCTTGCATAATTTACTATTCTCACTATAGTGTGTAAAACAGGGCATTTTGTGCTTATCTTTTTTGTGACATACCTTTGAAGACCTTACAACTGTAATAAACTAGTGCACAAACTATAAATTACGACTTCCTTTGAAATAAAAAAACATGCAGTTGTAGAATTTACTATAGTTTAGTAACAATGTAACATTCTCCCTTCATTGGTGTTATAACTGGGCTGAAATTCCACCTAGGGACATATCTGATACTGAAGTTAGTGGCGACTTGAAACTGCAAATTCGCAATTTACCGTAACATTTTGGCTTCTGTTATTGTATCCATTCAGCCATGCCAGTTTTCGCTACTAATTACGATTCACACTATTAACAATTATTGCACTTCTTCACTTCTGGTTTGTCTCGCTTGGACCTTAAACCGACTCTGGGAATGGGCGGAGGCTGTTTAAGATCGCGCTGGACCCTTAAAACCGATGAACTGCAGTACGTAGGGGAGAAAGGCGCTAGTTGGCAAGAGGGCTTCGAATTATAGTGTGTAATATGGCAGTGTGTAACGTAACTATGTCGGTCCGAGAGAAACGGCTTGCTGTAATGGCGTTCCAAATTCGTAAAGTTCGTTCATGCTCAAAGCACCCTGTCCTCCAGCATGACTATATCAGATGTCTGATCACACAAGAGCGCTGCGGCATCTGCAACAATCCGGCGCCTTGGGTTCATTGTCATCGATTATTCTTCATACTCTCCCGACTTGGCCATATCCGATTTCCATCTATTTTCAAAACTTAAAGGACAACTTCGAGGTCTTCAATTTGATAGTGACGAAGTGGTGCAAGCAGAGATGAGGGCATGACTCCGTCAACAAAGCCTAACATTCTACACTGACGGTGGGTATCAACAAACCGGTCTCTTGGTGGGAAAAATGTGTTCGTCACCACGTAGACGTGAAGAATAACGATGCAGAAATGTTAATAAGGTTTTATTATTTCAAAGATTTAAGAATTTTTACATAAAAATCTCGAAGGCATTACTTTTCATCACGCTCTCGAAAATCATGTAGGATTCATCAATTAAAGGCGTGTTCAGATAACTTCAAAAATACTCTCATTAAAAGACTGCAATTATGCCAACTAATCCGAGGTGCGGTGTTAGGTTGCGTAATATCCCTAGTTGACGGAAAGCGATACTTAGGCAGGATGCAGCGATTTTCGAGGAAAAACATTTCATCGTATGAAAACTGAGCTAACTTCCTTTCCAAACAGTAAACTGTTTAAAAAATACATTTGTCGTGAAGAAATGATACTCGAACAAAAATAATTCTGCTTAAATATACAGGGTGACACGCGGGAGACGGACGGTTTTGAACTGCGTAGTACTGAGGGCGCAGTGGTGGGAGGTGGTCGTCGTGGGGATAGTTCTGATACACACAAGACGCCATTTTATTTACTCAGTCACCTTGGAGCAGTGGGACTTGCAACGTCGAGTGTTTGTCTATGACAGTTTCGAGAAAAGTGGTGAGTCTATTACTGCTATGCAGCGATTGTTTCGTGCGCGGTTTAATGTCGGTCGACATGGAGCTGTTCCGAGCCGTAACACAATCCTCAGATGGGTGGAAAACTTCAGATCAACTGGAAACATACTAGATTAGAAGCATCCTGGCCCGAGACGCAGAGTAACGACACCAGAAAATGTTGAAAGGGTAAGGCAAGCGGCAGTCAGAAGCCCAGGACGGTCAGCTAGTCATGCTAGTGAGTTACGAATCAATCGTGAATCGGTTAGACGAACTTGCATAAAGCATTAAAATTCCATCCCTACAAAATGCTCATTGTCCAACAACTTAAGGAAACTGATTTTGCTATACGAGAAGACTTCGCTTACAGAATGCTAGTGATTTTGGGATCGAATGAAAATGAAATTTTACTGATGAGCGATGAAGCTCATTTTCATTTAAACGGGACCGTGGATAAGCAAAACCTATGTTACTGCTCTTGGCTCTGTTGGCATTATTGGAACTTATTGTTCTTGAAGAGAACGGGACCACAGTTACTGTTAATTCGGTTCGTTACATTCGTATGCTTGAAACATTCTTGAAACCAGAACTAAGAAGACGACGAATCCCTTTAAAATGCGTTTGGTTCCAGCAGGATGGCGCAACTTCGCACACCGCAAACACTTCAATGACAGTTCTTAGACACATGTCTCCTGGCCGGATTACCTCACGTTTTGGCAATGTTCCATGGCCTCCCAGGTCTCCCGACTTGTCAGTATGTGACTTTTTTCTGTGGGGCTACCTTAAAAACTGTGTCTATAACCACAAACCACGAAATCTGGACGAGTTGAAGAATGCAATCATTCAAGAAATTGCTGCCATCCCTGCAGAGATTTTAGTCCGTGTGATGGAGGATTTTGAGAAGAAACTTGAATCCAGCATTCGAAATGATGGACATCACCTTGACGACATTATTTTTCATAAAGAACTTTGTTAACTAAAATGGCAAATAATTAGCTTTGATTTTGTGTAAATAAAAAAATGGTTCAAATGGCTCTGAGCATTATGGGACTCAACTGCTGTGGTCATAAGTCCCCTAGAACTTAGAACTGCTTAAACCTAACTAACCTAAGGACATCACACACATCCATGCCCGAGGCAGGATTCGAACCTGCGACCGTAGTGGTCGTGCGGTTCCAGACTGTAGCGCCTTTAACCGCTCGGCCACTTCGGCCGGCTGTGTAAATAAACATGCATCAATTTTAAAGTTGGCTGAGTGTTATTTCATTAAAAACCATCCGTCTCCCGTGTGTCACCCTGTATAAAAGAGGGTATGAACTTAAAAGTATGAACGAACAATGATTTCTCCAAGAAAAATAAATTATACTTATTATTAGAGCTACCTATAGTTATTCAACTTAGATTATTGCAAGTACGACATAGGCAGTGATAACTGTACGAAACGTAGTCACACTACAGTTAATGAGATATCTTCCATGTACCGTGCGCGCCCACGTTTCTAAACGCGTGGGGAAGTGTGACCTTAGTATGCGCCTTGTTGATCGCGTCGTCGTTCGTAACCGACGGGTTATGTCGTTCCAGTGCCTTATTAGAAAGATTATCTCTGTCAGTGTTAGAAATATATCTGTTGTCTGCCTTGTTCGGGCATATAAACATCTCTGTAGGGTTTCCATCTACACAACACAATGGTATACACACACTACACCTAGGATAAGTATCTTTGAAGATTTTCTGTTCGAGTAACGCGTAGCAGACAAAGAAAATGGTTACCTGTTTGTGTTGGCACAGACAATGCCGCCGAGGTGACGAAAGAAGAGGCCCGAAGCTTAGTTCCGCTGCTGCCTACAGCGGCCACCACACACACAAGCAACCAGAAGTGCCGCGTAACAACATGAGAACAGCTGAGCTGTTGTTATGGGAACGTAAACAAACTCACAAATAACTGAATGCTTCATGCTGATGCGCCCGCTGTTCCACGTTTCGACGTGAAAAACTTACTATATTATAAGCACGAACACTCTCCGTAGGCTGTATTTTAGGTATTACTACTGATCCACAATAAGGGCACAATGCAGCTCTAATAGTAAAAATAATAATTCGTACTTGCGGTTTCCGCGGCTTTTGCGTTGCGAGCTGCAGTTGGTATTGGTTCGCGTGACGAAAGAAAGGTAGCAAACTTGCTGAATCGTTAATAGGATGTGGGTAGCTAATCACATTGCTCGTTCGTAAAATTCCTATGCTTCATAAATGAAGATAGCTAGTAGGGGTTTCACTCGCAGCAGTTTGAGCTGCGTTACTAGGTTACAACGTAACCACAACCTCGTAAACCGTGATCTGTTCCGAAAAAACTGCTAAATATTTGTGACAACCTAGATTATAAATTTCATTGCTGCTCGTATCACTCGCTGCATTTTAAGCTGCGCTATTAAGTCTCAACCAAACCACAACCGCGCAGCTCGTGACGTTTACGAAAAAACAGCCAAATATTTGTGACAACCAAGATTCATTCGCACCAATTTGAGCTGTGCTACCATGTCCCAACCTAGCCACAACCTCGGAAATCGTGACGAAAGCCTATTCAGAAAAAAACAATGAAATATTGGTGACAATCAAGATTATAAGATTGACCGAATATATATGACGGCAATATCTGTTCCTGAAAGAACAGTTACCGTGGATGACCATGCAGCTTTGCTAGAAATGAAATGATAATTAAATGGACACCCTAGCTGCAAACAGGCGTTGATGTACTTCATTGGGGACATGTTGAAAATGTGTGCCCAGACCGGGACTCGAACCCGGGATCTCCTGCTTACATGGCAGACGCTCTATCCATCTGAGCAACCGCGGGGTTCGAGTCCCGGTCGGGGCACACATTTTCAACATGTCCCCAATGAAGTACATCAACGCCTGTTTGCAGCTAGGGTGTCCATTTAATTATCATTTCATTGACCGAATATCTCTGGCTGTCGTACACTATTACACTATTGGCTACAGCCAACAGCAGCACTCAGTGAAGGCACTGCATGAATTATAATCTGACAGATTTCCGCATCACACAGTGAGCAACGAATAATGATTTCAGATGTAATACGCACGTATAAATGTCGTGATAAACGTAATAATTGGTAAGCCATAGTGAACTGTTCCCTAAATAGCTGTGATAATTATTGCTTTGACGGACAAAACTCTGATGATTGTCATGAAAGTAGTCAGCATGTCACTCAACCTCTTTAGAGTAGTCATTTAGAGCTTTATCCTAACAACGTTTCCGCTCTGTATATTACACATACACACTGAAGCGCCAAAGAAACTGGTATAGGAATGCGTCTTCAAATACAGAGATATGTAAACAGGCAGAATACGGCGCTGCGGTCGGCAACGCCTATATAAGACAACAAGTGTCTGGCGCAGTTTCTAGATCGGTTACTGCTGTTACAATGACAAGTTCTCAAGATTTAAGTGAGTTTGAGCATGGTGTTATAGGCGGTGGACGAGCGATGGGACACAGCATCTCCGGGGTATCGATGAAGTGGGGATTTTCCCGTACGACCATTTTTCGACTGTACCGTGAATATCAGAAATTCGGTAAAACATCAAATCTTCGACATCGCTGCGGCCGGAAGAAGATCCTGCAAGAATGGGACGAATGACGACTGAAGAGAATCTTTCAACGTTACGGAAGTGCAACCCTACCGCAAATTTCTGCAGAGTTCAATGCTGGCCGCCTACAAGGGTCAGCGTGCGAACCATTCAACGAAACATAATCGATATGGGCTTTCGGAGCCGAAGGCCCACCCGTGTACCCTTGATGACTGCACGACACAAAGCTTTACGCCTCGAATGGGTCCGTCAATACCGACCTTGGACTGTTGATGACTGGAAACATGTTGCCTCGTCGGACGAGTCTTATTTCAAATTGTGTCGAGCCGATGGACCTGTACGGGTATGGAGACAACCTCATTAATCCGTGGACCCTGCATATCAACGGGGGACTGTTCAAGTTGGCCGAGGCTCTGTAATGGTGTGGGGCGTGTGCAGTTGGTGTGATCCGTGACCCCTGATACGTCTAGATACGACTCTCACAGGTGACACGTACGTAAGCATCCTGTCTGATCACCTGCAGTGTATGTTTATGGAAATGACTATTGATTATTGTTTCTAAATCTAGTACTTTGGCGAAAGTACCGGAAACTCATTGTATGCGAAGTGACTTCATATTTTATCTTTAGTGCTTGGTTCTCAGCCCCGTATATACGGGTACAGTACTTGTGTCTGACGAATGTAACGTAAAAGGGGAACATTTGGCATAGTTGATAGTACAGTAGACCGACGTGTAATCAACAGGACGGAAACCTGTTGACATGAATCACCCGACTACAAATGCACTATCCATTTATACCTTGTGTACTCAACCCTACCGCCATCTGTATACGTTCATGTCGCTTTCCCATTACTTATCGGTGTATAACGACCACTGACTACGCCGCGAAGCGTTAGAAATGTTGACAGGTGTCCCAAACGCAAGAAAATCTGAAAATACGTGTCACTTCATCTATTTATTGCTGTTAATATTTTTATTCATTTCGTCTACCAAGATTATGGGCAAAGGACCCTCTCTTACTTATAATCAGGATTTGTCATTAATGAAGTCGAGTCCAGTGAGAGATCAGTGCTCTTCTATACATACTCTCCAAGAGTTTAAGAGACGGAACAGAATCTGTACTACTACGTAAAGATAAGTCGTTGTTTAACGTCATTACCAAAAAGTTCGAAGGTTACTTGACCCATCCACATACGCTGCACGAGAAAATCTAACTATATCATCTCAATGTAACAGAAATACAGAAGATATATTTGAGCAGCGTAGTACGCTTCTGACTGACATTTAATTTTGTGATAGTGAAAATCGCCTGATGACGTCGAGTAGTTACTAATCGAGAATAATCTCACTTAGTTAATGACAGGTCATAGTGGGTATGGCTGTTTTCCTCAACTCTCTAGGAAAATGGCTGGCAGAACTACATTTCCGCCTCGTATCCATACCACGTAAACAATTGAAATAATAAAATATGGGTAACACGGAATCGACATTAAAGATGTCAACTACGAAATTCTCAACTAGCTAAAGTTAAGTGAACGTTTCGGAAATGGGAATGGCACTTTGAACACATAACTATGTAGGGGAGACAGTAGCAATTTAACGAACAGCGCAAAGTAACTAATCACCTGGTTTAAGTTCATAGTTGGCCGTTGTGGCCGAGCAGTTCTACGCGCTTCAGTTCGGAACCGCGCGACTGCTAAGGTCGCAGGTTCGAATCCTCCTGGGGCATGGATGTGGTGTGATGTCCTTCGGTTAGGTTTAAGTAGTTGGAAGTCTAGGTGACTGATGACCTCAGATGTTAAGTCCCATAGTGCTTAGGGCCATTTGAATAATTTTTAACTTCATAGTTACAGGCAGCACCACCATACGAATAATATTAACTTTTCACAAGGTGAGAGACTCTCTTCAAATCACATTAATCATGGAATGGAAACACACTGCAACAGAACGTACCACCGTGACTTCAAACACTTTGTTACAGGAAATGTTCAAAATGTCCTCCGTTAGCGAGGATACATGCATCCACCCTCCGTCACATGGAATCCCTGATGCGCTGATGCAGCCCTGGAGAATGGCGTATTGTATCACGGCCGTCCACAATACGAGCACGAAGAGTCTCTACATTTGGTACCGGGGTTACGTAGACAAGAGCTTTCAAATGCACCCATAAATGAAAGTCAAGATGGTTGAGGCCAGGAGAGCGTCGAGGCCATGGAATTGGTCCGCCTCTACCAATCCATCGGTCACCGAATCTGTTATTGAGAAGCGTACGAACACTTCGACTGAAATGTGGAGGAGCTCCATCGTGCGTGAACCACTTGTTGTGTCGTACTTGTAAAGGCACATGTTCTAGCAGCACAGGTAGAGTTGTTGTTATTGTAGTCTTCAGTCCTGAGACTGCTTTGATGCAGCTCTCCATGCTACTCTATCCTGTGCAAGATTCTTCATCTCCCAGTACCTACTGCTACCTACATCCTTCTGAATCTGCTTGGTGTATTCATCTCTTGGTCTTCCTCTACGATTTTTACCCTCCACGCTGCCCTCCAATACTAAATTGGTGATCCCTTGATGCCTCAGAATATGTCCTACCAACCGATCCCTTCTTCTAGTCAAGTTGTGCCACAAACTTCTCTTCTCCCCAATCCTATTCAACACCTCCTCATTAGTTATGTGATCTACCCATCTAATCTTCAGCATTCTTCTGTAGCACCACATTTCAAAAGATTCTATTCTCTTCTTGTCTAAACTATTTATCGTCCATGTTTCACTTCCATACATGGCTTCACTCCATACAAATACTTTCAGAAACGACTTCCTGACACTTAAATCTATACTCGATGTTAACAAATTTCTCTCCTTCAGAAACGCTTTCCTTCCCATTGCCAGTCTACATTTTATATCCCCTCTACTTCGACCATCGTCAGTTATTTTGCTCCCCAAATAGCAAAACTCCTTTACTACTTTAAGTGTTTCATTTCCTAATCTAATACCCTCAGCATCACCCGACTTAATTCGACTACATTCCATTATCCTCGTTTTGCTTTTGTTGATGTTCATCTTACATCCTCCTTTCAAGACACTTTTGTTTCTTTCACTGCTTGCTCAATATACAGATTGAATAACACCGGGGAGAGGCTACAACCCTGTCTCACTCCCTTCCCAACCGTTGCTTCCCTTTCATGTCCCTCGACTCTTATAACTGCCATTTGGTTTCTATACAAATTGTAAATAGCCTTTCGCTCCCTATATTTTACCCTTGCCACCTTCAGAATTTGAAAGAGAGTATTCCAATCAACATTGTCAAAGACTTTCTCTAAGTCTACAAATGCTAGAAACGTAGGTTTGCCTTTCCATAATCTAGCTTCTAAGATAAGTCGTAGGGTCAGTATTGCCTCACGTGTTCCAATATTTCTACGAAATCCAAACTGATCTTCCCCTAGGTCGGCTTCTACTAGTTTTTCCATTCGTCTGTAAAGAATTCGCGTTAGTATTTTGCAGCTGTGACTTATTAAACTGATAGTTCTGTAATTTTCATATCTGTCAACGCCTGCTTTCTTTGGGATTGGAATTATTATATTATTGTTGAAGTCTGAGGGTATTTCGCCTGTCTCATACATCTTGTTCACCAGATGGCAGAGTTTCGTCAGGACTGGCTCTCCCAAGGCCGTCAGTAGTTCTAATGAAATGTTGTCTACTCCCGGGGCCCTGTTTCGACTCAGGTCTTTCAGTGCTCTGTCAAACTCTTCACGCAGTATCATATCTCCCATTTCATATTCATCTACATTCTCTTCCATTTCCATAATATTGTCCGCAAGTACATCGCCCTTGTGTAGATCCTCTATATACTCCTTCCACCTTTATGCTTTCCTTTCTTTGCTTAGAGCTGGGTTTCCTTCTGAGCTCTTAATATTCATACAAGTGGTTCTCTTTTCTCCAAAGGTCTCTTTAATTTTCCTGTAGGCAGTATCTACCTTACCCCTAGTGAGATATGCCTCTACATCCTTACATTTATCCTCTAGCCATCCCTGCTTAGCCATTTTGCACTTCCTGTCGATCTCATTTTTGAGACGTTTTTATTCCCTTTTGCCTCCTTCATTTACTGCATTTTTATATTTTCTCCTTTCATCAATTCTTCTGTTACCCAAGGATTTCTACTAGCCCTCGTCTTTTTACCTACTTGATCCTCTGCTGCCTTCACTACTTCATCCCTCAAAGCTACCCATTCTTCTTCTACTGTATTTCTTTCCCCGATTCCTGCCATTTGTTCCCTTACGCTCTCCATGAAACTCTGTACAACCTCTGGTTTAGTCAGTTTATCTAGGTCCCATCTCCTTAAATTCCCACCTTTTTGCAGTTTCTTCAGTTTAAATCTACAGTTCATAACCAATAGATTGTGGTCAGAGTCCATATCTGCCCCCGGAAATGTCTTACAATTTAAAACCTGGTTCCTAAATCTCTGTCTTACCATTATATAATCTATCTGAAATCTGTCAGTATCTCCAGGCTTCTTCCATGTATACAACCTTCTTTTATGATTCTTGAACCAAGTGTTAGCTATGATTAAGTTGTGTTCTGTGCAAAATTCTACCAGGCGGCTTCCTCTTTCATTTCTTAGCCCCAATCCATATTCATCTACTACGTTTCCTTCTCTCCCTTTTCCTACTACCGAATTCCAGTCACCCATGACTATTAAATTTTCGTCTCCCTTACTATCTGAATAATTTCTTTTATTTCGTCATACATTTCTTCAATTTATTCGTCATCTGCAGAGCTAGTTGGCATATAAACTTGTACTACTGTAGTAGGCGTGGGCTTCGTGTCTATCTTGGTCACAATAATGCGTTCACTATGCTGTTTGTAGTAGCTTACCCGTAGTCCTACTTTTTTTATTCATTATTAAACCTACGCCTGCATTACCCATATTTGATTTTGTATTGATAACCCTGTATTCGCCTGACCAAAAGTCTTGTTTCACCTGCCACCGAACTTCATAATTCCCACCATATCTAACTTTAACCTATCCATTTCCCTTTTTAAATTTTCTAACCTACCTGCCCGATTAAGGGATCTGACATTCCACGCTCCGATCCGTAGAACGCCAGTTTTCTTTCTCCTGATAACGACGTCCTCTTGAGTAGTCCCCGCTCGGAGATCCGAATGGGGGACTATTTTACTTCCGGAATATTTTACCCAAGAGGACGCCATCATCATTAACCATACAGTAAAGCTGTATGCCCTCGGGAAAAATTACGGTTGTAGTTTCCCCTTGCTTTCAACCGTTCGCAGTACCAGCACAGCAAGGCTGTTTTGGTTAGTGTTACAAGGCCAGATCAGTCAATCATCCAGACTGTTGCCCCTGCAACTACTGAAAAGGCTGCTGCCCCTCTTCAGGAACCACACGTTTGTCTGGCCTTTCAACATATACCCCTCCGTTGTGGTTGCACCTACGCTACGGCTATCTGTATCGCTGAGGCACGCAAGGTGCAGATACTGGTCTACGCAGGTGACATAGATATAATAGCAAGAACCCAAAAAGCAATGGAAGAGACATTTACAGCTCTTGAACAGGCCAGTAAGAACATGGGGTTAATTATTAATGAACAAAAAACAAAATATATGGCAGCTGGAAAAGCACATAGAGAAAATATGTGAAATGTAAGAGAGAGTTGAACATTTCAAGTATCTCGGCTCGACAGTTACCCATCTAAATGATACCTCCTTTGAAATTAAGCAGAAATTAATACTGGCCAACAGAGCCTATTTTGCCCTAACAAGACTTCTATCCTCAAGGCTCCTGACTCGTACCACGAAATTAACTATGTATAAATCACTTGTACGACCAGTGCTTACAGATGCCTCTGAAGCCTGGATATTAACAGCTAAATATATTGAAACACTGGATGAATTTGAAAGAAAGGTACTTAGACGAATTATCGGCCCAATCTATGAAAGAGGAAGATGGAGGAGGAAATACAAATATGAGTTGTATACCACATACAAAGACCAACCCATCAGAAGGATAGTGAAATCATCCAAACTGAGGTGGGCCGGAGATGTGGCTCGCATGAATGATACAGAAGTACCAAAAAGAATATTACAAGGAAAGCCAGGAGGGCAGAGAGGACGTGGTCGACCAAGATGGAGTAATCGAAGATCTTAGGAAGATCTATAGAAACTGGAGAGTATTGGCAAAGGACCGAGAGAGATGGAAGGAAATTGTAGAAGAGGCCAAGGCTCATCATGAGCTGTAGACCCAAGAAAGAAGAAGCCTAAAGAAAAATCATATACGAAAACACGGTTACGACACGGTGTGCAAAGGGCAAGTATTTTAACAAACTCCCCTATGAAATATGTGTTGGTCGATAACCTAACGAGGTGTGACAAGAGCGTTTCAAGTAGCAGAGGAAAACATTGAAAGAAAGTACAATGAGGTGTCCTACATGTGATGAGACCTACGCTGACCCTTCACCAGGAAGCTGGATTGAGTGTTGCAAAACACACGCGTGGTTGCATGAGGACTGTTCAATTTCTGTAACAGGAAAATTTGTGTCATTTTTGGAAATGAAACTCTCTGATCTTGAGTTGTATTAATTGTCAACTCAATAATGCTTTCATTACTTACTATTTGATAAGAAATATGTAAGAATGTTTCACTAATGAAAGTGTAGTCCTAGGACAAGTTGACGCTTTTGCATTAGTCTGTACAACTGGCAAAGTAATAGTGATTATATTAAGATAAAAATGTGTACAACTAGGTAGAATGGAATAGAAGGTAATTATAATAATACACAGAAATAAAATAAAACTATTTAAACAAAGAAATAGTTTAAAATAGGCAACATCTTCAGCTTGTACTGGTTCCCCCTACGAAGATGAGTCCAATGAGAACTATAAATTTATGTACAGAGTGATTTTTCAATGCGTGCAGAAAGTACAGTCAATTCGCAGACCAAAATTCCTCTTCCAGTTTTGTTTGGCCGTTAGTTTAATCAATGATGAACGTCAAATTTTTTGTTTATAGGAATGTTCCACATTATTTGTTAGTCCAACGTCAGTCCAGTACTTCAGTATTCAAATATCGGCCATACAATTGTTATTTGGCAGTCTTTTTTGCAGAGAAACACTAGTTTCTCAGTATTCCAGCAGTGTTATTTGCTTTACCTACAACTGAGCCTACGTGGTCGTTCTACATCATATTTCCACGTCATGCTAATTCTAAATATAAGGGGTAGTCAAATGGAAATGAGACAGGCAGAAAAAATAAGCAACCTGTTTATTATTTCAAAAGTAATCACCATAACTGTTAATATGTGACTGTTGATTTGCTTCGGACGAAGAACACGCCAGTGTTGAATCATGGTTCCGTAGGCCCCCCAGCTATGCCGATTACTTTTGAAATAATAATCAGTTTATTTTTTTCCATTTGACTCATTTTCATATGACTGTCCCTTGTATATGCATGACACGAACAGCTCCGAATGTCTAGTCCTGTAGTTGATAGTGACCGCACTTTATAAATTTTGTGAAGTTCAGGCCTTACCATTTCTCTGATAAAGAGCTAGAAGCCAGTTATTGCAGCAATGCGGACCCAGGGTAGAGTATCGGTAGGGGGAAGGAGGGTGAGAGGGAAGATGGGAGGAGGAGTGGTTCAAATGGCTCTGAGCACTATGAGACTCAACTGATGAGGTCATTAGTCCCCTAGAACTTAGAACTAGTTAAACCTAACTAACCTAAGGATATCACACACATCCATGCCCGAGGCAGGATTCGAACCCGCGACCGTAGCGGTCTCGCGGTTCCAGACTGCAGCGCCAGAACCGCGCGGCCACTTCGGCCGGCGAGGGGGAGAGGAAGTCACAGTTTTAACTCCCCCCCCCCCCCCCAAGTAATTGTTGCCACCACTACTTTTAGCGTGCCACAAATACTTGAGACTTCAATAATAACAGCAAAAATGCATAAAACGCTTTAATATAATAATAATAATTTATTTACATTAGCGCTCAGCACACCGCTATGGGTTCACTAGCAACGAGCTGCAGTTCAGAAAAAATAATCATTTTAAAAGCTTACGCCCATAAATTTCTGTGTGTCACTTTTTTTTTTTAGTCATCAGTCTTCTGACTGGTCTGATGCGGCCCGCCACGAATTCCTATCCTGTGATAACGTCTTCATCTCAGAGTAGCACTTGCAACCTACGTTCTCAATTATTTGCTGGGTGTATTCCAATCTCTGTCTTCCTCTACAGTTTTTGCCCTCTACAGCTTCCTCTAGTCCTATAGAAGTCATTCCCTCATGTCTTAACAGATGTCCTATCATCCTGTACCTTCTCCTTTTCAGTGTTTTCTACATATTCCATTCCTCTCTGATTCCTTACCTTATCAGTCCACCTAATTTTCAACATTCGTCTGCAACATCACATCTCAAATTCTTCGATTCTCTTCTGTTCCGGTTTTCCCACAGTCCATGTTCCACTACCATACAATGCTGTACCACAGACGTACATTCTCAGAAATCCTTTCCTCAAATTAAGGCCGATATTTGATATTAGTAGACTTCTATTGGCCAGTGATGGCCATTTCGACGTCCTCCTTGCTCCGTCCGTCATTGGTTCTTTTACTGCCTAGGTAGCAGAATTCCTTATTTTCATCGACTTCGTGACCATCAATCCTGATGTTAAGTTTCTCGCTGTTCTCATTTCTACTACTTCTCATAACCTTTGTTTTTCTTCGATTTACTCTCAATCCATGCTGTGTACTCATTAGACTGTTCATTCTGTTCAGTGAATCATGTAATTATTCTTCACTTTCACTCAGGATAGCAATGTCATCAGCGAATCGCATCATTGGTATCCTTTCACCTTGAATTTTATTTCCACTCCTGAACCTTTCTTTTATTTCCATCATTGCTTCCTAAAGGTACAGATTGGATAAAAGTCCTTTAAGAACTGCACTCGTATAAGCTGGAGTGAACATTCTCAACTTAGACGCGCTTGATTTACGTAAAAATGAACTCCATCCGTCTGGAGCTCCAACATACACAAAAACCAGCACATCGCTCCAGCTTACAAGCTATAAAATAGAAGTGCGCATTCACCATTATCAGTGTTTCACATAGTACTGCGAGCACGAATACAGGTCTGCACGCTATAGTTGTGTGAGAGCATAACTGGGGGAATCCTGTCTTGCCTTACTTAACTTCCTGTGCTTTGCCCGTTTTGCCTGTGTATCTGCGAGCCGTGTCTGATTTGTATTTGGTAGCAGGTGCGATCAGTCTATGAATGGGCGACTTCACCTGTCTGGTAGGCTAGGCCACGAGACCACACATGAGGCTCGTCGTCATGCAAGCAACTCAAAAGTGTCCTGTGTTAAGCACAGCTTGAAACTTCTAGAATTCCTCGTCATTTTTGAGAAACTTAGTTGTCATGCTACCTAATTTTCTGAATGTTTCCTGAGAAACATGGAAATTGATATACTGGATGCCTGTCCTAAGTGTCGTCAGGCACAAGTTCTGTGGCGTTTCGGTAAACATTTGCAATTTCGTTTTTACAATGCTTAGCTGAAGTTATCCCAAACAAACGCTGCTTATCACCTCTTTCATACGATGTCCAGTGGCACCGAAAAGCGTAATTTCTTACCTTTTGGAAACAAAATTATTTTTAAACCGATATTTTTCTTCTCCATTCGATAAGGCGATCCTAAATTAGCCTAGTGCGATATTTGTTTTATCGAGGGACTGCAAAATACAAAGAATAACGGGTACTTTAGGAGTAGTCCTTGCCTGACTTGCCCCGTCTCATGTGTCGCCCTGCCCTGCACTATCTGCTACTGCCGTACAGCAGCGCTACCAATCGCTGTTGGAGTAGTCGCTATTTTTCGTATTTTACTGTCCTTTTTAATATATATCGTTTTGCAGAACATCGCACTCAATTAATGTGGGACCGCTCTATCGAATGGAGACATAAAATATGGGTTCAAACGTCGTTTTGTTTGTAACGGGAAACTATCCGACGTTTCCTGCTGACACTGGGCTTCGCATGAGACAGATAATCAGTAGTATTTGTTTGGGTCGATTCCATCTACACATTGCAAAAATGAAACTGCAGATATCTGTCGAAATACCAGAGAAAATGCACCTGGTGACGCTTAGGAGAGACACCCTGTATGTAAATACATTAATTCTTCAGTAGTGTTTGGGATTGGGGGGGGGGGGGGGAAATCACAGTATTATCTGAAATTACACTCAAATGATAGAGTGCAGCAATCAGTCGTCCTTTTCTTGAAGGTTTTATTCGGCAAATCCAGATTTCGGCTAGTGCCTAGCCATTATCAGTGCACCATTTCATAGTATCAATGCATGTTCTAGTAAGTCAGCCCCCGGTTGTTCGGGCTTAAATAAAAAAAAGGGGATATACACTACGTGATCAAAAGTATCCGGACACCTGGCTGAAAATGACTTACAAGTTCGTGGCGCTCTCCATCGGTAATGCTGGAATTCAATATGCTGTTGGCCCACCCTTACCCTCGATGACAGCTTCCACTCTCGCAGGCATACGTTCAATCAGGTTTCTTGAGGAATGGTAGTCCATTCTTCACGGAGTGCTGCGCTGAGGAGATGTATCGATGTCGGTCGGTGAGGCCTGACACGAAGGCGGCGTTCCAAAACATCCAAAAGGTGTCATATAGGATTCAGGTCAGGACTCTGTGCAGGCCAGTCCGTTACAGAGATGTTATTGTCGTGCAACCACTCCGCTACAGGACGCGCATTATGAACAGGTGCTCGATCGTGTTGAAAGATGCAACACCATCCCCGAATTGCTGTTCAACAGTGGGAAGCAAGAAGGTGCTTAAAACATCAATGTAGGTCTGTGCTGTGATAGTTCCACGCAAAACAACAAGGGGTGCAAGCCCCATCCGTGAAAAACACGACCACACCATAACAACACCACCTCCGAATTTTAATGTTGGCACTACACACACCGGCAGATGGCGCTCAGCGGGAACTCGCCATACCCACACCCTGCCATCGGATCGTCACATTGTGTACCGTGATTCGTCACTTCAGACAACGTTTCTCCACTGTTCAATCGTCCAATGTTTACGCTCCTTACACCAAGCGAGGCGTCATTTGGCATTTACCGGCGTGATGTCTGGCTTATGAGCAGCCATGAGCACCCGTGAAATCCAAGTTTTCTTACCTCCCGCCTAACTGTCATAGTACTTGCAGTGGATCCTGATGCAGTTTGGAATTCCTGTTTGATGGTCTGGATAGATGTCTATTACCCGTTACGACCCTCTTCAAGTGTCGGCGGTCTCTGTCAGTCAACAGACGAGGTCGGCCTGTACGCTTTTGTGCTGTCGTGTCCCTTCACGTTTTCACTTCACTATCACATCGGAAACAGTGTACCTAGGGGTGTTTAGGAGCGTGGAAATCTCGCGTACCTACGTATGAGACAAGCGACACCTAATCATCTGACCGCGTTCAAAGTTCGTGAGTTCCGCGGAGCGCCCCATTCTGCTCTCTCACAATGCCTGATGTCGCTGATATGGAGTACCTGGCAGTAGGTGGCAGCACAATGCACCTCATATGAAAAACGTATAGTTTTGGAGGTGTCCGGAAGATTTTGATCACATAGTGTACATTCACATTAATATTAATCGTGACAGAAGATATACATTGCATATGCTAAAGAAATATGCTGACCTTTTTGGTATCAATGTATTCTACCTGCATAAAACATATTTAGGAGACAATTATCAAGCAGCTGAAATACAAAAATTTTGTGTACTTTCTGTGAAATTAAGTCATTAGGGCAACGCATTCTCAAGCTCACCGAATCAGTTACATAAAGAATGGCAATTTTAGATTCTTGACAGCTTCCTGATAAATTAGTGCGGAGTTCTATGTTCCCAGCCGTAATAAACGCGTAGCGCCGGCCGGAGTGGCCGAGCGGTTCTAGGCGCTACCGTCTGGAACCGCGCTACCGCTACTGTCGCAGGTTCGAATCCTGCCTCGGACATGGATGTGTGTGATGTCCTTAGGTTAATTAGGTTTAAGTAGTTCTAAGTTCTAGGGGATTGACGACCACAGCAGTTAAGTCCCATAGTGCTCAGAGCCATTTTAACCATTTTTTTGAGCCAAACGCATAGCTAAACAAAATTTCTATGTGTACCACAAGGATATTTTTTCGAGATCAAACTGGATATTACTGTAATTCTTCTAGGCAGTACTTCCTTGTAGACAACTGCATCACGTGCGAAAATTGGCAGATTGCGACTGATATTATGCGACAAGAAGCAGTGAGAGTGTGGTGGCGTGTTGCAGGTGCGGGCGGCGTGTATGGCCGTGTCGTCGCTGCTGCACATGGACGACTCCGGGCAGCAGCAGTCGCTCGCCGAGTTCATGACGTTCTTCATGTGAGTACGCAGCCGACCCGCCGGCCAGCGAGGGGATCTCGCTGCCCTGTGGTGTAAAGTATACGATTGCCATCGTCTAGTGAGTTCTGTGATTGTGCCAGAACGGTCCCCAGATAAGCTGTTTTTACAGGGAAACACTGCCAGACTATGAAACACTAGTCGATGAGGCATCGCCGTTCGCTTCCTACTGGCAAGCCCCGTACACTTGATATCTCGCAATATTTACGATCATTGACGGCTAGTTTAAAATAGATTTATCCGCTTTCACAAGGCTGTGTCTTCTACGTGATAGATGATTCAGTGTTGGGGCTACAAAGGGCTACAAAGTTATTATTCGTCAAATGTTTCACTACACCGAAAACAAGACTCCTGGAAATCACACAATGGATATTTGTTCGGATTTTCATAGCCAAATGAAGTGTCGGGAGTGGACAATTGCTGTATCAAACTGACTAGCATGACATCTAGTTTTTCAAAAAAATTGATTTCTTGAAAGTAATTAGAGTAATTAAAAAAACTTAATTATTGATTTGAGGGAAAATTACACAATGGATTTCAGTCCTAGTTTTCATAGACAGGATGGTTAATTTGATATCCCATTTGTTCATTTCTCACTCTTCAATTGGCTATGAAAATTTGGACAAAAATCCACTGTGTAATTTCTGAGGAGCCTTAATTTCGGCCCTCTCCATTTGAACAAAAATATTTAAATTCTTAAAAGTTATCAGGATTATTATGAAGCACTTAGTTAATGATCTCAGGAAATTTGAAAAATTTAAATAGAAGCTGTTGCGAGCTACGTAAATAAAGCGCCTAAAAGTTATTCTCTTAAGGCCTAGCTATTCTGGGCGTAAAAAGGTGTAGTAGCGTAAAAATTCGGAATTCTTTGTTCGTGTTGAACAAATAAAATAAATATTATGACACAGCTTAAAGTGAAACTTCTCTGCTTCCTCTTGATCTATATACTATTAATAATAATAGAATACCGATCGATATTTATGCTGTATTTCATGCTTTATAAACAAAACTTGAAAATAAAACAAAATTGGAAAAATGGTCAAATGTTTGGTGAAATGAGTCGTCTAGGATGAGAAACAAAATAGATTACAAAACATTTTAGAATCATTCAAAGGTGCGTCAAATGTTTCTCTAGAATTTTATTTCTTTCTGTTACACAAATCATTTCACAAAACATATGAGAATTTTTTAAATCTGTTTTTCTTTTTTTTTAATTTTTTAAATTTTTTAAAAGAACAATCCTAATTTACAGGAGTACGGAGTTATGTCTTACACATACATGAACACACACTCTTGAAATACGCTTTGTAATCAAGCTAGGCCCACATACAATGACAGACGATTTGGGGGCGACTAGAGCAATGTGAGATCCGTACGCCCCTTAACGGCCGGTCCATCGCTACTCCGGCAGCTCGCTCTGAAGGAATGGCCTTACATGCAGGTGAATGTGCGGTGATGCTCTGTCGTGCTGAAAAATGCTGTGTTCGGCATTTTCACGCAATTGTGAAGAAAGCCAGATCTGCAATTTATTCAGGAACGTGATTCCTGTAAAGAAGCGAGTGAACGAGTTGGTAGCTGGCTGGACATCCTCAACGGCAACCGCATGAAACAACAACGTACAATTGGCGCCAAGATAAACTTTTGGTTTCGATGTGTAAGTTAGAATTCACCCTAGGTTTCTATCTTCATTCATGTAGAAGATGTACGAGTCGCAAAATCGGATGAATTTTTTGCAAACATCTTGTATCTAATACATGAAAATGAACATTTGTTTGTTTGTTTGTTCGCCTTCAGTGCGTTCCTCTACCATTCATCTGATAGGGACGAAACTTTGGTGAAATGTTGTGGGGACGCTTGCAAAGATTTCTGTAGGGGTAAGAAACACCTAGCACTCATAGTGGTGTGTGTAAACGGGTTTTAGAAGCTTAACTCACGATCGTTTGAGACAAGTTCACTCAAATTTTGTGTACACCACACGTGACCCATTATTTTGTATAATTGTTCACACAGAAATATTGTCGGGTGGCCTAGGGGTGGGAGTGAGAAT
Source organism: Schistocerca serialis cubense (assembly GCF_023864345.2). Taxonomy (NCBI): domain Eukaryota; kingdom Metazoa; phylum Arthropoda; class Insecta; order Orthoptera; family Acrididae; genus Schistocerca; species Schistocerca serialis. The sequence goes on from NC_064643.1 coordinate 336,120,598, forward strand.
TCGTGATGAGTAAAAAATTCGATAACGACCGATAATAGTATGAAGTCTATAGTTTTCGTAGTCGCTAAACTTATTGGTGACAGCCACGCTGATCACGATGACGTTTCACCACTAGAGTTGTGGGTGTGAGGAGGCGGTCCGAAGGCAGTGACGTATCAGCATGTCTACGTAACGACTGAAGAAATTCCTACCAAAAATTAGAATACGTATCACTTGACATCTGGATAAATTTACTGTGACAGACACTCCTACCAAACCTATGGCTAAAGGTTTATGGTGAAAAGACGTGACATAGAAGTATGACTCAGGAACGCCTGGAGTAATTTCAACACATTAGGTACATACAGGGCTCATTATTTGTATAAAAATACTCTAGGTGTAAGATACCTCTACTACCTGTAAGAAGGGGGTGGAGATCAGAGGGGACGACATGTAGAAACGTTCGGCAACGAAATATTAGCATTTTTTCCTGTAATTAGTTCACTTAGAATGCTTTTAAGCCAACGGCCTTGCCGCAGTGGTAACACCGGTTCCCGTCAGATCACTGATGTTAAGCGCTGTCGGGCTGGGCTAGCACTTGGATGGGTGACCATCCGGTCTACAGAGCGCTGTTGGCAAGCGGGGTGCACTCAGCCCTTGTGAGGCAAACTGAGGAGCTACTTGATTGAAAAGTGTAGCCGCTCCGGTCCCGTAAACTGACATACGGCCGGGAGAGCGGTGTGCTGACCACATGACCCTCCATATCCGCATCCAGTGACGCCTGTGGGTTGAGGATGACACGGCGGCCGGTCTGTACCGATGGGCCTTCCAAGGCCTGTTCGGACGGAGTTAAGTTTTTAGTTTTAAAATGCTTTTAAAGTATGAAGTGCAAGCTGTTTCTTTTTTGCATTGTTCAATGCATCAGTTACTTCATCATAATGAGCAGTCCATCGAGCCAATAATTTTGCCAACATGTTTCGGGGGTCAAAGTTCATATCACACGGCTTAATACCACAGACATATTTAACGTCCTTTCCATAGTGGCATGGTGTTAAACAGCGAAGTCATTTGTCCGGGACAGTCCTTTTTCTCGAAACAACAATCAGTTACTGTTAGAATTACAAGCTTTCTCAGAATTCAGATGAAACTGCGTGCGTGTGTGTGTGTGTGTGTGTGTGTGTGTGTGTGTGTGTGTGTGTGTGTGTGTGTGTATATGTGAGGGGGGGGGGGGTCGGTGTGTGGTTGTGTGTGTGTGGTGTGTGTGTGTGTGGGGGGGGGGGGGGGGGTGACATATGCGCATGTGGGCAAAACCGCGGCCAATAACTAGTTATAAATAAATACAAGCAGAAGAGATTGTCGTTAGATTCTACAAATTATTAGTACATTCGATTTTCCTTGATACAAATAAGATTATTTTATAGCATGAAAATGAAGACGAAGAGTCTAAAAATTTCATATTTGAAACAACACCTCCTCCCATGCAAATCATGGTACTAAAACACTTACATCAAACACAAGACGAATCTACCAGGTGATGGTCATATTAAAAGCGTGTAATTCGGGATTTGCAAGTGTTGTACCAGACGAAAATACACTCATCGGTACAATGGTGGATTTTTCACTTTGCTCCGGGAGGAGACCGAGTGGATACTACAACATACAAAATGTTAGTTCACTTTATTGTATCACAGGTAAGAAGAATTATTGATCTTTGTATAAACAATTTGCATAGGAGTGTCGCCGAACATTAAGCTATCATTTGAAACAGACAAAATACAAGTGTCTCACTGAGAGTATATTTAACAATAACTTTCATACAGAATTCAGTCTAATACATTGATCACACAGCTGGCTTACTAGTGTTCGATTCTGTCGTCTTACTCGATGATGGCGGTCTGATGTGAGCGATGCTGAGCTCGGTCGTAAGTAGAAGAGCAGTAGTTGCGGCGTAGCGAAACTTCTCTGGGTGTGGCTGGGCCGCTGTCGCTCATTCGTTGATGCTTCTTGCGGTGACTGTCTTCTCTTGTGGTTGCGTTGCGAAGTACCACCCTATTTCGGAACCTCACTCTTCGGACCACACCACACTATGGCCTTTCATATCTAGGAGAAGAGCAAGTAAACGTCAGCATGAAACGACAAAAGAATGAAGGGGTTGTTTGCGGTTAACAGATGTAGCGACGACCGTCAGCTGCTCGATGAAGTTGGAGGCTCCACAGCGTTCGTTGCTGAATCTCTGTAACATTACTGGAACAAGGTAGCGCCAGACAGAGCGGCATTCAAGCAGTATAACGCGAAATTGAGTTACGAGTACGCTGCTATGAAACAGGCTATGATTGAGCTACGAATGTGAGTGAAGCACCGTGATCTGGCTCTAAGTACGCGGATTCCTTGTACCACGCGGATGTAGTGTACACCCCTCCTCCATGGGGAGTCAGTGGACCCTGCTGAGCCGGCCAGTGTGGCCGAGCTGTTTTAGGCGCTCCAGTCTGGAACGGCGCGACCGCTACGGTCGCAGGTTCGAATCCTGCCTCGGGCGTGGATGCGTGTGTGATGTCCTTAGCTTAGTTAGGTTTAAGTAGTTCTAAGTTCTAGGGTACTGATGACCTCAGATGTTAAGTCCCATAGTGCTCAGAGCCATTTGAACCATTTTGACCCTGCTGACGGATACTCGTTAAAAAGTTGCTGTGGAAAGTATCTTCGCAAGAAAAACGGCGATGAAGGCAGTTTGAGTTTAAAAGACCTTTGCAAAGACCGGCAGACTTTTTAATTGAAAAGAAATTAATAAAAAAGAATTATTATCTGCCTGAGAATCGTTATCTAGATGCTATAGTTCCTCTCATTAGATAAGGAGGTACATTTACACGAGGGTAATCCGAAAAGTAAGGTCTCCTATTCGTTTATAAGTACATAGACCTGTTTATTTCTACAATGGTTTACATCAGCTTACAGCTTGAACATTTAGCTATTTTTCGACACAATCACAATTTCTGTCGATGCATTTTTGTAGACGCTGTGGCAGTTTTTGTATGCCAATGTCATACCTGCTCGCTGCCATGCTATTCAGAAAGTTATTAACCTCTTCTTTCACCTCGTCGTCGGAGCTGAATCTCTGGGACCACAATTAACGCTGACAGGTACTGTGAGACTCTGAAAATACTCAAACGGGCAATTCAGAACCGGAGAAGAGGCATTTTGAGCAAGGGCGTACACATTCTCCATGACAACGCTCGCCCACACATCGCTCGGCAAACCGTTGCTCTCCTTCAACAGTTTCAGTGGAACATAATCACCCACCCACCCTATAGTTCTGACTTGGCGTCCTGTTCCCTAGGTTAAAAGAACATTTGGCCGGAAAGCGATTCAGCTCCGACGACGAGGTGAAAGAAGGGGTTCATAACTTTCTGAACAGCATGGCGGCGAGCTAGTATGACATGGGCATATAAAAACTGCTACAGCGTCTACAAAAATGCATCGACAGAAATGGTGATTATCTCGAAAAATAGCTAAATGTTGAAGCTGTAAACTATGTAAACCATTGTAGAAATAAACAGGTCTATGTACTTATAAAGAAGTAGGAGACCTTACTTTTGCGATTACTCTCGTACATTAATAAAGAGTAAAGAGGCAGGAAAAGTAATTACTGGAAGATAAATACTATTTTGCTGTGTTTTGTATAAAAGTAAGGCACTTCTCTGTTTGAGGACCGAGTATAAACTAATGTACTTCTGTTGAGGAGATCTGTTTAGGGGAGAGTCTTGTTGTAAATTGGCAGGTTAATTTATTTTTGGAGCGGAGGCTGCCGTACGTTTTGGTTTCGACTTGTAGTAAAGACATATAACTTTTCAGGGACTCGATATGAATTACTTGCGATGCTTAGCAGTGTAACTACTGATATGCAACTGTAGCGTCTTCTTCAGGAAACGTCAGCTCATGACGTAACTAAATCACTTTGGAAATTCGACCCAATGGAGACAAATGAGTGGCCATAGAAAAAGAGTTTCTGTCATCGTACGGTTTTTAAGACCACATTAAGTTAGTGAAAGAGAAAAGAATGTATTGTTTAGTCAGTAACTGTTTTATCTTCGACGCTCGCCGCTGTCAGCAGCCTCTGCAGTTTCACCTGGTAACCAATGGTGACTCCGCACAGCAGTTCTCTAACGTCCATCCCATGTGGTCTATTTACAGTTGTTGAGTCACCCATGTGCCGCTTTAGTCATCACTGCAGGGACTGTTTCTGTACATAGGCTATCGTCTGTATTGTCACACGATACGGTATATAACCAGTAGGCAACGCGTAAAACTAAATAACGATGATAAATTTGTATAGATTACATCTATATTAGTGTAAAATAAATTTATTGCAAATAAGTGCATAATTGGTTTAAAATTGTCATATCAACCGTAATTTTATTTGTAGGATGGTTTCAAAATTGACACAGGTGTCTGAAACTAATCACCGTAAAGAAATTAAAAAAAAAAAGAAATATACTTCTCAAAGCAGCTTATGAAGGAGCTAGAACCATTTATTTCTATTAGTCATTTTGCTAAAAGACCACACTGGTATCTTTGGACTGTTGTAGATGATTTACAACTTGTACCAGGCGGTCGTGTGACCTTCCACCGTTGATGTACGTCATGCCAGTGATGTGTTGAGTATTTACCTGTTAGTAGAGTGGAATCAGCGCAGTAAGATGGATGGACGCGGAGACGCGCCAGAATGACAGAATGGATCCATCGCGTTTGGACGTGCCCATGACCATACTGTGAATGATGTTTCTCGACTTGTTGCTGTATCAATGAGAACTGTTCAAAGTGGACTACAATAACTGGCGTGCAACTCACAGCCGTGTTACACGACGTAAGAACAGTGGTCGTAAAAATATACTCACGGACAGTGCCCGAGTGTCACCCCTTGTCAATGACAATAGGTTTTAAACTCGGCAGGAATGGCTACTGCCAGTGAATACAGGAGCACGGAGGGCACATTACGAAGGGAATTGCGTAAAGTGGACATACGGAGTCTGGCACCTCCCGGGAGATCACTGTTCACAGTGGCACACGGAACAGTAGGTTCTAGGTCTACAACTCTGCTTCCGCCGTTTTTTCTCGAAGTTCGGGACTTTATTGTGAAAAACTTACAAAAAAAATTATGATTCATAGTGTTGTCCATCGCTGGCCACTACATTCTCACATCTTTCGGACAGCATACGAATCCCGTGGCAGAAGAAATGGGTGTCTTTTCTGGGAGCCCGGAAATCAATTTTGCACCTGTTCATTTGATCGGAAGTGCTGGTCAGCCAGACTGTATGCCACTGATCGAAAAAGGTGGCAGTCAGAGAGAGCGACGTATGGAGAACACCGCGGGAGGAACAGGACTTTTCATTTCAACGTTTCCATGTATATTTTGACGGGTTTTGCGACATGGGGTCGAGCACTGACCTGCTGCAAAATTACCTTTACGTGTCTATCGCTGTATTGTGGCTTTTGTGTTGGCAGAAGAGCCAACACCGTGTTACGAATGGGGGCCGAAATGCACGCGTTTTAGCTCACGCAGGCTGGCGTGAGGAGGGAAGAACTATACTGATGTGAGGTCTGGAACATGACAAGGAATGAGAATTCAGAAAGCGGACGTAATTAGTTTGATGCTTAACTTTAATCCATTAATGATGAACGTCGCTCTTGACGTTACATGATTCACAATATTATCTGTTCAGAATACATAGTAACTGAATATGGCGCCTTGCTAGCTCGTAGCAAATGACGTAGCTGAAGGCTATGCCAAACTGTCGTCTCTGCAAATGAGAGCGTATGTAGACAGTGAACCATCGCTAGCAAAGTCAGCTGTACAACTGGGGCGAGTGCTAGGGAGTCTCTCTAGGCTAGACCTGCCGTGTGGCGGCGCTCGGTCTACAATCACTGATAGTGGCGACACGCGGGTCCGTATACTAACTGACCGCGGCCGATTTAGAGGCTACCACCTAGCAAGTGTGATGTCTGGCGGTAACACCACAGTGGCCGTTTGTGTCTCAGTGCTGGCCTCGAACACATCAATTGCTTTCGATAATGATGCCCTGTGACTGCCTTCGTCTGTTTCAGTAGCTATGAAAACGTTCTGTCTTCCACCGCCATCCCGGACTTCCACATCAAAATCACCTTTCTTAAGGCGTTGAAAACATTCTCTGCACGTTCTTCCACTAATAGTTTCCTCACCATTGGTCTTACCCAGCACTTTAAGAGCCACAGCCGCAGTTTTCTTCATGTTAAAGCAGAAAATTAAAACTTCCCGCAAATGGGGAGAAATGGGTACGTAAGTAGACGTACTTAATCGAGAATAATCTTATGATGCAATCACAAATCGACTGATATTTATATGGCGTTATGTTTACAGATGCCTAAGCTTATTGCATTACACCTATGACCAACCACTTGAACCCAACTTGCCGCTACTACCCGCTAATGCAAGACGGTAGAAGCAAAGCTGTAGACCTAATACGAGTCGCGACTGTGTCTTTTTCAAATGATTCAAGGTGTCTAATGCACCGACGGCCATTGAGGCGTTTAACCGGGAATATGTGGAGGAATTTGTTCAGGCTGGAGGTTGTTCTCTGATGTTTTGGGATTATTTTTCGTACCAAGATGGGCCCACTCATTCAGGTTACCGTGAGCATGAACTATGATGTTTATGTCAACTTCATGATGCGTATGCTGTGGTCACTCCCGTCCTCCAAGATAACAAGAGTTGTGTTGGCAGGGCTGCATGCGTTCGTTTCTGTTTTGACCAACACTCAGGCACCCTTTCGCACCTTGATTGGTCCGCTATATCATCCGATCACAATCCCATCGAAATGTCTGGGACTGTTTGGCACAACGCAAAAACCGTTGCAATCCCCGACGCAGCAATCTTGGAGCTCTACCGACTCTAATCATCAATGACTGTCTTCAGGTGGATATGGCGTATCGGAAGAAACTTCTGGGCTGAGCTTGATATGGCACATCTGAAGAAGCTTGAGGGTTCTCTTCCGTGCTGAACTGAGGTAGTTATTAAGGTTACAGATGATGTTACGTGGTATTCTACATCTACATGATTACTCTACAATTCACAATTAAGTGCCCGGTAGAGGGTTCATCGAACCCCCTTTAAGCTACTTCTCAACCGTTCCACACTCGAACTGTGCTCGGGAAAACGAACACTTAAATCTTCCCGTGCGCGCTCTGATTTCTCTTATTTTATTATGATGATTATGTCTCCCTGCCGGCCGGAGTGGCCGTGCGGTTCTAGGCGCTACAGTCTGGAACCGAGCGACCGCTACGGTCGCAGGTTCGAGTCCTGCCTCGGACATGGATGTGTGTGATGTCCTTAGGTTAGTTAGGTTTAATTAGTTCTAAGTTCTAGCCGACTGATGACCTCAGAAGTTAAGTCGCATAGTGCTCAGAGCCATTTGAACCTATGCCTCCCTATGTTTCTCTGGAACAGGGCGAGAAACTTCGTCAGCCACAGATAGAACCCGAAACCTGTTTGTCAGACTCCCATCGGCCCCTCGAAAAGTTTTCGCTGCCAGTCACACTTTGGAACGATCTCCCACTCGCCGGCCGGTGTGGCCGAGCGGTTCCAGGCGCTTCAGTCTGGATCCGCGCGACCACTACGGTCGCAGGTTCGAATCCTGCCTCGGGCATGGATGTGTGTGATGTCCTTAGGTTATTTATGTTTAGGTAGTTCTAAGTCTAGGGGACTGATGACCTCAGATGTTAAGTCCCATAGTGCTCAGAGCCATTTGAACATTTTTGATCTCCCATGGGACCACAGGTGAGGATTCAGCTTCAGTGAGGGCAGCACCCTGGGCGGCCACCGAAGTGGACCGATCGGGGAGCACATGGGTCGTGCTGGACGTCCTTCAGATCGCCCTGTCCGGTCTCCCCACAGCGATGGCCATTGGCAACAGCCTCAAGCTGTGTGATCGAAGCCATCGCTGCCTGGAGCTGTGGGCGAAGGATTACCAACTCGGCTTGCATCTGAACTTGGCAGTCACAGTTCCTGCCCATACTAAAGACGGCCTGATAAATACACAGACACACACGAAATATTGGAGTTGAAGGTAAAGAACACTGACGAAATGTAAAGTAAGTCGCTTCTTATGAGAAGCTGTGACAACTCACAGTATTCGTGAATATAATTTACAAACAAACAGTGTACTCACCCTTATCTGCAGCAGGAACGCAGGTCCTCTCGCACTGATAGTCTGGCAACAGCCGGTTGTCTCCTAATTACTTATACAGTGTGCTTATTTCCATTGCTGGGTTGTTGGAGATACGCCGCTAGATCATTCATACATAACATGGACAGGAATCATACTATTTTTTATCAACATGTCTTGCACTGCGCAAATCGCCATTGTGTAGTAACACAGTTACAACGAAGTAACAAGGACACTGCAAGTTTTCGCTGACTGTAGAGACACAGCAGCATACAACGGCATGCGAGATGACACGTAAGCTTCAAAATTAGCGACCTTGCTTTCGTCCACTTCCTGTGCCTAATGTTAGCGCGTCCACTCCGTGTGTGGGAGACGCTAGCCGCACTGTACAAAAGATGCAGTGCTTACATAATGCCGCATTGTAGAGGAAGAGAAGTTGCGTTCGACGGCACTATCCTTCCCGCGATATCGCCTATTCCACATTTCTTATTTCTTCCGTGTTTACAGAGCTAAGTCTGATTTTTTTATCAAAGTCATTTTTCTTTCAATAAATTAAAAACTACAAAGAGCTGCTGTTAATAAATCTTATATTTTATGTCAGGTCCATCGTCAGAACATCTACTTTTCGGATTACACTCGTATTTGCAACTTTGGATTAGTTTTTCGTTGTACTGAAGTATAAGGTGCAAATGATTTTACTGTCGACAGATCTGTGTATAATATGCTGTATTTTATACACCATAATGACAACATCGCACAAGGTACTAACAAATCAAAAGGTTAGATAAGAAAAATTTTTGAAGACCAGAAGATGAAAGTTGCAACACTGTCGAAACCGGTGGTCAACAATAAAGCCTAATTTACGCGAACATGACTATTGAAAGTTTTCCCAGGAAGGGTTTATTATTATTATTATTATCATTATTATTATTCGGTTGATGATTCGTAGGTGCCATGGGAGGATATTCATCGTAAAAATATGGGAAGCAATAATTTTCTCGATATCTTGCACACGTTATAAACATCGCTTTTTTATAATTACATGGTTATTTTAAAGTTTCTATAGGAAAACAAACATGACTTACATTCATTAAAGATTCTCTCTCGTTGCATAGTTTGGCAGCAAAACACGCGTGACGCATCATTTCGCCAAATATTTGCGAGCGTAGTTGGTGATATATGGCGGAAAATATTTTCGGGATTTCATTTCTTTTTCTATCTCTGTGAGATAAGACCAGTTTTGAAACTTTTTAATCAAATTCTTTGGCTGACGATAAAATAGGATGTCACAGAGTTGCACTAGCGGAATGCAGATGGAGTGAATCACTTTAAAACTACATATGGCCAAAAATTCCATTTTTTCTAAATGCTTGACTGGCCAGTGCTCCCACTTCTAACAGATTCACATTTGGCCAAATCCTGGATATACCACAAATTTGGACGAAATCAGAGATGAAGAGTAGGCGCGGTCCTCTTGTCAGAGACGTCTAGCTACAGCAATTCTACCGGAAAAATCTACAGTATACGGGCGTCTTGTGAGTGCTATTGTTTTACCGAGGTAATGTGAGAACTTGACTGGAATACTCTCTTTCAAATTCTGAAGGTGGCAGGGGTAAAATACAGGGAGCGAAAGGCTATTTACAATTTGTACAGAAACCAGATGGCAGTTATAAGAGTCGAGGGACATGAAAGGGAAGCAGTGGTTGGGAAGGGAGTAAGACAGGGTTGTAGCCTCTCCCCGATGTTGTTCAATCTGTATATTGAGCAAGCAGTAAAGGAAACAAAAGAAAAATTCGGAGTAGGTATTAAAATTCATGGAGAAGAAATAAAAACTTTGAGGTTCGCCGATGACATTATAATTCTGTCAGAGACAGCAAAGGACTTGGAAGAGCAGTTGAATGGAATGGACAGTGTCTTGAAAGGAGGATATAAGATGAACATCAACAAAAGCAAAACAAGGATAATGGAATGTAGTCTAATTAAGTCGGGTGATGCTGAGGGAATTAGATTAGGAAATGAGGCACTTAAAGTAGTAAAGGAGTTTTGCTATTTGGGGAGCAAAATAACTGATGATGGTCGAAGTAGAGAGGATATAAAATGTAGGCTGGCAATGGCAAGGAAAGCGTTTCTGAAGAAGAGAAATTTGTTAACATCCAGTATTGATTTAAGTGTCAGGAAGTCATTTCTGGAAGTATTCGTATGGAGTGTAGCCATGTATGGAAGTGAAACATGGACGATAAATAGTTCGGACAAGAAGAGAATAGAAGCTTTCGAAATGTGGTGCTACAGAAGAATGCTGAAGATTAGATGGGTAGATCACATAACTAATGAGGAAGTATTGAATAGGATTGGGGAGAAGAGAAGTTTGTGGCACAACTTGACCAGAAGAAGGGATCGGTTGGTAGGACATGTTCTGAGGCATCAAGGGATCACCAATTTAGTATTGGAGGGCAGCGTGGAGGGTAAAAATCGTAGAGGGAGACCAAGAGATGAATACACTAAGCAGATTCAGAAGGATGTAGGTTGCAGTAGGTACTGGGAGATGAAAAAGCTTGCACAGGATAGAGTAGCATGGAGAGCTGCATCAAACCAGTCTCGGGACTGAAGACCACAACAACAACAACAACAATGTGAGAACGAAAGTTTGCTCTTTCAAAGAACTCATAGAGCTTGACTAGATCGGATTGTACATCGTCACGCTTAGGACAGGAAATACGCCCGAAAGCCACGCTGCATTTTTATCTTGTACTGCAGGCAACAAACAAGCTACAAGGCAGCGTTTTATGGCATATGAATATCCCATTAGCTGGTCGTTTGTGTGAGCTCCTAGCAGGATGCCGGGTGACGTGACGCACAACTCTGAACGCTAGTCTCGAAACCGAGAGGACCTACATTCAGTCCTCGTTCGAACATTCAGATTTTCTAAAATTAATCCACGCCAATGTCATCCTGAAATCCTGTGTAGATTTAACTCGATGTGACGTTAAACCTGTAGCATCTTTCCCTCGTTCCTGTTTCAAATATAGTTGAATATATTATCCACGAGAGTTATCATGAAGCTTTATGACAGATTAAGACAGTGTACTGGACCACGATTCGAACTTGGGAGCTTCTCGTTACGTTGGAAATTGCCATATAGATTGAGCCATGTCCAAGGTATCCAGAAGAATTGTGAAGATTGAAAGATAGGATGAGAGGTGTCAGAGGAAGTAGAACTGTTTGGGGAGGGGGGGGGGGGGGGGAGGAGGGGATTTGTGAATAGTGCTCGAACAGCTCAGTCTGCAAGGCACTTGCCCGTGAGAAGCTAACATCCCAGAGAACCAGTCTGGACCACAGTTTCAACATGCCAGAAAGTTTCATATCAGAGCATACTTCGCTGTATAGTGAAAATTCGTGCTGGAGTTTTTATCTTGTTTGGTCGTTAATTAAATGTTTAATATCTCACTGATCTCTTGGCTCTGTCATTTCGACAACTGAAAATTGCAATATAGGCTTTTATTCACCAGCTCAACGTACACCGCACTAGCTTGCAAGACAGGCAGGAGAAACCAGATCCAGATCGGGTCCGTGGCGGACTGACGAGGATTCGTTGGGTTCAGTGGCTAACTGGAGTGTGGACTTTAGGCGGTTTTCCACGCTCGTTTAGGCGAACGCTGAGCTCATCTCAACTTTCCGATTCAGACTATACGAAACGCAAACAGTTAAAATACAACACACAGAACAAAGTTTACATGATCCACTCGTAGACACACTCACGTACACGCCTGCCTCCCCCAGCCCCCGCCCCCTGCCATCCCTTATTTTACCTGACACTGCGGCGACAGGAAGGCCGTACAGCTTCAAAGTTTTGTTTTTTTTTTTTTTTTTTTTTGAGTCATCTGTCTTCTGACTGGTTTGATGCGGCCCGCTACGAATTCCTCTCCTGTGCCAACTTCTTCATCTCAGAGCAGCACTCGCAACCTACGTCCTCAATTATTTTCTGGATGTATTCCAATCACTGTCTTCCACTACAGTTTTTGCCCTCTACAGCTTCCTCTAGTACCATAGAATTTATTCCCTGATGTCTTAACAGATGTCCTACCATCCTGTCCCTTCTCCTTGTCAGTATTTTCCACATATTCCTTTCCTCTTCGATTCTGAGCAGCAGAACCTCCTCATTCCTTACCTTATCACTCCACCTAATTTTCAACATTCGCACTGTAGCTTCACATCTCAAATGTTTCGAGTCTCTTCTGTTCTTGTTTTCCCACCGTCCATGTTACACTACCATACAACGCTGTGCTACAAACGTACATTCTCAGAAATTTCTCCCTCAAATCAAAGCCTATATTTGATACTATTAGACTTTTCTTGGCCAGGAATGCCCTTTTTGCCAGTGCTAGTCTGCTTTTGATATCCTTCTTGCTCCCTCCGTAACTCGTTCTTTTGCTGCCTAGGTAGCAGAACTCCTTAACTTGATCTACTTCGTGGCCATCAATCCCGATGTTAAGTTTCTCGCTGCTCTCATTTCTGCTACTTCTCATTACTTTCATCTTTCTTCGATTTACTCTCAATCCATATTCTGTACGCATTAGACTGCTCATTTCATTCAGCAGATCATGTAATTCTTCTTCACTTTCACTCAGGATAGAAATGTCATCAGCGAACCGTATCATCGATATTCTTTCACCTTGAATTATGTTCCACTCCTGAACCTTCCTTTTATATCCATCATTGCTTCTTCGATGTACGGCGAAAGACTTCATCCCTGTCTTGCATCCTTTTTAATCCGAGCACTTCGTTCTTACTTCACACTAATTAATCCCTCTTGGCTCTTGTACCTATCTCTCCCTGTAGCGTAACCCTATTTTTCTCAGAATAAAATAAATTTGTCAAATTCTGATCAGAGCGGGCCCCGTAATAGACGTGATCAGTGTGTGTGGGGTGGGGGGGGGGGAGGGGGGGAGAGGACTTTATTTAGTTCGATGAGTTTCACTATTCGCTGACTAAAATATCATCGATGGATATAAATCAGATTATAATTGTAAATATCATATTACTGTTATTTTGCGTACTATAGTGCACACTCACCATGGCTTAACTTTTTACGATAGGAACAGTTCATAACAGCTGTTTACCTATAAAGAAATTGGGCTTCGTCCTTGAGGATTTTCAGTAGTTCATGAGTTTGCACTGATGATTTCCGTGTTCATACATCACTATTCATCCTCGGCATAGCGTCACTGCATGTACAGTGGTACAGTGACCTACGTATATCGTAACACGGAAGTCGTAGGATATTAGCTTATATGGGTACAGTCATTGTTTCTTCCAACGTCGCTGCGTACCCTAAAATCTGGCGTAATGCATGCCTGGTACCTTGCTCAGTGACCAGGTCTTGTGGCAGAAAAGCAAAGTAATTTTCAGAGTCGATTTGGGTATTACAGAACAATCCCACAGGCATCTCCAAAATTTTTCTCATATTCAGGTGCAGTACGAACTGTTTTCTACGAAAATATCTTGCTAAAAATGTAGCTTTATGTTATATAAAATAACAGTAGAAAGTTGTTGACAAATATTGTGTAATATGAGGCTACTAGAGATAGTTTTGTGAAAGATCAATTGATTTGCCTCTGGACTATATACATATCACAATTTTCAGTGACGATACCAGAAAGACGGGCAACTGAACACATTGTTATGCAACCCAATACCGATTGTACACGATGAATTACTGATCACGAAATTGGCAAGATTGTACGGCTACTTGCAACATCTGTTGTGTGACCAATAAGCAGCGGTGCAACTAGACTAACTGGCGTTCAAAACAATCTTCGACTTTGAGCCAGAACGTGACCACATGTGTGACTGCCCGCAGGCTCCCATGATGTCCAACACCGGGCCTCTACGTCCCACAATTCTGGATACTGAATAATTCGACCAGCGGGCCAAACGGAGACCCACAATAAGGCCTCTTCCAAGCAACGTCAGATGCTGATAATGGTGTCTCACACGTGGATGCGGCGTCTGCGTATTCCTCAAAGTCATCAGTCATTATGTGACGCTCTTCACGCCCATTATATACCCTATAAGGCCTGGTAACAACATTAAACAACAACACTATCGCACTCTGCTAGCCATTCCATTCCTCAGAGAGAATTGCAACTAATTATTTACATACCCGCCGACGGTATGTACTGCTACGAAGTTATACCGACATTCGACCATGTGTTGTAGGTGCTCCATTTTTTTTTGTCAGACAGCGTATTTAAATTTCATAAACAATAGTATGCACATGGTTTATATTGAATTGATCTCATAAATGACATTGTTAGTTGTAGTCACTGTTTATGAGACAATTCTGAACTATCAATACATTCACACACGTCACTCACATCTACATCTACATCTACATCTACGTGATTCCTCTGCTATCCACAATAAAGTGCCTGGTAGACGGTTCAATGAACCACCTTCAAGCTGTCTCTCTACCGTTCCACTCTCGAACGGCACGCGGGAAAAACGAGCACTTAAATTTTTCTATGCAAGCCCTGATTTCTCTTATTTTATCGTGATGATCATTTTTCCCTATGTAGGTGGGTGCCAACAGGGTTTTTTCGCAATCGGAGGAGAAAACTGGTAATTAAAATTTCATGAGAAGATCCCGTCGCAAAGAAAAACGCCTTTGTTTTAATGATTGCCACTCCAATTCACATATCACGTCTGTGACACTATTTCCCCTATTTCGCGATAATACAAAACGAGCTGCCCTTTTTTGTACTTTTTCAATGTCATCCGTCAGTCCCACCTGATGCGGATCCAACACCGCACAGCAATACTCTTGAATAGGGCGGACAAGCGTGGTGTAAGCTGTCTATTTACTAGATCTGTTGCACCTTCTAAGTGTTCTGCCAATGAATCGCAGTCTTTGGTTTGCTCTGCCCACAGTATTATCTATGTGATCGTTCCAATTTAGGTTATTTGCAATTGTAATTCCTAAGTGTTTAGATGAATTTACAGCCTTCAGATTTGTGTGACATACCGCGTAATCGAAATTTAGCTGCTTTCTTTTAGTACTAATGTGAATAACTTCACACTTATCCTTATTCAGGGTCAACTGCCACTTTTCGCCCCATACATATATCTTACCTAAATCATTTTGCAAGTCGTTTTGAACATCTCATGACATTACACGACGGTAAATAACAACATCATCTGCAAACAATCTAAGACGGCTACTGGGATTGTCTCCTATGTCGTTAATATAGACCAGGAACAATAGAGGGACTATAACACTTCGTTAGGGAACGCCGGATATTACTTTTGTTTTACTCGATGACTTTTCGTCTATTACTACGAACTGTGACCTTTCTGACAGGAAATCACGGATCCAGTCGCACAACTGAGGCGATACTCCGTAGGCACGCAGTTTGGTTAGAAGACGCTTGTGAGGAACGGTGTCGAAAGCCTTCTGGAAATCTAAAAGTATGGAATCAATTTGACATCCCCTGTTACTTTTAAAATACTATCGCACCCCAGTCAATGCCACTTTGGAATTTTCCTCACGAAAATTAATTAGATTTAAATGAAACCCCGTATAAAGCAGTTTCTCGCCATGAACACGCGATTGTGAATCTTTAACACGTAAATCCGAACGCAACTCCCTTAATGACTTCTTATTACAGCCTTCTCCTTGGATTCTTTAATCAATATTCTTCCTTTTATCGCACTTCCACTGTTTGCCTCTCGCTGGCATTTACCTCACTCTCAGTATTCACTAGAACCCAGTATCACTTTGTTCACTCAAGCTTCTGCCAACCATCCCTTGTGACACGACCTACTGGCTCACTGACACACTCGGGTCCCCGCTTCCAACTCGAGAGAGACAATAATGACATAAGGAATGGTATTCTGGGGTATCTCATCGTTAACAGTGGAAGTGTTCATTGTCAAAAAACGTGCTTTAAGAATAGTATGTGGTGTTCACCAATCTTATCTTGTAGACATCTGTTTAACGAACTGGGCATTGTGACTGCTGCTTTGCTCATGAAGTTTGTTGTAAATCATCCTCTGCAGTTAAAAAGGAACATTGATGTACGTAATTACAATGCCAGAGGGAAAAATGGCATTCATTACTCCTTAATAGGTTGTCTTTAGCACAAAAAAGGTACACAATGGCACAACCAATATTTTTGATGACCTTTGCAGTGATATAAAATTTCTGACAGACAGCAAAGTAAAATTTGAAGACGATCTGAAAAATTTTATTCTCGACAACTCCTTCTATTCCATAGAAGAATTTCCGTTATTATAATGTGTAAAAGATGTGGGTAGCAATAACTAACTCAGATACGTATATTTAATAAAAAATAAAAACGTAGCCATACTCACAAGTTAATTTACGATGTGAATGTGAAATGACTCGTTCCACATCATTAGGATTTATTGTGGAAATTATCCACGGAACATGAAACTGACTGATTAACTTGAAAACCACACTCTCACGCCAATCGATAAACTCGCAATGTCAGTACTACAATGCCTAAGGAGTAAAAATGGAAATGACGCCACATTGGGTGACCTGCGTGCCGGATGGGGATGAAATGATGATGAAGACGACACAACACCCAGCCCCTGAGCGAAGAAAATCTCCGACCCAGCCGGGAATCGAACCCGGGCCCGTAGGACGGTAATCAGTAAAGTTGACTTTTTTTTTTCTTCTCGTTGTTGATCGTTGGGTTTGGTCGTTGCGGACGTCACGTGACATCCGTTAAAGTTCGTTTGTTGATCCTACCACTCAGTTTTTTATTACAGAGGCTAACCAGCTCTCTGACCGATCACGCTGAGCTACCGTGCCGGAGAAATGATGATGGACACACAACACCCAGTCCCCTGCCGGGAATCGGACCCGGACCCCCTGCGTGGTAGACGGTAACGCTACCTCTACGCAATGGAGACGGACAGCATTCAGCTATCGGGGCGGACATGCCTAAGGAGTGACCGCTTCCGAAATAATTTGGCTCCCAGTAGGTGCCGGTACACTTACGCCCTCTTTCTCCTCCTCCTCCTCCTCCTTCCTCTTCTTCTACTACTACTCCTTTTTCTTGTTCTTTCTCTTCGTCCTTTACAGTTCATCCTCCAATTCTCTCTTTCCTTTCATCTTCTCTATCTGTCTCTCACAAAACTGCATCCATCCGTAAACAGCACCCACGGCACACGCCGCCTGCCATACTCTAGTTATGGCACTGCAGGCGTACCGTTTATGTTAATGGGACACTTGAAACCTGGTTACGAGGACAGTAACTCGTCCTTGTGTTACCTGCCGACGGCGTCGCAAATGACAGCCGGATAAGGTGCCTTTCACTGGACTGGAAGCTTTATCTGTGGGGCAGAGGAATTTCAAACCAGTTATGTGGTCACGTGCTCCCGTGGTGTGGTTCAAAAATGTGTATGAATTCCTAAGGGACCAAACTGCTGAGGTCAGCGGTCCCTAGACTTAAACACTACTTAAACTAACTTAGGCTAAGAACAACACACACATCCAAGCCCGAGGGAGGACTCGAACCTTCGGCGGGAGGGGCCGCACGATTAGTGACATGGCGCCTCTAACCGCGCGGCCACTCCGCGCGGCTGTGGTGTGGTATTTTAAGAGCTGTTGAAGGGGGCTATACAGCGCTTTCGTTTAAAATAGAAGTAAATTACTTAGATCTTTGTTTGCTTCGAAGAACCTGCTTAAAATATTTAGCAAACCAGTCGATATATGTCACTTTAAGCAATTATGAGGTTTTAATTCAGTTTGAATCCATATCTCAAAGTACATAATTTCAGATGTCATGCAAAATACATCTTCTTCTTGCGTTTAGACATTCTAGGGACCATATCTCAATTTCATTTCTTAATCCTTCGTTGTTTCCTTTCTTTTCTTCCAGTATTCCTCCACTGCTTCACTGTCTCATGTATCGCATCACTTTGTGCAAGCTTTTTTTCCCCTCCTGCCTGAAAACCTTCAACTTTCAAAATTTTTCACTAAAAATCTTTCTTTCTAATACTTCTTCGCCTCTTATTTTATTCGTTTCCAAGTCGTTCCCAATCTGATTAATCCAGTTGGTTGTTGATTTCTTATCCCTAAGGTATTCGAAGAATTGCTTGGCAAGTCCATTGACAATCATCCTGAAAATATGCCCATAAAATTGTAATCTCCTCTTACTTATTGTTTCTGATATGTTTTCTATTTTCTGATACATTTCATCGTTACTTCTTGACTTCCAAAATTCTGCATTTTTCTAATGACCGTATGTTTTCTGTATGATCCTTCAACCTAATATTTCTAATTTATCAAGTTTATTCTATAATACAGTACATTCGTTAGCAGGCAGACATTCTTGTGTCGATGATGTGTTTCAGTGCTTTACTTTGTTTTTTAGACAAGAAAATTTTTGTACATATTATTCCTTATTATACTATAAGCTTTTTCAGTCTTGTGTATCCTTTTCTCTTCAGCAGACTTTTCTAAATCGTTTTCTTGGATAGTTCCCCCCAAATATTTGCTTTTTTTTACGTTTTCCATTTTCTCAGTAACTCTTCCTAAACATTTTGGATCATTTTTAATATTTGTCATAAATTTTGTTTTCTCTGCAAGGATTCTGAAGCCTGACATGTTGTCTTCCTCTTTCAGAAAACTGACTTGCACTGCTACATCTGTCAGGTTTTCATAAAGTACGTCACAATCTTACGCCAACGTTAGGCAATTTATTAAAATACCTTTGGTCTTTCTCCCTAGCACGAGTGATGATATTTTCGATTCTTTCGGTTTTCATTTCAAATTCTTACAATTTTCTCCATGACGCAGTGGAACAGAGGTGGAGATAAACCATTGCCTTAGATGATGCCCGTATTTATTTTGAAAGGTCGAGATATCTCATCCAGTAATACCGTATAATTTACTGTATACTGTTCATTTATATAATGAAACTTGCTGACAACGGAACTGCATGCGACTAAAAAATTTTACTAACTGGACAAATTAATGAATTACACAGAACACACTAGGGTACATAAAATTTGTCAGTTGAGATGCACAAAAGTATGAATTTGCAATTATGCACATATCTGAGTACCTTTACTCCTGACAGTAGATGTGCACTTACTGTACATTGTAAAATAGAACACTAGACATTACACTAATTGACATACCATACGACATCTCTGAATTTTTACTGTAGCTTTTAAATTCGTGTATTTTTGTACATACATATCATTCCTGCGCGTATCTGCTTTATATTTCACCTTTTTCGCCACTTATCATGGAGGAAAACAAGTCTGAATTTCCTGTTTTTTTTCTGCACTATACAACAACTTGTGAGAATTTGCGTGTGTTGCATATTGCATAATAGAGTTTATCACTTTATGCATATAAAAGCTTCTTCGTGTGTCTTAATTTTTCTATGGAGATCATTCTGTTCCTCTTCTTTTTCTTTTGTTTCCTCTTCGTCATCTTCCATGTTGCTGATTTATATTAGATCTGTTGGAAGTAAAAGTGGAGTGAGCTGACAGAAAGTCATCTGAACTACATGAAATGTTTTGCATTTGAATTAATACAGAGATTCCTGTTGCATTTTCTTGAGATTAGATTAATGCAGAAGCGTCTTGTCCGTCACCTCCAAACTCTGATTTACTGAAGTACTTGGTGACAGTTTCGGGCTTTATCTCCCTTACTGACAAGCCAATCAAATTTGCTGCAGCCAGGAGAGAAAGAGACTGTGCAAAGGCGAATATGCTTTCAGCTTCTTCAACTCTAGAAACTGAGTCAGTATTTGAATGTCTAAATAAAACCTGGTCCATGGGTTACCGGCTTAATACATAATAATTCTCATATATCCCTCAGTACTTGCAATGCACAGAAACCTTATTGTTTTTTTTTAAAATGAATGTCACTTATAAAATTTCTCTAGTTTCAAGTGTACAAGACCAAACACTGCAATGTATATTTTCTTACAGAGGACGCCTGCTGCGTAAGAGCACAACACGTAAACACCGTAACTTTTGACACCTTAAGGATTTATTAGTTATTTTTCTTTGAATGCTATTAAACGTAATGTAGATGTGGTAATCCACTAGTCTCGGCGTAACTTAGCATTAGGACCGTGAGCACACTTTCACTTGCGCACGTTTTAAGGAGCTTCTAGCGCATGTGCAACTGGTGTGACCTAATTGCCCTACGGACCAAATACATACCGCTTTGATTATCAATGTGCACAGTTCACGGCGTGCACTGCTAGCCCGTACCAATCAACTACTAGTTTATGTCAATGCCACCAGTTGGTAGCACACTGCAGCAGACTTTTATCTACGTTCGCCACCCGCTAGGTGGTAGCACAGTCCACAGATATGCGTATTCACATAATGTATACTAAAATTAGATCGGACATCAGTATATGTTATGGATATACTGAGAGAAAAAGCTATTTTGTGGGATTCTGAATGAGACGTGGTACATAACGTGGATTGTGAGAGTATAGCATTGCTTCGTGCTTCTGACATCTGTCGATCTTATGACTTTCTTTACTGTAGGCTCACACTGTACATATATTTGAACATTCACGAAAAGCTGTCTCACTGGTTTTTCTGCTATTCACTTAAATAGGAAGGGTCGAACGGTGTGCTTCTGGCTCTTAAGGCTCTCAGCGTCTCATTTGTATTCCAGTCAAGTGACCTTGTTGATAGATAATGCTACTCGAATTTAATCATTTTCACAAACGGCAGTTTGTGTTTGGAGTTGGTTGTCTACTGCGTAGGAATTGACTTTCATGTGGAGTGCCAACATGAACTCTGTTGAACCTGTATTAAGCGATAACAGAAAAGAAAATTTCCTGGAAAAGTTAGCCGCAAAGAAACTAAGGCATTCCAGACCACATTCGTTGTCTGAGAAAGTGAGGAAATCAAATAAGCGTGACTACAAGCGAACATTTAACAAAGGAGTGTATAATAAGCGTAAGTCGCTATGTGGGTGCAACGCAGGAATTCCTGATTTTCAGCCCAGAATTTGATTCGTTAACTGATACATGAATTAGGGATCTTGTACGTTTGTCCGAAAAAATAAAAAAGCACGAAAACTCCCACATACACAAAAATGCGAAACGGAGAGTAGCGAAAGCTTAAACCTTATTTCATTCTTGCCATAACTGTACTTTATTACGCATAACACAACAAAATTCCACAAAAACAATTCTTCCTTTTCTCAGAGAAGTTACGCACATTATTATTATTATTATTATTATTATTATTGCAGTGGCTGAAGTTGTATAATTATGTTGATGAGCATAACTGTTTTCCAGCAGATGCTATATTTCGCATTCTCATATTTTTCTTGTGAACAACCAGAGTGTATATCTACGAGCCGCCATTTCTTTCTTAAGGGAACGGTGAGTGGTTCAAATGGCTCTGAGCACAATGGGACTTAACTTCTGAGGTCATCAGTCCCCTAGAACTTAGAACTACTTAAACCTAACTAACCTAAGGACATCACACACATCCATGCCCGAGGCAGGATTCGAACCTGCGACCGTAGCGGTAGCGCAACTCCAGACTATAGCGCCTAGAACCGCTCGGCCACTCCGGCCGGCGAACGGTGAGTGGCCTCAGTGTTGAACGTCGGCATACAATGTGTGTCGACGCTTCTTGCGCTCGCTGTCTTCTGTGCACACACGCTATCTGACTGTCGAGCAACGCAGGAGTTTGCTCGCCAGCACTGACACGCTTGGTCTAAAGCGCCTCCTGTCGGCGAGCACGTCCCAGCCGAGGCGCGACTGCCTTCAGCACGAAGCCACGTCCAACTCCAGACTCTGCCCGAGAATCACTCCAGTTGCTCCTTAAGCAAAACGAGATGCGCAGCGGTGAGCACACTGGACTCATTCAGATACGCGTCCGATCATCCAGATTTAAGTTTCCACGGGTTGCCGAATTCGCTTAAGGCAAATGTTGAAACGATTCCTTTGAAAAGTCAAGACAGATTTCCTTTCTCCTCTATCTACATCTACATCTACATTTACTCCGCAAGCCACCCAACGGGCCGGCCGAGGTGGCCGAGCGGTTCTGGGCGCTACAGCCTGGAACCGCGCGACCGCTACGGTCGCAGGTTCGAATCCTGCCTCGGGCATGGATGTTTGTGATGTCCTTAGGTTAGTTAGGTTTAACTAGTTCTAAGTTCTAGGGGACTAATGACCTCAGCAGTTGAGTCCCATAGTGCTCAAAGCCATTTGAACCGGCGCCTCGGGCATGGATGTGTGTGATGTCCATAGGTAAGTTAGGTTTAAGTGCTTCTAGGTTCTAGGGGACTGATGACCTCATAAGTTAAGTCCCATAGTGCTGAGAGCCATTTTGAACCATCCAAAGGTGTGTGGCGGAGGGCACTTTACGTGCCACTATCATTACCTCCCTTTCCTGTTCCAGTCGCTTATGGTTCGCGGGATGAACGACTGCCGGAAAGCCTTCGTGCGCCCTTGAATCTCTTTAATTTTACATTCGTGATCTCCTTGGTAGGGGGAAGCAATATATTCGATACCTCATCCAGAAACGCACCCTCTCGAAACCTGGCGAGCAAGCTACACCGCGATGCAGAGCGCCTCTCTTGCAGAGTTCGCCACTTGAGTTTGCTAAACATGTCCGTAACGCAATCACGCTTACCAAATAACCCTGTGACGAAACGTGCCGCTCTTCTTTGGATCTTCTCTATCTCCTCTGTCAACCCGACCTCGTAGGGATCCCACACTGATGAGCAATACTCAAGTGTAAGTCGAACGAGTGTTTTGTAAGCCACCTCCTTTGTTGATGGACTACATTTTCTAAGGACTTCTCTCAATGAATCTCAAGCTGGCACCCGCCTTACCAACAATTAATTTTATATGATCATTCCACTCCAAATCGTTCCATACGCATACTCCCAGATATTTTACAGAAGTAACTGCTACCAGTGTTTGTTCCGCTATCATATAATCGTACAATAAAGGATCCTTCTTCCTATGTATTCGCAATGCATTACATTTGTCTATGTTAAGGACTAGTCGCTACTCCCTGCACCAAGTGCCTATCCGCTGCAGATCTGCCTGCATTTCGCTGCAATTTTATAATGCTGCAACTTCTCTGTATACTACAGCATCATCCACGAAAAGCCGCATGGAACTTCCGATACTGTCTACTAAGTCATTTGTATATATTGTGAAAAGCGATGGTCCCACAACACTCCCCTGTGGCACGCCTGAGGTTACTTTAACGTCTGTAGACGTCTCTCCATTGAGAACAACATGCTGTGTTCTGTTTGCTAAAAACTCTTAAATCCACCCACACAGCTGGTCTGATATTCCGTAGGACTTTGTTTATCAGGCGACAGTGTGGAACTGTATCTGACGCCCTCCGGAAGTCAAGGAAAATGGCATCTACCTGGGATCCTATATCTAATATTTTCTGGGTCTCATGAACAAATAAAGCGAGTTTAGTCTCACACGATCGCTGTTTCCGGAATCCATGTTGATTCCTACAGAGTAGATTCTGGGTTTCCAGAAATGACATGATACGCGAGCAAAAAACACGTTCTAAAATTCTACAACAGATCGATGTCAGAGATATAGTTCTATAGTTTTGCGCATCTGCTCGACGACCCTTGTTGAAAACTGGGACTACCTGTGCTCTTTTCCAATCATTTGGAACCTTCCGTTCCTCCAGAGACTTGCGATACACGGCTGTATCTCCTATGACCTCTTTGTCGGTGGGAAGTTAAACCATGATCTTCCTCCCTTTCGTTCTTCTTTAGAGTATCCGAAGAGTCAAACGAGACACTTAGATAATGCAGGTACAGTCAGACGGAAGAATAAAGTTTAAAATCCAATATTGTGCCTGTAATCTGGTATGAAAGCCACATTTACAACTCAGGCCAATAAGGTGACATTCGAACTTGAGGTAGTTTGAACGAATGTTGGTACTGTAAGTAAGAAATACCCGTCATCAGTAAGGAGTAAGGAGAGGAAATATGTTAGGGAACATTTCCTGACACTTGGACTTGTTAAAAACACCCTGGACTGCCTACATCTCAGAAATGGGTCTCATCCTTTCTCTTTCCTTCATTTCCATAATCGCTCAGAACAGTAGACACGAACACTACACTGCTCAAGCTTTCACTGAAATTATGCACTCAACCCAGACACGTAAATGAAGTGAAAGATGAAAAAAAGGGAGTGAGTCTACTTGAAAATGTCTGCTTGCTCCACGAAGAGGTTCGCTTTAGAAGTGAAAATTAGCCATTCCCGACGCTTCATTTCATATTGTTCGTTTACTAAACGTATTTGAAGACTAAATTCCCTGTAATTTACTAGCATGGTACGAGCATATTTTCAAAATAGCAGGCATGTTAAAAAGCATAGAAAAGTAAATGCATGGTGACCTAAACAGCCGTTAACATTTGAAAACGCACTAAGTCACGGAATTATGTAGGCAGAAAGGTAAACGTTGACACACACATACCTGAAATGACATGGGGTTTTATTGAAATGCAAAACAAGTCAGTGACACCGCATGAGAATCGTGTATAAAATGAGCAGCGGAGAGAAAGGGAGTCAGATGCGCCAGCAATCGCATCTTGTTGAGTTTACCAGAAAAGACTATTAGTGAAACTTTACTATCATGATGGGGAATCCGCTACTACATCTTCACAATCCTATCGCCAGAAAAAGGGTATTCGAAAGGGTAAAGGTCTGGTGACAAGTATCACTGTGAAGAAAATGATCACGAAATTCGAACGACGGGCTGTTTAGGCGATCGGCCCCATAGTAGGCGACCAGACACAAGTGCTACAGCTGCTCAGACAGTTCAGGAAGGAAAGGAGAGTTTAGCGGGTTCATCTCTGCAAAGAGACGTCAACGCTCGTGAAATCACACGTCGCACTGGCATCCCACGCACTGCTGTTGGACAGCACTAATGCGTACCCTCCAATACTATCCGTACAAAATCCAATGTCATCATGAACTGTTACCCACCGACTCTGTGACGTGGAGAGTATTTGCGGTATGCGCACTTCAAAGAAATGAGAGAAAATGACGATTGGGGGTCTTAACGTGTTGTGGACCGACGAGGCTCATTTCATACTCCGCGGTTCTGTGAACACCAAAACTTCCAAAACCTGGGCTACCGAATATCCCAGAACTGTTGCCCAATGCATGTCGAGAAAGTCACGAAGTGGAGTAGATTTACCACAAAAATCGCGAACAGACCCTTTTTCTTCGAAGAAATGCAGATTGCTGCTTTTCAAACTGTCACCATGATCGGTGCGAGATAGGCAGGATGGCGCTCCACCCCATAATGTTACCCGTGTGGAAGATCTTTTGCGCATATCATTTGTTAAGGATCGCGTGCTGAGCCACCACGTCCATCATGCTTGGCCTCTCAGGTCCCCAGACCTCAATTCGTTTGATTATTGATTGTGGGGTTACCTGAATCTGCGAGCCTATCGTGATTGTCCAGCTTCATTAGGGATGTTAAAAGACAACGTACAATGACAATTTCTCACCATACCTACTGATATGCTGTGTAGCGCTGTTTACAACATTGCCGCTCGACTATGGGTATTGTTGACGAACGACGCCCGACATGCTGCACATTTGATATAAAAAACATCATCTTCGTCAAAAATCGTTATGCTAATTATTGCTTTTGTATCATAAGAAGCACCATCTGTTGGTCATTTTATGAACCTTTTTTAAATTTCAATGCAACACTGTCTCGTTTCAACGATGTGTGTCAATTTTTTACTTCTCTACCTACATTATTCTGTAAAGTATTGAATTTTCAAATAGTGACTAATTTTTGGGTCACCGTGCACACACACCGGAAACAATATTAGCCACCCTCTTAGAGAGCACGTTCGTCGCTCTGAATCGCTGTAGATGGCATAGTACAGCTGCCAAGAAGTCATACGGCCCTCAATCGCTGAGTCACGGCAGTGAAGTGCTGTGCATGTGGTGGAGTCCGCGCAGGATACAGTTGCTGATGCGCATTGACCAGTTTTCGTCCAAAGCGCTGGGCGAGTTCATTCGTTTGTTCGGAAGAGTAGGCCGACACTGCCTGCCATCTTTCGCCTAATCAGCAATGACAAAATCCGGGGGCACGCCTTCCAGTCTTCCTCGAATGATTTTATAGAAACTATTCGACAAAGAAATTTCATTTTTCTTTACTTGTAGCTTTATATGTCAAGTCCGTTATGATGCTCTCAGCATTTCGTTAAGGGCCATAGTTATTGTGATATTTATGTGGAAGTAAGACACTACACGAAATTCGAAAAAGTTTGAAATGAATAATAGGGGTTGCTAAGATTTTGCATTTGTTGCGTATTACACTATATGTTGCTGCGTATGAAATTTAGCTGACGTACTGAATTTTTCTTTAGACTTGGATGGATGTCTCTATCTGTCACCAAGCTAGAGAAAATTGATCTGAAATTTGAAAAAAGATAATTTTGTGGTAAGTTCCTATGGGACCAAACTGCTGAGGTCAACGGTCCCTAGACTTACACACTACTTAACCTAACTTACACTAAGGACAACACACACCCATGCCCGAGGAAGAACTCAATGGGATTTTGTAAAATGATAGCATCCAAGGAGAAGAGTATTATCTACCGTGTTATTCCACTAACTACAGACTTTTTCGATGAAAGAATGTAATTTTTGAGGGATAGCTGGTGAAATGAGAAACGATATAGGTTTTAAAACAACGTAAGTGAAGACATTAGACGTTTATTTTGCACCGAGGATGTGCTTTTTTATAAGATGCTGACTTTACGTTTCCTTAATTCCTCACATAACTAACTTAATAAACCACCGTTTCAAAATTCTCTCGCAATTGCGTCTGCACAACATTTTAGTGAGGTGAGACTGTGTAAACTCCGCTGTCTTTTGGCAAAAGAAACAAATTTTTTCTTGGTAACCAGGGAAATGTGTACATTTTGCTCAAAATTCGCCACTAGTTGCACTTCTCTGAAAGTTACAAGTGGTTAACAAGCCCGGCGAAAGTAAAACGCTACATTTTCGGCGGAATTCGTTTTAGATAGTAATCAAAGCAAAGCTGAAAGATATTTTTGAATGGTCACCATGCAAATGTGAGCGTGGAGGGGCCCCGCTTAATATTTACAAAAAAGTGAGTGTAGGCTTGAGTTCAGAACGGCACATCACGTGCGATCAGAACATAGATGGTTTCACAATATCTGAGCTGCAGGGCAAAGTTTATTGAATTAGGAGCACATATACAACTGAAATATGAAAAATATAAGCAAATGTAATTCTAGCTGTAGAAATGCTCTTGTCCTCAAGACTAAATTCCCATCGTCCGAGTTGGCCGACTCTTTTTTTAAGGAATATTGCTGACAGGAGGGAAGGCTACGCAAATACAGAAGCTGCATTCTTTATTCAATATTCATCTATTTAAAACGTGGCAGCAGTGCTCCCATTCACAAATGTTTGAATTTTGAAATATTCCCACTGTACAGATCTATCTTCAAGAGAGTAGTTTGCAAACCATTTTCTTCTTAATTCTGCCTACTTCGAATAATTACTGCTGTTAATGTTAATAATTATTACTGTTAGTACTTATTGGTATTAATGAAAAAGTGTCATCAGCAAATAAACTGCATCTTATAGCATGCATAGTGTTCTCGATTGTAATATATGCAATGTGATATGTAATTTCAGTTCTGGCTACGGTGCTTCATGCATTACAATATCTCTATTCCTTACCGCATGATTAACGCTATTCATAAGAAACGTGAACAGTTCTGGTGACATTCTAAGATAATCAAAAGAACTTCGTGGGTCTTCCATTACAAATTATTTCAGCAATGATGCTGAGCAACCGAGCTGACGTCTTTTCTCCATCCAGTCACGAATCGAAACACGTTTCTAATTTTTTTCTTAGGCAGCTATTCCATGCAACAAGCTTTAACTCCATCACAACTCGCTCGACGTGCAACTGCCAAACCTTTCATTTCAGACAAGACTCAGAAACCCACAAAACGACGAAACTGAAGTATATACTGGTTTCGGCGTGTCTACAGTCGAATATGAAACCATTTGCGTGCAACTCATTCCACGCAACGAGTGGCGCAACCCAATGTCGTCGTGTAACTCGGCTTTAGCGTGAGCGACATCTGTAATTTACTTTCTGAAGTCACAACGTACATTAGTCGTCAAAGACTGTGTGGTTTCTAAAGGAACGTAGAAAGTACGTGGTACTGGGCCGGCGTCATTCACTCTTGATCTTCAGAGAAATGCTTCCTGTTTGCTTCCTGTTCAGTTTATCTCATTGGGTAATGGCATCGATTGGTCCGCTCGATGCCCTGCTTTATATCTCTGGCATTCACCACTGTTTTAGCTCAACAGGTGCCGCCCTGGAGCTATATGCCAACTGCAGGACGACAAACAGCCTGCCCGTTGTGACCTCAAGAGGACTATGCCACTTACAGGAAGCCGGCCGCTGTGGGCGAGCGGTTCTAGGCGCTCCAGTCCGGAACCATGCTGCTGCTACGGTCGCAGGTTCGAATCCTGCCTCGGGCGTGGATGTGTGTGATGTCCTTAGGTTATTTAGGTTTAAGCAGTTTTAAGTCTAGGGGACTGATGACCTCAGATGTTAAGTCCCATAGTGCTTAGAGCCATTTGAACCATTTTAGAACTTACAGGAACGGCTTCAACAGCGTGTGGTGAAAAGCGTCTAACAAGTACATTACTTTTAAAACTGACTAAAATAAATGAATCACGTAACGAATTCAGATGGTATTAAATGTATTGCCTCTAGCATTGACTAGATTTGTCTTCATTGACTAAAACAAAAAATATTCGCCACGTGCAAGTAGAACTTTCGCACTGAGGGTCCCGTACAAACTTAATTATGTATATAGACACTTCAACCATTGTGGGACTCGAGGATCTCGACGATTTTCCCTGATATCGTCATTGATTCTAGCAAGATGTCGGTCCCAAGGATTCCAAGACTCACGGGAATGTTTTAATTTCAAGTTTGAAGTCGGATAACAAATGGCACAAGAAAAATTTTGTGGTATAGTTACAAATTTACAGTTTTCTGAAGTTTTTCCTTTGCTTGTACTGTGAAAACTTTCTTCTCGTCAAATTTCATGAGGCTACTTCAAGGGGAAGTACGGTACAGGTTTTAGTGAGTGAGTTTGCAAGTATCAATAAGTAAGGCTTAAATGACTGTATCTTTACACTGCATTTACTTAGAAGCTTAACTTTTTATACCACCAAAGGCCTATAAACCTCAGGATGTGGCATAAATTTGAACATCATACGTCTGCCTGTTGCCGAGAAAAAGGAGTCTTAACAGATGGACGAACAGACTAACAGTCAGATAACAATGACAACTTTTTTCGTGTGATGTAATGACAAATTAACAATTTTCGGATTTTTTTTCCTTTGGTTGTACTCTGAAACCTAGCATCGTGGCAAATTTCATTATCCTAGTCAACGGAAAGTACCCTGCAGGTTTTGGTGAGTAAGTTGGCGGTATCAAAATGTGTGGGATAAATAGCCGTTTCTTTTCATTCTTATAGCGCCAAGGGTTCATATACCTTAGTACGCGACATAATTTCAACTTGATATGTCTACACTTCCTGAGAAAAAGGGTTTTGAACAGTGCAACAGACAGGCGGCAACAAAGTAATACTATAGGGATTCCGTTTTTACCAATTGAGATATGGAAGTGTAAAAATGACAAAGAAGAAAGAAGGAAGGAAGATCAGGGTTTAACATCCCATCTATGACTAGATCACCAGTTACAGACTATAAACTCGGCCTGGGGAACGAAAAGGGCCAAATCCTTTTCACGGAAATCTCCTGGCATTTGCTACAAGTGGTCTAGGAAAACTGTCGAACATCTAAACCTGGATGGATGAGAGCAGATATGAACAGCCATTTTTGTGGATGTGCCTACTGTGCCTTACTCACTGTGTCAAGTACATCCTACTCCTAAGTGAGGCGAGTGTTAAGCAGTCGGTGCAATGTACTAAAACACGACAAAATATCTTCATGCATCTAATACAGACAATATTACAGTCAACAACATACAGCCCAAGATATTAATATTAACAAAAACAACAATGGGCATCCCATATCTTCCTCTCCCTCCGCCACTTTCCCGTTTTATAACAAGGGTATTTCATCACTAGATTAAGCATAGTTTGTAAAATAGACTGGTCAACATCATTTTCGTAAGGGGAAAAAATCCTGAATTTTTAAATTGTAATTATATCAAACAAAAAAATGTTTGTTTGTCGTTTGTTATCCGTCTGCCTATCTGTCTGACCGTTAAGGCCCCTTTTCTCAGCAATGGGTACACATATAAAGTTGAAAGTTACCTCGCATACTCTACGGTTCTTCGGCGGCGTAAAAAAAATTAAGTTTCTACGGTAACACAATCAAAAGATCAGGATATTTATGTCTCATATTTTGATATATTGCCAGTATCAATATCGATAACAGGAAAAAACATTTTAAATCCTTAATTTTCAGGATAGATGAACTGTCTGTCTGTACGGAACTTTAGGTCCGGGAGTCCTACTCGGTCTTATCCTGATTTTTTTAATCGTATTTCAAATATATATTCAGAATTTTCCCATCACACAGTTTTTTTTAAATTTTAGTTTCAGTTCTATAAAATAACCGATTTTCGTCTATTTCTCTACTGTCAAACAAACGCTCCTAGAGCATCATAAATATGATGGGACCTAATGAGCTAATTCAGATGTTATCGTTCCTTTCACAGACACATACAGACATGCACAAATATATTCTAGTGTACCACACATTCATCGGAATGATGCCATTTGTGAGATAGCAGTGAACTATTAGACGTGTCGTTGTTAGTGCTTTGTGTATCTGAATCATTATGTATGACGTATTTAAAGATTTATTTCTTTTATTTCATCGTTAGTTACAAAATGCCTAGAGATTGCAAAAACCATCCAAACAACTTTCGGTACATATGCGGTGAAGTGACGCTCATGTTCCAAGGCAAACCTTAATTCATTAATGGTGAACCCTAACTTTCAGTCTGCAATGAGACTAGTTCCAAATTGGGAAGAATTGCCCTTGCCAAAGCCTCCAGAACATGCGGCATTAGATGAGGAGAATGAAGAAAAAGAAAAAAAGATTTTGTTGATGAAACTTTTGAACGAAACGGTTCATCTGACCTCGTTTATTGACTCAAGAAGTTCTTAAGTATTTCATACGAGATTTAAAGTTATCCAAAAACCAGTCTGAAACGCCTGGTTCTTGGCTAAACGAACTGAATTTTCTTGAAAAGAACGCAAAAGTATGTGATTATCGGAATCTTCATTCTCAATGTAAAGACTATTTTTGTGAAGAAAACGGGTTAGCATTTGCAATGACATTTCTCGTCTTACGGAGTGAAGCGGTGTTGAACATAACCCAACATACTGGCGTTTGTTCATAGATTCCTCTAAAGTTAGTTTACCGGTAGTGTTTCTCCATAACGGCAATAAATTCCCATCGATACCAGTGGCTCACTCTGCTGATACGGAACAAACATGTGAAAACTTTATGTTGGCAAATATTCAGTCTGTAGACCATGAACTGAATGTTTTTGGTGATCTGTAGGTAATTGCACTTTTTCTTGGTCTGCACCTTGGTTACACAAAGTACAATTGTTTTTGATGTCTTTAGGATAGCTGAAAAGCTGACGCACTGTATAATCCTAAAAATGTGTATGTACCTCCGTTACAAGTCAAACTAGATATAATGAAGAATCTCATCAAAGCTAAAAACAATATTCCTGGTGTCATGTACTTACAACAAAAGGATTTCTAACATTAGCGAAGTAATAATTAGAGAAGCATTAACCTTTACATGATATCAGGCTTGGAAAAACATATGAGATATCTGGGGTCTATTTCGACCCCAAAACGTTTCTAGCAACTTTATGGCTGTAGTTGTTGTTGTGGTCTTCAGTCCAGAGACTGGTTTGATGCAGCTCGCCCTCCAATACTAAATTGGTGATCCCTTGATGCCTCAGAACATGTCCTACCAACCGATCTCTTCTTCTCGAGAAGTTGTGCCACAAATTCCTCTTCTTCCCAATTCTATTCAGTGCCTGCTCATCAGTTACATGATCTACCCATCTAATCTTTAACATTCTTCTGTAGCACGACATTTCGAAAGCTTCTATTCTCTTCTTGTCTAAACTATTTATATATATAAACTATTAATGAATTGCTAATGCATGTTGGTGAAGGCGGATCGCTCTCCAATTGTACCGCCCCCATTTTTCCGTTTTTTTAACAGGGTGTACCAAAGCTCTCACGTCCGCACTGATTTTCGACGATGTTATAAATTGCGCTAGGGACCGCATCTACCTTCTTTCGAAGTTAACAGGCAACTGCGCTGTTATGCGGCGGCCCGTTTCGGCCCATTCAACATCTGTCCTTCAAGTGTAACGAGCGAGTAACGGAGTTTATATTTCATACCCGCCACAGCAAATCTGTGTTCGTGGGGTCTCTATTCTAATTCGAACGTTTCACTTACGCTATACGTATTCGTTTCGGAATATCGTCTCTACGTCTTCCGTTAACTATACGTGGTTAACATTATGAAGACAATTAATAACATTTGTGAAATACAACTTTCTTTGCGGAAAACATAATGATGTTCAAAGTCGCCAATTTTTCCACGACAAACGACTTTCAACAACTTATTATATGCATAATTGTTGCAACTGATGGCCGGGAATTATATATATATATATATATATATATATATATATATATATATATATATATATATATATTTGAATTACAAAAAACAAATACTAAAAAAATATCCGAAGGTCGCCGGATCGAATCTCGCGCCATGCAATAAAAAAAATTGCATAGCGCGAGATTCGATCCGGCGACCCTCGGATTACGAACCCGAGTGCTTACCGCTGCGCCACGACGCTGTAGAAAATTAATAATCGTAGAAAGTATTTCACGGCAACGGTTTCTTTTAACTGTCGATTTTCTCGACAACGGCTGAGAAGTGCATCTTGGTGCTTTGCCACATTACACCTCTGGCCATGAGCTTTTATTATGCACAGTATGAATCGAATCTGAATTTCACAATTGACGGCCTCCCCTTGTAAGTTATGTAGAAGTTGTAATTATGCACTAGCTATGTTTGAAATATGAAAACATATACAAGGTGGTCCATTGATAGTGACCGTGCCAAATATCTCACGAAATAAGCGTCAAACGAAAAAACTGCAAAGAACGAAATTCGTGTAGCTTGAGAGGGGAAACCAGATGGCGCTATGTTTGGCCCGTTAGATGGAGCTGCCATAGGTCAAACGGATATCAACTGTGTTTTTCTTTAAATAGGAACATCCATTTTTATTAGGCTACATATTAGTGTAGCACATAAAGAAATATGAATGTTTTAGTTGGACCACTTTTTTCGCTTTGTGATAAATGGCGCTCTAATAGTCACAAACATATGGCTCACAATTTTAGTCGAACAGTTGGTAACAGATAGGTTTTTTAAATTAAAATACAGAACGAAGGTACGTTTGAACATTTTATTTCGGTTGTTCCAATGTGATACATGTACCTTTGTGAACTTATCACTTCTGAGAACGCATGCTGTTACAGCGTGATTACCTGTAAATACCACATTAATGCAATAAATGCTCAGAATGATGTCCGTCAACCTCAATGCATTTGGCAATACGTGTAATGACATTCCTCTCAACAGCGAGTAGTTCGCCTTCCGTAATGCTCGCACATGCATTGACAATGCGCTGACGCTTGTTGTCATGCGTTGTCGGTGGATCACGATAGCAAATATCCTTCAAATTTCCCCACAGAAAGAAATCCGGGGACGTCAGATCCGGTCAACGTACGGGCCATGGTATGGTGCTTCAACGACCAATCCACCTGTCATGAAATATGCTATTCAATACCGCTTCAACCGCACACGAGCTATGTGCCGGACATCCATCATGTTGGAAGTACATCGCCATTCTGTCATAGAGTGAAACATCTTGTGGTAACATCGGTAGAACATTACGTAGGAAATCAGTATACATTGCACCATTTAGACTGCCAGCGATAAAATGGGGGCCAATTATCCTTCCTCCCATAATGCCGCACCGTACATTAACCCGCCAAGGTCGCGGATGTTCCACTTGTCGCAGCCATCGTGGATTTTTCGTTGCCCAATAGTGCATATTATGCCGGTTTACGTTACCGCTGTTGGTGAATAACGCTACGTCGCTAAATAGAACGCGTGCAAAAAATCTGTCATCGTACCGTAATTTCTCTTGTGCCCATTGGCAGAACTGTACACCACGTTCAAAGTCGTCGCCATACAGTTCTTGGTGCATAGAAATATGGTACGGATGCAATCGATGTTGATGTAGCGTTTTCCACACTGATGTTTTTGAGATTCCCGATTCTCACGCAATTTGTCTGCTACTGATGTGCGAATTAGCCGCTAAAACACCTACTTGGGCATCATCATTTGTTGCAAGTCGTGGTTGACGTTTAATATGTGGCTGAACACTAGCTGTTTCCTTAAATAACGTAACTATGCGGCAAACGGTCCGGACACTTGGATGATGTCGTCCAGGATACCGAGCAGCATACATAGCACACGCCCGTTGGGCATTTTGATCACAACAGCCATACATCAATACGATATCGACCTTTTCCGCAACTGGTAAACGGTCCATTTTAACACGGGTAATGTATCACGAAGCAAATACCGTTCGCACTGGCGGAATGTTACGTGATACCACGTACTTATTCGTTTGTGACTATTACAGCACCATCTATCACAAAGCGAGAAAAGTGGTCCCACTAAAACATTTATATTTCTTTACATACTACACGAATATGTAATAAAAAATAGGGGTTCCTATTTTAAAATACGCAGTTGATATCCGTTTGACCTATGGCAGCGCCATCTAGCGGGCCAACCATAGCCCCAACTGGGTTCCCACTTCAAGCTAGACGAGTTTCGTTCTTTGTAGTGTTTTCGTTTGACGCTTATTTCGTGAGATATTTGGCCCGGTCACTATCAATGCACCACCTTGTATATTCCAGAATGAAATTTTCACTCTGCAGTGGAGCGTGCGCTGATAGGAACCGTCCTGGCAGATTAAAACTGTTTGCCGGTCCGCACACAGGAGAGCTTCTGTGAAGTTTGGAAGGCAGGAGACGAGATACTGGCAGAACTCAAGCTGTGAGGACGGACGTGTGTCGTGCTTGGGTAGCTCAGTTCGGTCAGAGGGTTAGCTGCCCTCTGTAATTAAAAACTGAGTCAACGGCTCAACACTGAACTTGAACGGGTGTAATGGGACATCTGCACCGAACAAATGCAACGAACAAAATCGAACAAAATGAGAACAATAAAAAAATTGGCGGTAGGGCACTTGCGCGCGGAAAGCAAACATACCGAATTCGAGTCTCCGTCCGGCACACAGTTTTAATCTGCCAGGAAGTTCAACATATACGTTGTTTAGTTTGTTTACTTCCAAAATCTATTTTAAACAAACCACTAATGTATCATACTCTATCTAACAATACTGTAATTAATTAATATGATTTGTAATATCAATTGCAAGGAATTGTGTTAAAAATAAACTTCTGCTCGCTCGCCACATCATTACACGACACTCTTACCCTGGCATGTTCTTTACAAACTTGTGACACTCAAAACATTGTTGATTCACCTTCCTGTACTTTGACATTGGGCAGGAATCATATCTTTTTCGTTCCAAATATTGGACGTCTGCATTATGGTTATCATCATGCATGTCCTTTAGGAGATCTTTGAAACCCGAAGAAATTATCGGTGAACAATTGCGTTGCGTTTAGCATTAGGGGGACAAAATTCGACTTTCAATGTGAGGTTTGACTAGTTGTTCCTCCAGTACTGAGAGGAATTATCTTCTTTCATTTTTTCTTCTCAGGTCATGAGAAAATACCAGTACATATCCTGACTTTGTTGAGTTGTTGATGTAGAACTTTATTATTTCAGTTTTTTTTTGTGTTCATGATCACTTACATCAAGTTTTTAGTGTACAGTAGACAACAAAATAAATGATTTGCTTTGCGCAGGAACATAAGAAGCTAATAGAGTATTCTGTGTGTATCCAAAAGTGGTCGATAATGGGCCCTTTGTTTTGATGGCAACATTTCTTTTGTTATGTCTTTTCGGCTAGCCCGAAGGGTCCCCAGAAGTGTTAATATGTTAGCAAGAAGATCCTGTCTCAAATAAAAACTTGTAAAAAAGTTATTAGTGGTATAATGTTCCAAAGTTATCAGTGGTTAAATTCTTATCACTTCCCATCAGGTCATCAACTTCAGTAGGAACCATTCGTTTTCCTAGATTTATTTCCCTTCCTTCAGCATATTTGCCTGTACGCACTTGTGCCTTTATAAGATAATTGGTCTCACAACCTAAGAGATAAGCCACACTCATCTGACCAAAATTCACTCAAAGGTCTTCCACGTGCCTTGTGTGAGCCACCCATTACTAGTACAGTAAAGAATGCCTACAGTTCTGTAGACTCAAGTTCAATCCAGTGTTCAAGATATAAGTGTAGAATTTTCCTGTCATCTGCATGATTATTGGTTTGCATTACTATTACACTCTGCATGTGATTGACGACAAAATATCTGACACAGTCTGCCATTGTCTGTAATTATGGTCTAAGGTGAAGTGGGATATGCGGAGTTTCACATATTATATTCGTTGAAACTTGCTGTTTATCGCTAGATACTAGAGTAGGTGAACTAGTTTCCTGAATACTATTACGATCATCCTCAGTTTCAATCACATCAACTTCATCTGTATATCTTCCTCTGTCATATTTACATTACCATCACCCTCAGTCTCATTTCCAAAAATTGGTTCATTATCAGCCCCTTCAAAACGTATCTCATCGTCCATGACGAATAATATATAACAGCATGTCTTCCTTCAACAAAACGCAATTCCTAACGGTGAATTTATCATAACAATGTACATGTATGTACTTTCTACAAACTGTTTACAACAATGAACATATAAACGTCAGTTTAGAAGACACATTCTTGTCAAGTGTTCATTTTCGTTTTAAAGTTGAAATATATAAGACTGAAAAATCACATATTGTGCACCTGGAGTATTTTCTGACCCCATTGCAAAAATTTCAAATAATTGTAGCCTACTACAAACCGAAATATAACCATAAACATTGTGCGCAGCTATAATGAAAAGTCCACACAAAGCATACCCGGAGGTTGAGAAGTCCGTATCCACATTAAAACTATTTCTTTGTAGTCAAGCGAGCCTTGCGGTCTAAAGACACCCCAGACACCACACGAGAATTAAAAAAAAATTACCGTTCTTTGGGAAACCAAAAGGAGAAAAATTATCATGATATTGTCAACAATAATATAACATCTTATAAATATTTGGGTTGAATATGTCCCGGAAAGTATACTTTCTGCACTGACACCTAGATTTAATTCCGGAAAATGGCGCTGTGAGCGTCGAACACAGGGAACACTTTCATCAGGAGATTTCAGCTTTGTAAAAGAGGTGTCAGGGCAAATGGAATCCTAATATGCTGGCCGATTATTGTTGGAAAATCCAAAGGGATGTTTCGCGAGTGAAATAGAGCACAAAACCATTGCTTTTTACTTTTTAGCTGAGTAGGAATGTTTGAATATTTTCTAATTAAGACCGTAGAAAACTTTAATGCGTTGGAAATTATAAATGCCTGTCTCTCGAAAACCTTCCGTGACAGGAAAAAGCCAATATTATTTTTTAATTCAGGAGAAGAAATACTATTAGAATCATACATTTTTAAACGTTTTTGGAAGGTGACTATCAACAGCCGTCAAGAAAAGATCGGGACAGATCAGTACTGAAGAGAAGATCAGGACTCCTGGTCTTTTCTTCAGTACTGCTCTGTGCACATTTAGTATTCATATGTTTGCTTCTAAAAGTCCTGTGTCGTATATTTATATTAATGACATGGTCTCCACATTATGTAAATAATGACAGATGTAATCTGGTGCCTTTTTAACCATTATGCGTGAAGATGGTCCAAGACTGAAACAGGTTGATATTTGGGTTTGAAATGAAAACAGCTGATGATCAAACATGCATACATATTTCCCTCTCTGAGACAAAATAAAGTTTCTTTTTTGTCCCTCAGTCTTATTAAATAGTTAATTTTGTAGTCTAGTTTCTTACGTCTTATAAAATGTTCACAACTTTCGGGAATGCAGCCGGGTGACGTCTTCGACAACCGCCAATATTTAGACAGGCGCACATCCCGTCATTTTTAAGGCACAACTGCAACGAGAGAGCGCTGTGGAAAGAAATTTAAAATCTCTCTATGCGGAAAGACAACACGTACTGTAAACAAGTAATGCCATCACACAAGCGTAGATGACCAACGTCATTAATTATCGATGGTGAATTTAAATCACCAATAGTTCAGCAAGTAGCATTAAATCTGCCTCTGTGTTGTCTGTACCGCTACTTTTAGATTATTTCAGTAACTTTTGTTTTCATATGCGAGTATTTTTAAAAGGTCTGAGGACGAGCAAAACACGCTCTAAACGGGAAGCAGTGTATTAAATTAATAATGTGATTGACCCCAGTAAAAAACAAATAATTTACATACAGGCTGCATTCTGCCTTCCGCCCTCTGAGAAAAAGACTGCCACATAACTGAATACACACTGAAATACCTAAAAATAGTGCATTTTCCGATTAAAAATGTGATGGTATTCTCAGATAAAGCAGTTTTGTACGAACAATTTCCGATTGTCCGTAAACTTCAATGAATCAACTTCTAATTTGTCTCTAGGACAGTGCCAGTGAGCACCGTCTGTCTTCCGTCGCTTCCTCGTCGCTTCCTACGCTATACGTGTAGTAATTTGGGATTAGCGCGCCACTCGGAAACCCCGATATACTCGCCAGTTAGGCGTATCCGCTACATTCCGATCAAATGGTCGCCCCGTCCGTTTCCTTCTGGCTTCCAATTTCCTCGTCTTCTTGTACTATAACCTCTAAATATTGCCTCGCAAGGAACGCCTTATGCAACGATTCAATTACTTCCCTACTCGTGATGCTGTATATGTAACGTTTACACTATCGTATTTGTGTACCTATCACAACAGTAGTAACTTCTTAATAACCCTTTGACTACGAAAGGGACGTATGTGTCCCACGATAGGTTATCAGAGAACGAATTGGCATCTGTTGCATGTTATTGGTATGTATCAGTGTCCGAAACTGGTAAACAGAAGAGTGCTAGCTGCTAGCAGAATTCTTATAATTACAGATTGCACATGTCGGTTGTGTTATCCTCAAGTTTAATTGTTAACCTTCGTCTCCGTATTGTCGCATCGTATTATTTCGCACATGCAGACTGGCAACCCAATTACCAGATCCGCAAAGCGGGCTGCCTTCATACCTTCCCGTAGTCATCGTGTCAACGACTTACATTGACGAATTGACGCTTGCCACATATTGAACCCCTGTAGTGTGCTACAATCTCTGTCCAGCTGTCCGGTGACAATGCTTTTTTTAATTTTTTTTTTTTTTTTTTTTTTTTTTTTTTTTTTTTTTTTTTTTTTAGAATGTCTTGTAGATTTTGTGCAGTGTCTTCTGAAAAACTGGAGGCACTTTTGGAGAATTCCCTATGTCCTCTTTCCTCTCCCCCAAAACTCTTGGAAAACAAACGGTGACATTGATTAAAATACATTAATGCTTTGACATAAAATAGCTAGCCGAAAAGTTAAGAAAGAGCCATCAGGCGCGTTCTAGAGAAATCGCTGGAGCAAACCGTGACTTACTGCTCAATTTTGCTCCGCTATACAAAATTTAATGCGTTTTATTGAAACGCGGGCCAGTACCCACACTTTTCACTATTTACCTGGATAGTTTTATATCACTTTTAATTGCCGGCCGCGGTGGTCTCGCGGTTCTAGGCGCGCAGTCCGGAACCGCGCGACTGCTACGGTCGCAGGTTCGAATCCTGCCTCGGGCATGTATGTGTGTGATGTCCTTAGGTTAGTTAGGTTTAAGTAGTTCTAAGTTCTAGGGGACTAATGACCACAGCAGTTGAGTCCCATAGTGCTCAGAACCATTTGAACCATCACTTTTAATTAATAAAGAGACATTCCCTGACATTCTCTGTAATTCCCGTAACCTTCTTCAGTTTAGTGCATACAATGACCGCATCGTCGAGCTTAGCAAGTTTGTCGTCACACTAAATTAGCAGCCTATTGCGACTGTTCTGCTTCTTAAGGAGAAAGTCCCCTTTGAAAGTTTCGAAACATCGATTTTTTGTTTAAAATGTTCTCTGTGATGTCTACTTCATTGTAATTTTCACCTCCAGTTCGCCAGAAAATCCGTTATCGAGTTAGAAGGCGCTTTGTTAAAAAGTGGCTGCGAAAACCGTTCAGAGGGGAAAAAAAAGAGTCGACATCGCGGCCAGTGTGGCAGCATGTAATTCCAACGACGGCCTAACAGGCGTTATGGAAATTATGAACGTGCTCGAACTTGAGATCGGACCAGCCTGTTAATAACTTTTGCACAAAAGCGGACGAAAAGTGTACAGAGCGATCAGAGCAGCGAATGACAGAAGCCGCCAAAGACGCCCGCAGCACCGCTATGGCCACGAAGAAGATGGAGGAGGACCTCCTTCCGGATGTGGAAGGATTGCTTTATGGTCCAGGGATCACAGCCTAAGGGAATACTTAGTAGTAGGACTCGCACATCAAAGATATCGCACAAACTTAATTATGTTTATACACTGAAGAGCCAAATTGTGTAGAGCCCTCGCGAGCACGCAGAAGTGCCGCAACACGACGTGGCACGGTCTCGACTAATGTCTGAAGTAGTGCTGGAGGGAAATGACACCATAAATCCTGCAGGGCTGTGCATAACTCCGTAAGAGTGCTAGGGGGTGGGGATCTCTTCTGAACAGCACGTTGCAAGGCGTCGCAAATATGCTCAATAGTGTTCATGTCTGAGGAGTTTGGTGGCCAGCGGAAGTGTTTAAAATCAGGAGAGTGCCCTATAGCCACTCTGTAGGAATTCTGGACGTGTGGGGTGTCGCATTGCCCTGCTGGAATTGCCCCAGTCCGTTGGAATGAACAATGGATATTAATGGATGCAGGTGATCAGACAAAATGCTACCGTACCTGTCAGAGCCGTAACTAGACGTATCAGGGGTGCACATCACTCCAACGGCACATGCCCACACCATTACAGAGCCTCCACCAGCTTGAACAGTCTCCTGCTGACATGTAGGATCCATGAATTCATGACGTTGTCTCCATGCCCGTACACGTCCATCCGCTCGATACAGTTTGAATCGAGACTCGTCCGACCATGCAACATGCTTCCAGTCATCAACAGTCCAATGTCGGTGTTGACGGGCCTAGGCGAGGCGTAAGGCGTTGTGTCGTGCGGTCATCAAGGGTACACGAGTGGACTTTCGGCTCCGAAAGCCCATACTGATGATGTTTCGTTGAATGGATCGCACGCTGACAATTATTGAGGACCCAGCACTGAAATCTGCAGCAATTTGCGGAAGGGTTGCTCTTCTGCCCCGTCGAACGATTCTCTTCAGTCGTCGTTGGTCCCGTTCTTGCAGGATCTTTTTCCGGCCGCAGCGATGTCGGAGATTTGATGTTTTACCGGATTCCTGATATTCGCGGTACTCTCGTGAAATGGTCGTACAGAAAAATCGCCACTTCCTCGCTACCTTGGAGATGCTGTGCCCCATCGCTCGTGCGCTGACTATAACACCACGTTCGGATAAACGACCTGACAACTGCCCCAGACACTTGTTGTGTCTTATATGGGCATTGCCGACAACAGAGACATATTCTGCCAGTTTACATATCTCTGTATTTGAATATGCGTGCCTATACCATTTTCTTTGTCACTTAAGTGTAGACAGTTCATCTATCTTGCGAATAGAGAATCTCGACGTTTTTTGCCTGTTGTCGATATTGCTGCAGGTAAGATATGTGGCTACCCATTCCTGAGAAAAAGGGTCTTAAGAGGCGGACAAATAATCGGAGAGCAAATGACCACATAATTTTTTTTGTGTGATTTGAGTTCAGATTCACAATTTTCGGGTTTTTTCCTTACTTATGTTGTTAAATTTAGCTTCTTGCCAAAATTCTTTGTTGGGAATCCACGGGAAGTACCGTATAAATTTTGATAATTGACTTTGCGAGTGTCTTAATATGTGACATAAACAGCCATATCTTTTGACTGAATTGACGTAGAAGCTTAAAATTTCTTACACCGCCGAAAGACCGTAGACCTTAGTATGTGACATAAATTTCTAGCAGGTATGTCTAC
Source organism: Schistocerca serialis cubense (assembly GCF_023864345.2). Classification (NCBI taxonomy): domain Eukaryota; kingdom Metazoa; phylum Arthropoda; class Insecta; order Orthoptera; family Acrididae; genus Schistocerca; species Schistocerca serialis. The sequence goes on from NC_064643.1 coordinate 336,163,178, forward strand.
CTGTTACTGAGAAATTGGTTCCTAACAGCCAGACAGGCAAGCAATCGACTATCAAATGATAAAAAAATTGCTTTTTAGTGTGATGTAATTACAAATTAGCAATTTTCGGATTTTTCCTTTACTTGTACTGTGAAAGCTTGCTTCTTGCCAAATTTCTAGAGTCCATGTCAGCGGTAAGTACCTTGTAGGTTTTGATGTGTGAGTTTGTGAGCATAAAAATATGTGACATAAATGACGTAGCTTTTGGGTGCATTGACTTAGAGGCTCCAATTTCATATACAGCCAAGTGACTGTAGACTTTAGTATGTGACATAACTTTCAACTTGGTATGTCTTCCAATTCCGAAGAAGAAGGGATCCTAACAGACGGACAGACAGACAGTAGGATAACAGATGATCAAAAAAAATTTTTTCTTATAATCACAAATTAACAATTTTTGTGGGTTTCCCTTAGTTGTACTGTTAAACCTTTCCTCTTGCCAAATGTCAACGTGAAGTACCGTATAGGTTTCGATGAGTGGATTAGGGTGCGTCAAAATATGTAATATAAATGGACTATCTTTTGAGTGGACTGACTTAGATGCTTGAATTTTTTATACCGCCAAGGGACCGTGGGCCTAAGTACTTGACATAAATGTCAACTTGACACGTCTACCCTTTCCTGAGGGAAATAGCCGGACATACAGACAGACGGCCAACAAAGTGATCCTAAAAGGGTTCCGTGTATAACTGTATACCGATTGGGGTTCGGAACCAAAAAGTATAACTCAAAACTTTAAACGCGTTTTTCTCGAAACCGTGTTTATCAAATTGGCGGGAAACATAACTTGAGAATGGCACATAAGATTTTATAGGAATTTGTTACTGGCATTGTGAATTGAATTCTCTATCGGCGTATTCAGCTGTTTTGCGGTATCTTCAAAAGTCTATTTTCGGTCTCGACTTTTTGGGCGAAGAAAATGAAATTTATTTCAACACGTAACCATTTTGTTAGAACTGAATATTTTTCTATTATTTTACATACGCTGACAGAAAATATATTGAAAATTGAATAAAATGTCCTCGGGTTTCAAACCGCGTCAGTTGCTTAAAACTACACGAGCTTTCGGCCAAGCACTCTTTAGCCATTGTAAGTGGTATTGTAAGTAGGCTGTTTATGTTTTCTTATTGGCAACGTTACGTAGCGCACTGTATGAAAATCACTGGCTATGCTGTGTGCAGTCTGTGGCTAGTTTGCATTGTTGTCTGCCATTGTAGTGTTAGGCAGCGACAGCTGGATGTGAACAGCGCGTAGCGTTGCGCAGTTGGAGGTGAGCCGCCAGCAGTGGTGGATGTGGGGAGAGAAATGGCGGAGTTTTGATATTTGTAAGAATGGATGTTATGAACTCCTATATATATATTATGACTTTTGATGATATTAAGGTAAACACATTGTTTGTTCTCTATTAGTATCTTTCATTTGCTAACTATCCTTATCAGTAGTTAGTGCCTTCCGTAGTTTGAATCTTTTATTTAGCTAGCAGTAGTGGTGCTTGCTGTATTGCAGTAGTTCGAGTAACCAAGATTTTTGTGAGGTAAGTGATTTATGAAACGTATAGGTTAATGTTAGTCAGGGCCATTCTTTTGTAGGGATTTTTGAAAGTCAGATTGCGTTGCGCTGAAAATATTGTGTGTCAGTTTAAGCACAGTCATGTATAATTTTTCAAAAGGGGACGTTTCAGTATGACTGCCAGTGGGATGTTGGTGCGCCCTTATATACTCTAGCTGCCGGCTGTGACGTCACTGGTGTCCGTGACATTGACATATATGGGCATGTTTTGAGTCGGCGTTCGATGTGCCCTCTTCAACTGCGAGATCATTTTTCCTTTTTTTTTAGGACAGTAACTGTATGGTATTTGGTATCCAGGAAGTAACAGCGCCAACAATCTACGACGAGCTTCATTAAATTTAAATTCAGCCAACCGTGATACGCAGACCTTGGGAAAGTACCAGTTTACGTGTTGACATTGAGCCCTACAATACCAGATTATCCCTGTCTGTTGCGAGTGTAAAATGACATAAAAAGAATGAAGGTGGTAGTCTCCGTAACAAAAAGAGTAACTAGACAGGATAGATAACGGAAATTGTTGAAAAATGTTGCTGCTGAATGTAGTTCAAGCATTTACAAAGGGTTAATGACGTCAATGACTGGTTGCTGAATGAGAATGACGCTGGCTACGGTATCATTCGTGATGATGAAATTCTTGTCATTTGTTGGTCGGCAAACGGTGTTGACATTGAAAATGTTCAAATGTGTGTGAAATCTTATGGGACTTAGCTGCTAAGGCCATCAGTCCCTAAGCTTACACACTACTTAACCTAAATTATCCTAAGGACAAACACACACACCCGTGCCCGAGGGAGGACTCGAACCTAATCCCGCGCGGCGGTGTTGACATTGATGGTGGGTTAGCTGACGACATTGAAGCTTAATATGAAGGCATTAGGCCACAAACAGAAGTAATAACGCGCAGCTGGACCAAAATAGTGTTTTTTTTAGAACTCCAGGCGGAATCAACTTCGGCCGAAATAGTGAAATCTCTATGTGACCGTGTTGCATATACACGACATACGAATTTGGCTCAGAGTAAATTTACTGATTATTTCTGTGTACAAAACTATGTTTTCTTTCAACATCTGGTCAACAAATATGTGAAAATAATGTCCATCTGTGTGTTTACGTAAAATTAATGACACGTACCTATACCATTTCAGTTATTGTGATATAATTCTATGCAACTCAGAGCACTTTTCATAAATCGGAGATAGATTCGACTTGGTTCAAATGGAAACTGCTTTGTCGTCATAATTTAAATTATACGAATAAACATATAAAAGACTGTTTCTGTTGTAACATAACAGATGTCTTTGGACTACACAAAACTGCTTGAGATTATTAGTACATTTTCGTATTGATCTCTTAACATATCTTTATTTTATTGGGTTTATTCCTGTGGTTAAAGTTTTCTTATTTGGTGTATCTTTCAGAAATTTTTCCATCTTTACTACCATGCACTGAAAGTCAGAATCACCTCTTACATAACAGGTTTTGTGATGAATGGCTTCCATTAGCTAAACCTACGAAGTCTGATCTGAGAACGCTGCTGCTCTTTCTTTTTGACACTTCTTTAGAAAAGGTTTCTAAAGTTATTGTGATATAATTCTATGCAACTCAGAGCACTTTTCATAAATCGGAGATAGATTCGACTTGGTTCAAACTGCACTGTTTCTTGCCTAGGGTGATGGTACCAGCAGTGACTCACTGAGGCGGCAAGATACGTCAGTCGACTAACACAAGCACGCACACTCACTTAAATGCAACACGTGATTGCAGTCTGTGGCAGCTGTAGCCACTTTGCGAGACTGCAGTCATGTGTTGTGATTGTATTTCAATCGAAGCAGGAGGTCAAAATACCTTGCATATGACAAGTAGTTGTTAATTAATCAAAACATCGATAAAAACTTATCAGTAATTGCCATATTACTTTGCCTAGAACGAAACAAATTATAGTTTTGTAATCCTCTGATCAAACGGAATCGTTAGATGTGCGTTATAACAGCATTTTGTTAGGTTTTTATTTTTGCGTTTTTCTAGAGATTTTAGTTTGTCTGTTTTTAGCCCTTTCCACTCCTTTCAACTGGCTTTATTCAAAATATTATTAACACAGTTTGTATGCCACCTAAACGAGCAGTTTGTGAGGAATTCCCAGTGTCATTTGATTGCACTGGACTGTCTGCATTACTAGCCATCAACATAACTTAAATTTACAGCATACTTCATTTAAATCATAAGACGTGGCGTAATTGCGATGTAGGGTTTGCCTGATGCCATGAAAATGACGTCACTAGCCATTAGAATTAAAGCTTATGCCTCAGCTGGAGGAGTTTTGGTTCAACAAATGGCTCTGAGCACTATGGGACTTAAAATCTGAGGTCATCAGTCCCCTAGAACTTAGAACTACTTAAACATAACTAACCTAAGGACATCACACGCATCCATGCCCGAGGGAGGATTCGAACCTGCGACCGTAGCGGTCGCGCGGCTCCAGACTGAAGCGCCTAGAACAGCTCGGCCACACCGGCCGACGAGTTTTATTCAATTATTTATGTAGCGCTTGCGTGGGTGGTCGTTGCGGTGGGAGTCTTGGCAGTGCTTTATTGCGCGACAGATGTGCGAATGTTTGCAAGATGGCGCTGCACTGTTTCTTGCCTAGGGTGATGGTACCAGCAGTGGCTCACTGAGGCGGCAAGATACGTCAGTCGACTAACACAAGCACGCACACTCACTTACATGCAACACATGACTGCAGTCTGTGGCAGCTGTAGCCACTTTGCGAGACTGCAGTCATGTGTTGTGAGTTGCATTTACGTGAGTGTGCGTGCGTGTGTTTGTTGTCTGTTTCTGACAAAGGCCTTGTTGGCTGAAGGCTTATTTTGTGACAGTCTTTTTGTTGTGCCTATCTGCGACTCAGCGTCACCGCTATACGAAGTGTTTGTTACTTATGACGCTAAAAGATCACCTCAAACATACATATGAAGCTGTGGACCTGCAATCCTGGAAAGCAAACGACTACAAGAAAAGTATATCCACGGGAGTTGTGGTCTGAGGAATGTATTTTATTAGTGAGGGCTCCAAAAATGCCAATTAAAATAAACAATAAGTAGATCTCACCTTGCCATTCTAATTTTTTCTGAGTTTTCGGCGCTTAGGTTGATCCCGTGTCCCTCGACTTCGGTAAACCATTTGACACTGCAATCGCTGCCGTTTACTGAACAAAATACGAGCTTACCGAGTACCGCACGAGATTTTCGACTGGATTCAAGACTTCCCTGCAGACATAACTCAACATGTCGCTCTTAACAGGAGAAAGGATAATTTCAGGGTAACCCAAGGAAGTCCGATGGATCCGTTTAAAATATATATAAATGATACAGTGGAATGCATTGGAAGCTCTTTAAGGCTGTTCGCAGATGATGCACTTGTCCATAAGAAGGTAGCAATGGCAGAAGATAGCAACTACTTGCAGAAGAATCTAAAGAGGACTGATGAATGGTGCAGGCTCAGACAGTTGACCCAGAACGTAAATAAACGCAACGTGTTGAGCATACACGGGAGATGAAATCCACTACTGTACATACCGTATTGATGACAATTATCTGGAAAAAGTAACCATGTAACTATATCTAGGAGGTTCTATACGGGACGAATTAGAGTGGAATTACTAAATAAAACAAATATAAGGAAAGGCAGATGCCAGATTGAGACTAATAGGAAAAATCTTAAGGTAATGTAATTCATCTATTAAAGAAGTGGCATACAAGGCGCTTGTTTGATCGATTCTTGACTATTATTCATCAATCAGGGACATAAGACTGATAGAAGGGATAAAGAAGGTCCAACGAAGAGACGAAGAGCGACAAATTTCGTCCTGGGTCGTTTAGTCGGCGCGACAGCGTTTCAGAGATGTTCTACAAACTCCAGTGTGCAAGAACCCCCCTCCCGCACTCGTACTAAACGTCCAGAAATGTTTCAGTTTAACGGGTGAGTCCGTAGATGGTGGTTAAGGGGTGTACAGTTTTCCTATCCGAGTTTTGTGATAATTAAGCCAGTCCGTCCTTGAACTGACTTAGTCAGCAGCCACAAAAGCATTCTTCCTGCCTGTTATGTGGAGATGCTCTCGTAACTTCATGTCCCCATGCAGGGCCGTAACAGCGCCGTCTGATTCTGAAAGTGTAATAGTATTGTTTTGTTTTACGTAATGAAGCGGTAAGAAGGTTTTTTTGTGCAAATAATTTTTACCCTTGATGCCATTGTGGTGCGTGTATTTAAGAAACAGCGAAAAATGAACTTGTTCACACTGAATGTAAGCTATTAACGGTACGAGAGCATGGTCTAACGCATGACAAGATCGAAAGGCATTCTGCGACGATTGCTGACTATGGCGCACAGTCTGTAATTTGAGCATACAATCGGTATGGTTCGTAGAAGATCGTACAACTTTGCTTGCGTCAAAGTTATTCGTTTATTTATTAATATCCTGGCATTATTAAATTACTGAAAGATAGTGTTTATGACCCTTAGACTCCCCCTAATGTCTGAGTGGCAAAAGGCAACTTTTGTTAGCAAATATTTGTTAGTAAGAATTACTTGAGTCGTGCCAAATAAATGTACTTTCTCTACGTATCTCTTTGATGACTTCGCGAGCGACTTCTGCACCAGCACCTCATCCCATTGGCTCTGAAAGCGCCATATGGCCAGTTACCTCTGCTAGTCAGCGTGGGAACCTACCGCTCGCTCCTTAGTGCGTACGTACTGTAGCGCTGATACAAGTTACTTCACGTATGTGAAATAGTAAAATTAAGTGACATTGTAATTCTGTCAGAGACAGCAAAGGACTTGGAAGAGCATTGAACGGAATGGACAGTGTCTTGATAGGAGGGTATAAGATGAACATCAACAAAAGCAAAACAAGGATAATGGAATGTAGTCGAATTAAGTCGGGTGATGCTCAGGGAATTAGATTAGGAAATGAGACACTTAAAGTAGTAAAGGAGTTTTGCTATTTGGGGAACAAAATAACTGATGATGGTCGAAGTAGAGAGGATATAAAATGTAGACTGGCAATGGCAAGGAAAGCGTTTCTGGAGAAGAAAAATTTGTTAACATCAAGTATAGATTTAAATGTCAGGAAGTCATTTCTGAAAGTATTTGTACCGAGTTTAGCCATGTATGGAAGTGAAACGTGGACAATAAATAGTTTAGACAAGAAGAGGCAGCGTGGAGCGTAAAAATCGTAGAGGGAGACCAAGAAATGAATACACTGAGCAGATTCAGAAGGATGTAGGCTGCAGTAAGTACTGGGAGATGAAGAAGCTTGCACAGGATAGAGTAGCATGGAGAGCTGCATCAAACCAGTCTCACGACTGAAGACCACAACAACAACAAGTGTAATGCACTCTTATAAGCAAATAAGGGGTATCTTACAAGTGGCAGACGCTACAAGAAGAGTTGTGTGTCACAGAGAGGTTCGCTATTGAAATTTTGAGAAAGCACTTTGTGGTAGGAATCGGACAATATATTGCCTCCTCTTGCAAACGTCTCGCGAAATGACCACAGCGAGAAAATCCGATAAATTAAAGCTAATACAGATGCTTGCCGACAGTCATTCTGCTCACATACCCGAAACGGAACAGGGGAGTACCCTCCGCCATACGTCGTCAAATGGCTTGCGGAGTATTCATATACACTGAAGAGCCAAAGAAATTGTTACACTTGCCTAATATCGCGTAGGACCCCCGGCCCCCGCGAGCACGCAGAAATGCCGCAACACGACCTACCATGGACTCGTCTAATGTCTGAAGTAGTGCTGGAGGGAATTGACACCATGAATCCTGCATGGCTGTGCATAAATCCGTAAGAGTACAAGGGGATGAAGATCTCTTCTGAATAGCACGTTGCAAGGCATTCCAGATATGCTCAATAATGTTTATGTCTGGGGAGTTTGGTGGCCAGCGGAAGTGTGTAAACTCAGAAGAGCGTTCCTGAAGCCACTCAGCGTAGATTGAGGACGTGTAGGGTGTCGCATTGTCTTGCTGGAATTGCCCAAGTCTAACGGAAAGCACAATGGACATGAGCGGATGCCGGTGACCAGACAGGATGGTTACGTACCTGTCAACTGTCAAGAGTCGTATCTAGACGGACTTCCTCTCGATATAACTTGAAACGAGACTCGTCCGACCAGCCAACGTGTTTCCAGTCATTAAGAGTCCAATGTCGGTGCTGACGGACCTAGGCGAGGCGTAAAGCTTTGTGTCATGCAGTCATCAAGGGTACTCGAGCGAGCCATAGGCTCGAAAGCCCATACCAAAGGTGTTTCGTTGAATGGTACGCACACTGACACTGCTTGATAGCTCAACATTGAAGTCTACAGCAATAAGCGGAAGGGTTGCACTTCTGTCACGGTGAACGATTCTCTTTAGTCGATATTGGTCCCGTTCTTGCAGGATCTTTTTGCGGTAGCAGCGATGTCGTAGATTTGATGTTTTACCGGATTCCTGATATTGACGGTACACTCGTGAAACGATAGTACGGGAAAATCCCCACTTCATCTCTACCTCGGAGATGCCGTGTCCCATCGATCGTGCGCCGACTATAACACCACTTTCAAATTCACTTAAATCGTGGTAACTTGCCATTGTAGCAACAGTAACCTACCTAACAACTGAGCCAAACATTTGTTGTTTTATTTAGGCGTTGCCGACCGCAGCGCCGTATTCTACCTGTTTACATATCTCTGTCTTTGAATACGCAAGCCTATACCAGTTTCTTTGGTAGTTGTAGATATAGAGCTGTATTTTCCTTGCTTGGACGAGCTACGGCCTCACCTCGACCGGATATATAAGGTCCCACTGTAAAACATTTCTGAGTTGTTGTAGGCGACCTATGCCAATTCAAAATAAATTAAATAAAGTATTCTGAAAAGGAAATGCGGATCCTGAAGAAATCCTATTGTGGTGGAGGATGTAATTGGAGGGACTGCGCTAGCCGGAAACTCTGAACTCCTTTGGTTGAGCCGATTCCTCGAGCAGCCCTGTACGGTAACAAACGGAGTACGGTACACCGACGGTAGTGCTCTGAGGGCTGCGCCACAAGCAGGTCGATAGGGGAGGAGAAACAGCACGTGGGGCCGGAGACGGTCAGAAATAACCAGAAGCGACTGACCGACGCTGGTCAGCACGCCAGGTCACCGGGTCGCGCCGCGCTATATTTGCCAGAGACGCAGGCGGTCACAACTCCAGGTTATGCCGTGCGTCTAGAGGCGAGCGCCGGTTCGCTACCGCCCACATCACTCACAATCAGTTTAAAGGGGCCATCACACGCTCAGTATTTATTGCGCAATAATATTGTGTCAATATATTTCGCGAAAGTGCAAATCTGGAACGGCACAATATTACTGCGCAATATTTATACAAAGGGACGGACGCTGTACTGCAGCTGAGTTGTTTGCCTTGCAAAACACGAGCAGAAACTATATTGAACGGACAGAATATGTCGGTGAAGCTTGCAGTTAGCATCTCAGTCGACCCCGAGGTCATTCACTGCATAGTAGATTCGTAAACCACAACAACAACTACACTACTGGCCATTAAAATTGCTACACCTAGAAGAAATGCAGATGATAAACGGGTATTCATTGGATAAATATATTATACAAGAACTGACATGTGATTACATTCTCACGCAATTTGGGTGCACACATCCTGAGAAATCAGTACCCAGAACAACCACCTCTGTCCGTAATAACGGCCTTGATACGCCTGGGCATTGAGTCAAACAAGGCTTGGATGGCGTGTACAGGTACAGCTGCCCATGCAGCTTCAACACGATACCACAGTTCATCAAGAGTAGTGAGTGGCGTATTGTGACGACTCAATTGCTCGGCCACCATTGACAAGACATTTTCAGTTGGTGACAGCTATGGAGAATGTGCTGGTCAGGGCAGCAGTCGAACATTTTCTGTATCCAGAAAGGCCCGTACAGGACCTGCAACATGCAGTCGTGCATTATCCTTCTGAAATGTAGGGTTTCGAAGGGATCGAATGAAGGGTAGAGCCACGGGTCGTAACACATCTGAAATGTAACGTCCACTGTTCAAAGAGCCGTCAATGTCATTCGTGCACCCAGGTTCGTCGTTGAGTACACCATCGCAGGCGCGCCTGCCTGTGATGCAGGGTCAAGGGTAACAGCAGCCATGGTCTCCGAGCCGATAGTCCATGCTGCTGCAAACGTCGTCGAACTGTTCGTGCAGATGTTTGTTGTGTTGCAAACGTCCCCATCTGTTGACTCAGGGATCGAGACGTGGCTGTAAGATCCGTTACAGCCATATGGATAAGATGCCTGTCATCTCGACTGCTAGTGATACGAGGCCGTTGGGATCCAGTACGAGTACGGCGTTCCGTATTATCCTCCTGAACCCACCGATTCCATATTCTGCTAACGGTCTTTGGATCTCGGACAACGCGAGCAGCAATGTCGCGATACGATAAACCGCAATCGCGATAGGCTACAATCCGACCTTTATCAAAGTCGGAAACGTGACGGTACGCATTTCTCCTCCTTACACGAGGCATCCCAACAACATTTCACCAGGCAACCCCGGGCAACTGCTGTTTGTGTGTGAAAAATCGGTTGGAAACTTTCCTCGTGTCAGCACATTGCAGGTGTCGCCACCGGCGCCAATCTTGTGTGAATGATCTGAAAAGCTAATCATTCGCATATCGCAGCATCTTCTTCCAGTAGGTTAAATTTCGCGTCTGTAGCACGTCATCTTCGTGGTATAGCAATTTTAATGGCCAGTAGTGTATATACAAATTAAACAGTTGAACTGAATAACTTATCGTGTACATCAGCTGTTGTTTGTGAATTCTCTATTGTAACAACTATTGCAAACAAAATAAAACAATTATTTACGGATTACTGATTGAAAGCTTATGAGAAGGAGTTATTTCATTAGTGGTGCAAGTCTATTTTTGTTCATTTTAAGATACAGTGTCCTAAAGTTAAATGAGTGCTGAAAAATCTGCAGTTGAGATACCAGAAATATTCAAACTTATGGCTTCTTGCTAGAGATGAACCTTTCTTTCTGTTTGTTTAGATCGTTAATTTCAGAAGAATTATAGGCAGGAAAGTGGAGGTAATGGACTTCACTATTGAAGTAAGCCCTTCGTGTGGTCTTAAGTCCGTGGTGTGACAAAGAGTTGGAATAAAATAAATAAATAAATCAAATCGTGTGTTGACAGTAGTTCTGAAAACTGCTACAAATAAAATAAACGTTTTTGCTTATTGTCAGGACAGGATGGTCTGTAGTTTCCTCTCCTGCTACAACGATGATTTCGGTTCGCTCACTGGCCTGGTGCCTGTCTTTGAATTGGTCGCCACTTCGGCGACTTGCGTCTCCCTAACCTACCCCAGTTATCCAACCGGGAAATGGGACGTACCCTTTAATGTGAAATAAGAACCACGTGTCGCTTCTGGCGATTCCTCACATCGTTGAGAGGTGAAGGCTAGTTTAAAACACAGGCTGAAATATCCAACGTTCGACCGGGGCTCGATCTCTCGACCTCTTAGAATCCAGTCAAGCGGTGGACAACGAGGTATTCTAAACATTCAAAAATTTCATTTCTCAAAGTACTACTTAGTGCTTTAATATACATCCTCCGGCACACTCCCCTATCTTCTGTCATATTCTTTTTTCAGTTCTTTACGAAAGTTCGTTCGGAGTGAGCTGCCGTTTATTGCGCAATACTACCCTTTCACAGTACAATATATTGAGCAATATATTGGTAGAGCGTCTTTACTTAAAGCTCTGCTGTCTTCTTCAATATAGTGCACAAATTGTCAATATCACTCTCATGCGGTCAATATTATTGTGTGATGGCCTCTCAAAGGTGCGTTTACGCGGAACGTACACTGTAGCTCAAATGATTCTAATGGCTCTAAGAACTACGGAACTTAACATCTGAGGTCACCAGTCCCCTAGACTTAGAACTACTTAAACCTAACTAACCTAAGGACATCACACACATCCACGCCCGAGGCAGGATGCGAACCTGCGGCCGCAGCAGCAGCAGCCCGGTACCGGACTGAAGCTCCTAGAACCACTCTGCCACAGAGGCCGGCTACACTGAAGTGCCAAAGAAACTGGTACATATACCTTGGGTATAGGCAAGTATATTCAAATACAGAGATATGTAAACGGGCAGAATACGGTGCTGCGGTCAGCAAAGCCTATATAAGATAAAAAAGTATCTGGCGTATTTGTTGGATCGCTTACTGCTGCTAAAAGAGCAGGTTATCAAGATTTATGTGAGTTTATTACAGTCAGTGCACGAGCGGTGGGTCGCAGCATCTCAGAGGTAGCGATGAAGTGGGAATTTTCCCGTTAAACCATTTCGCGAGTGTACCGTGAATATCAGGAATCCGGTAAAACATCAAATCTCCGACATCGCTGCGGCCAGAAAAAGATCCTGCAAGAAAGAGACCAACGACGACTGAAGAGAATCATTCAACGTAACAGAAGTGCAAGCCTACCGCAAATTGCTGCAGATTTTAATGCTGGACTATCAACGAGTGTCAGCGTACGAACCAGTCTACAAATCATCATCGATATGGTCTTTCGGAGCCGAAGGCCAACTGGTGTAAATTTGATGACTGCATGACACATAGGTTTACGTCTCATCTTGGCCCGTCATCACCGACATTGGACTGTTGATGATTGGAAACATATTGCCTGGTCGGACGAGTCTCGTTTCAAATTGTATCGAGCGGATTGACGTGTACGGGTATGGAGACAACCTCATGAATTCATGGACCCTGCATGTAAGGAGGGGACTGTTCAAGCTGGTGGTGGTTCTGTAATGGTGTGGGATGCGTGCAATTGGAATGATATGGCACACCTGATACGCCCAGATACGACTCTGACAGGTGACACGTACGTAAGCATCCTGTCTGATAACCTGCATCCATTCATGTCCATTGTGCATTACGATGGACTTGGGCAATTCCAGTAGGATAATGCGACACCCCGCACGTCTATAATTGGCTCCAGGAACACTCTTCTGAGTATAAACACTTCCGCTGGCCACCAAACTCTCCAGACATGAACATTATTGGGGATGCCTTTCAACGTGCTGTTCAGAAGAGATCTCTACCCCCTCGTACTCTTACGGATTTATAGACAGCATTCATGGTTTCAGTTTCCTTCAGTGTATTTTAAGGCAATGTGTGGCTGCAATAGTGTTGCTGTCACCAGTGTTACGATGTGGCTGAGATAAAAAGCAATATTGCTGTATAGGAGGGCAATAGTGCTGATGGATCAGGTTGTCGCGATTGCCGAGATGTTGCCAGTGTTGTCCACCAAGGGTGCAGGATATTTCGCATCGCTGATCAATGTATACCTCTGTCCTTGTCTGTAAATGCTTCCCTCTCACGCTCAGCCTCGCTGGCTGTTTCTCACGCCGATGGCGCTGCAGCATCAAGTCGGGTAATCTGAGCGGTGAAATAATAGTATTTCGCTTCATAGCGAAATACGGCGCGCCTAGAAAGTAGAGAGACTCGCCCAAAACAGTGGAAGACGAAAGTAATACACACAAAAATTGAAATTTGAAGAATACATTCTTGCCTCTATAGTAGTAGAGAATCTGCAATACACAGCCATAACTTTATTCTGTATTTATTCTTAAGGCTTCTAAACGTTCTTGTAGCTTTTTCGTGTGCGTTATCGTGTTTGTGGGCAGCAAGTTTTTTTAAAATAAGAATTAATTGTCGTGCGATCTCAAGAACGTCTCGTTCAAGCAACTAGGGTTCTTAACTACTGCTTCCCCGCATTTTTACTCCTTAATGTAATTTGTCAGAAATTATATATCTCTTTTTCAGACCAACAAGTTAGCTCATGGAATAATACTCGAAATAAGAACAGTCTTGATAGTCACTTACTTTGGCCCATGTAAGTGTCCATTGTTCAGGAACACGTATTTTCAATAACGTGCAGGAAGCCCAAAAAATTCCCAACTAGTAATGAAGTTCATCATGTTTGTTGACATTGTCAACGTTGCAGACACGCGATCTGTCGCTAGTTTCTGCCACTCACGAGCTATCTCTACATCACAAAAAATATCTTGATTAGCATACTTGCAATAATGACTCAACACATAATTAAATAATTTTTTAAATGGCAACATCCATACAGAACGTTCAACTCTACATCGTTCATAACCAATCAAGCAGAACGAAGGTCATACAACTAATGAATTACACCGTTGAAATGTAGTAGCTCTCATTTAATCAGTATTTGTATTATCTCAAAGCAGTGATCATCATGAGTACGTTGTGTACGAGAATAGTACTGCAGTTGATGACTCCTTTTTATCGTGGTAATGGTTATCAACTGCAAAACTATTCTCATATAGCACGTTGTAGTGGCGTACTCATGATGATCTCTGCTACGAGATAATACAAATACTGAATAAACTGAGTCAGTCGCTAAATTTGACTGGTATAATGCCTTAGTTTTATGACCTTTGTTCTGCTTGATTGGTTATAAACGATGTAAACTTGTTTTACCTGTGCGTTCTATATGGATGCTGTTATTTTTTTTTAAAAATTAACGATTTGTTGAGCCGTTATGGTAATTATGCTATACAAGAATGTTTTTATGATCTGAAGATGGCTCGTGTGTTGCTGAAACTAGAAATAAAAATAAAAATTTATTTCCCCACTTGACTTAGAGGATTCTCAATTCTTAATTTAAAAGTAATGAAGTTCAGTTTAAGAGGAGCCTAAATAGTTTATCCGTGGCCATCTCGTTTTACTCCATTATCAGTTTTCTCAGTACAAGCGAGGAATGCACATCTTATTAACAATACCAAATAACATCAGTGTTATGTAAACTCTGACTCCTACACCTCTTCAGTGCAGTAACGTGATGAGCGCAATTTATTGCTGTAAACTGTTTTCCTTGTTTCGTGATACGTTACTAAAGTAGCCTAAGAATTATGATTATGAACCTTACTATGTGGCACATTAAACATGCTTTCTGACTAGTTTATTATTTCCTCTTAAATGGAAATATGTTTGAAATTGACGAAATATGTTTAAAATCGACTAATTTCTCAGCGGAGGGGGGAAGTTTCACTTAGGGTCTACGAAAGGAACATTATCACATACACACATCAAAAAAAGTTTTGCATCACCCCGGTTTCCAGAATACCTGAAGATAGACATTGGCTGTGGATCACAGACACAGTCCCTTTGACTGTTAAGAGATGTTACTAAAACCGCCCAAAGTTGTAAACAATCATGCATGAGCAGCGCCTATTAGACGGAGGTGGTCCTACAGCCGATCGGTTCCAGTCATTCCACCAGGAAGGAGGTACACGGCTCATGTTGTCTGTCGTTCAATCATGCCTAGACTGTCAATACCGCGATTCGATCGCGTCCGCAGTTACTTTGTGCCAGGAAGTTCTCTCAACAAGGAAAGTGTTCAGCCGTCTCGGAGTGAACCAAAGCGATGTTGTTCGGACATCGAGGAGATACAGTGAGACAGGAACTGTCAATGACATGCCTCGCTCATGCCACCCAAGGGCTACTACTGCAATGGATGACCGCCACCTACGGATTATGGCTCGGAGGAAGCCTGACAGCAACGTTGAATAACGTTTTCCGCGCAGCCACAGAACATCGTGTTACGATTCAAACTGTGCGAAAAAGGCTGCATGATGCGCAACTTCACTCCCGACGTCCATTGCGGGGTCCACCTTTGCAACCACGACACCATGCAGCGCTGTACAGATGGGCCTAACAATACGCCGAATGGACTGCTCCGGATTGGCATCACGTTCTCTTCACCGATGTTGCATATGCCTTCAACCAGACAATCGTCGGAGACGTGTTTGGAGGCAACTCGGTCAGGCTGAACGCTTTAGACGCACTGTCCAGCGAGTGCAGCAAGGTGGAGATTCCCTGCTGTTTTGGGGTGGCATTATGTGGGGCCGACGTACGCCGCTGTAACGGCTGTACGATACGTGAATGCCATCCTCCGACCGACAGTGCAACCACATCGGCAGCAAATTGGCGAGGCATTAGTCTTCGTGGACGACAATTCGCTCCCCTATCGTGCATATCTTGTGAATGGCTTCCTTCAGGATAACGACTTCGCTCGCCTAGATTGGCCAGCATGTTCTCCAGACATGAACCCTATCGAACATGTCTGGGATAGATTGAAAAGGGGCTGTTTATGGACAACGTGACCCACCAACCACTCTGAGGTATCAAAGTTGAATCGGCGTTGAGTATTGGGACAATCTGGACCAACAGTGCCTTGATGAACTTGTGGACAGTGTGCCACGACGAATACAGGCATGCATCAATGCAAGAGGACGTGCTACTGGGTATTAGAGGTACCGGTGTGTACAGCAATCTGGACCACCACCTCTGATGGTCTCGCTGTATGGTGGTACAACACGCAATATGTAGTTTTCGTGAGCAATAAAAAGGGCGGAAATAATGTTTATGTTGATCTCTGTTCCAATTTCTGTACAGGATCCGGACCTCTCGGAACAGAGGTGAGGTAAACTTTTTTTGATGTGTGTATTTTTTCTTTTCTTTTTGAAAATATGTGTTGTTGTTGTTGTTGTTGGTGGTGGTGGTGGTATGCTCTTCAATCCAGAGACTGGTTGGATGCAGCTCTCCATGCCATGCTGTCCTGTATAAGCTTCTTCATCTCCAAGTACCTGCTGCAACCTACATCCTTCTGAATCTGCTTAATGTGTTCATCTTTTGGTCTCCCTCTACGGTTTTTACCCTCCACGCTACCTTCCAGTACTAAATTGGTGATCGCTTGATGCCTCAGAATATGTCCTACCAACCAATCCCTTCTTTTAGTCAGATACTGCCACAAATTTCTCTTCTCTCCAGTTCTGTTAAATACCTCCTCATTAGTTATATAATATACCCACCTAATCTTCAGCATTCTTCTGTAGCACCACATTTCAAAAGCTTCTATTCTCTTCTTGTCTAAACTGTTCATCGTCCATGTTTCACTTCCATATATGGCTACACTCCATACAAATACTTTCAGCAAGGCCTTCTTGACACTTAAATCTATACTCGATGTTAACAAATTTCTCTTTTTCAGAAACGCTTTTCTTGCCAATGCCAGTGTACATTTTGTAGCCTGTATTATCCATGCGTTATGTATTCCTTTTTATGACTTATTCTACGAGGATCTCCTCACTATGGAGCTATGAAACGAAAAATACGTATGCTCTAATGTAAACAAGAGTGAAAATGTCGGCAACATGCACTGTGTGTTTTGTCTGCAAACAAACTTGGTTCATTCACACACGGTACTGGTTACTGACA
Organism: Schistocerca serialis cubense; assembly: GCF_023864345.2. Lineage (NCBI taxonomy): Eukaryota > Metazoa > Arthropoda > Insecta > Orthoptera > Acrididae > Schistocerca > Schistocerca serialis. Next base: position 336,180,137 of record NC_064643.1, read on the forward strand.
ACAGTAATACCCACTTTACTATTCGCTCACAAGCTTGCCTTCAGTACTGCTCGGTTCCGCCCCGAATTTGTGTTCCCAGCTGTGTTAGCTGTACGACAACGGTGATACACGGTAGTACTATGGATAGCTTTAGAGATGGAGAGTTGGCCGGTATGCATCTCGTGGTTCATCGAAAACACTGAAAGAGAGGCAGAACGGCGGAATGCTGAGCTCTTCCTGCAGTTTCGGCAATCACATTACTGCACTTTTTTTCATCTGCGTTTCGGGTAATAGGTTTTGGTGATTCCATACTACAGGATTTAACGCTGATGTGAAGTCATTTTCACAGAAAAAGGTAACAAATTGAATAAATCGTAACTAGGTTTTTATCATGAAACGTGCCCCCGACGATCACGGATGTCTCACACCAAAATCCTCACTAGATATAGCTGAACAACCTCCAAAATTTTGTCGGTGTATTTCGGATTGAACGTATACACTGATCATCCACAACATTATGACCGTCTATCTAATAGCCGGTATTTCCAATTTTGGCGTCGTGGCATGGAAGCAATAAGGCCTTGGTAGATCGCTGGAGAAAGATGGTTCTACATCTGCACAAATCAGTCACCTAATTCCTGTAAATTCCGGGGAAGGGGCGATGAGCTCTGACACCACGTTCATATCCCAGATGTGTTCGATCGGGTTCAGGTCTGGCGAGTTGGTGGGGCCAGCACATCAATTCGAATTCGCCACCTTGTTCCTCGAACAACGCCGTCATAGGCCTTGTGACATATCGCATTATGTTGTCGAAAAATGCCACTGCTGTTGGAAACACGGTCGTCATGAAGGGGTGCACGTTGCCTGAAACCAGTGTACGAGACACCTTATCCGTCCTTGTGTTTTCCATGAGCTCCACTGGACCCATTGATGCCCACATGAATGTTCCCCAGAGCATTATGGAGCCGTCGCCAACCAACATTCAGTGCCGATGGTCACGTGCCCATTTCAGTCGTAGTTGTCAATTGGTGTTAACATTGAGACCCGCATTGGTTGTCGGCTGCAGTGGCCCATCGTTAGGAGTGTTCGGTGCACTGTGCATTCAGATGCACTTGCACTCTGCCCAGCATTAAAGTTTGATGTTAGTTCCGGCACTGTTCGCCATCTGTCCAGTTTCACCAGTGTGCCCAGACTGCCGGCCGCGGTGGTCTAGTGGTTCTAGGCGCGCAGTCCGGAACCGCGGGACTGCTACGGTCGCAGGTTCGAATCCTGCCTCGGGCATGGATGTGTGTGATGTCCTTAGGTTAGTTAGGTTTAAGTAGTTCTAAGTTCTAGGGGACTGATGACCACAGATGTTAAGTCCCATAGTGCTCAGAGCCATTTTTTGTGCCCAGACTTCGACGTCCCGACACTAATGAGACGTGGCCCCTCAATCCCACGACGTCTGGATGCGGTTTCACCTTGGTTCCGCCACGTGTTGAGGCCACTCACTGCAGCACTGCACGAACACCCAACAAGTCGTGCAGTTCCCGAAATGCTCATCCCGGACGTCCTGGTCATCACAACCTGTCCTCGGTCAAACTCAGATGGATCGCGCGCCTTCCATATTCTGCAAACAGAGAGCACGCTCACTGATACTACATGCACCGGGCGAGTGTCTGACTAGCAATCAATCCTCACCAGGTGAGGCTGCTGTCGCCTGGACGTGTTTATACCGATAGCAGGTCGGTGGTCATAATGTTCTGGCTGATCATTGTACACAACTGACCATTAAAATTGGTACACCAAGAAGAAATGCAGATGATAAACGGGTATACGTTGGACAAATAGATTATACTAGAACTGGCATGTGATTACATTTTCACGCAATTTGGGTGCATAGATCCTGAGAAATCAGTACCCAGAACAACCACCTCTGGCCGTAATAACGCCCTTGATACGCCTGGGCATTGAGTCAAACAGAGCTTGGATGGCGAGTGCAGGTACAGGTGCATGCAGATTCAACACGATACCACAGTTCATCAAGAGTAGTGACTGGCGTATTGCGACGAGCCAGTTGCTCGGCCACCATTGACGAGACGTTTTCAATTGGTGAGAGATCTGGAGATTGTGCTGGTCAGGGCAGCAGTACAACATTTTCTGTATCCAGAAAGGACCTACAACATGCGGTCGTGCGTTATCCTGCTGAAATGTAGGGTTTCGCAGGGATCGAATGAAGGGTAGAAATGTAACGTCGACTGTTCAAAGTGCCGTCAATGCGAACAAGAGGTGACCAAGACGTGTAACCAATGGCACCCCACACCATCACGCCGTGTGATACGCCAGTATGGCGATGACGAATACACGCTTCCAATGTGCGTTCACCGCGATTTCGCCAAACACGGATGCGACCATCATGATGCTGTAAACAGAACCTGGATTCATCCGAAAAAAAATGACGTTTTGCCATTCGTGCACCCAGGTTTGTCGTTGAGTACACCATCACAGGCGCTCCTGTCTGTCATGCAGCGTCTAGGGTAACCGCAGCCACGGTCTCCGAGCTGATAGTCCATGCTGCTGCGAACATCGTCGAACTGTTCGTGCAGATGGTTGTTGTCTTGCAAACGTCTCCATCTGTTGACTCAGGGATCGAGACGTGTCTGCAAGATCCGATACAGCCATGCGGGTAAGATGCCTGTCATCTCGACTGCTAGTGATACGAGGCCGTTGGGATCCAGCACGACGTTCCGTATTACCCTCCTGAACCCACCGATTCCATAATCTGCTAACAGTCATTGGATCTGGACCAACGCGAGCAGCAATGTCGCGATACGATAAACCGCAATAGCGATAGGCTACAATCTGACCTTTATCAAAGTCGGTTAACGTGATGGTACGCATTTCTCCTCCTTACATGAGGCATCACAATAACGTGTCACCAGGCAACGCCGGTCAACTGCTGTTTGTGTATGAGAAATCGGTTGGAAACTTTCCTCATGTCAGCACGTTGTAGGTCTCGCCATCGGCGCCAACCTTGTGTGAATGCTCTGAGAAGCTAATCATTTGCATATCACAGCATCTTCTTCCTGTCGGTTAAATTTCGCGTCTGTAGCATGTCATCTTCGAGGTGTAGTAATTTTTCAAAAATGTGTGAAATCTTATGGGGCTTAACGCTAAGGTCATCAGTCCCTAAGCTTACACACTACTTTACCTAAATTATCCTAAAGATAAACACACACACCCATGCCGGAGGGAGGACTCGAACCTCCGCCAGGATCAGCCGCACAGTCCATGACTGGAGCGCCTTTAGACCGCTCGGCTAATCCCACGTCTGTAGCAATTCTAATGGGCAGTAGTGTATATTCTCTGTGAGTCGCTGTGAAGTTCGTGGCAGAGAGTTGTGTTTATTGCGTCACATATTTGCGTTTCTTCCCGTTTCACCCACGAATGGAAGGTTGGTAGAACGTCTACTTGCATGCTCCTCTATGCGAACTGTCATTAGCTAACCAGATTTATTAATGCGAGGAGTATTTTTTAAATAAAGTCTGTATGTGATTGAAAGTGAGAATGACGCGATCGCCGCATTGCGCATGCGCGTTCTCTTCCAGTATGCTCTGCGCGCGTATAGACATTATTTGCAGACGTGTCGCCTGGTCGTACGCTGAGCTGGGGAAATTTATAATGATTGAAAAACTCGAACTACACACCGACCTGGAGATATGATTCGTAATTCTATTCCTGAGTGCAAGAAACTCCGGCGTGCGATACAGAACAAGCGGATTCGCCTATTGCCAGCTGGTGTAATGTTACTCTATGTCAGTGCAGGGCCACATGTTTCTGCACAAACACACAGTTTAATCATATCTTTGTATGGGAGCTAACCTAGAACCTCCACCATGCAACCTAGACCTTGCACCCAATGATTTTCACTTGCTTCGGTACTGGTGATCCACGGTGTGAAAACTAGTCATGGATTGGATTTCTTCACAGGCGGTAGATTTTTTGACGTCGGGATTCAAAAACAAAAAATTTTTGTAGAACAGCGAAAATTATGTGGAAAAGTAAATATAAATCTATATGGCTCTGAGCACTATGGGACTTAACATCTGTGGTCATCAGCCCTCTAGAACTTAGAACTACTTAAACCTAACTAACCTAAGGACATCACACACATCCATGCCCGAGGCAGAATTCGAACCTGCGACCGTAGCAGTCACGCGGATCCGGACTGAGCGCCTAGAACCGCGAGACCACCGCGGCCGGCTGTAAATCTATAGAATATGGAAAAAAGTGTATATTAACGATGTTAATAGTATTATTCGTCATATATTAAACTGGACCTTATTTAAAAAATATCTCTCCTAGGTCGGTTCTCGCAAGATGCATGTAAATATTTCTGTTACGCTCAAGCGAGAATCAGATAAGGGGGTGACTACTTACTCCGCCATTTTATTGTATACTCGGGCGATGCTCGCTCATATGGCAATAGGGCCATATTCAGATATTTACCGTGCAAGTGTTTTGGATGATGTCTCATACGTAGACAAACTGCCATTTCCCGGGACCTGCCAGTAAATAGTAGCTTTAACTGCAACTGAGCCTATATCGCCGTTTCACTTCCTGTTTTACCGAGAGAGGTGGCGCTGTAGTGAAGTACTGGGCTCGGAATTTGGGAGCACAAAGGATCCCGTCAGGTAAATTTAGTTTTCTTCCGGTAAAACGCTTAAGACAAATTCCAGGATGTTTTATTTGAAACGGGCACTGTCGGTTTTCCTGCCTCTCCTTTCCCAATACAAATTTGTGCCCCATCTCTAAAACCCATGTCGTCGACAGGATGTTACGTTATACTGTTCTTAGCTTCCTAAAACGTCGTGCCCCGAGCATTGTAATACTTTCCATCTCCATACTTCCAACAAAGAGCCGTGGATTAGTGCTGGGGCAGTGCTGAAATATTGATCAAACTGGGGAGGGAGAGGGGGGGGGGGAGGGAAGCCTTATGTTAAGTTTCGAGGTGAACAATGAAATAGATTTACTACTTCACGAAAAATGCCCCTGGGTACACTTAGTCATTATCCATTACACGTTATAGTTTTTAGTTTACTTTAATCTGACACTGAATTTATACGGCTGTGCATTTGACAGAGCAGGAAGTGAGTTCGTTTTGCAAAGATTTTTTTTCGCAGGGATTGGGGGAAATTAGTGGATGGAGAGAGAAAGAACTGCCTACACTGACGTTTGCTGGCTACGCTCTTAATTTTGTGCCTTGATTAGAAATAACAGCTGAAATAGGTACAACACCTATTTCCGACATTGAAAGTACCTGACCTCGAACGCTCAAAGAAGCGCGCAAAAGTGCGTAGAATATAAATCGCTCGTCCCAAAGCATCATTATGAGACATATGCATGGAAAACGCAGCTGTTGCAAGCTAGTGCCATTCAACGGTGGCATGTTGTGCATGCACTAACAAGTACTTTGGTTGTGTGGATCCTACAGTTGCAGTAGAAGGCCGTACTTTGGACTGTTCGGCTGTGAGTTCAGAGTTTCAAAAGTGTACATCCGCATCATAAGGCGAAATCATCCCATGAGTGCAATTAAAATTTCAGAGGGAAAGTTGCGATATGTTGTATATTAAAAGTAAGTTACACAGTCGTCATCATCAGACTTCACTCCGTCTACACAGTTACCTTTCTGCATAACTTACAACATGCTTGGCAATAGACGGGTTACGACGCTGACGTACCGATACCATCGTTCGAAAGTGCAATTAGTGTGAAGTTTTATACTGTACTGCTTGAACAGAGAAGCGATGTTGGATGTGTAAAAAAAGTGGCTTCAGTCAAGTATGCGTATTGTACTGCTACACTTTGCTTATAGCATTTCACTGAAATCACACACAACCGTGCGCGGCCCCACTCTGCTGTCTGTTGTGGTTCGGAACGGCGCCGATACAGTGCAATTAGCGCCATCGGCCGTAACGGTAGTGAGACGACGCTGACCTAAAGGAAACCTATTCTGCGCTTAATAATGAGTGCAAATCTTCTTACGAGATTGGTAAAGTATTCGGTAGACCTAGATCGACGGTCCAGTCGATAATAGATCGATTTTGCGCAACAAAATCATTAAGAAACCAACCACGTACCGGACGCCCTCACACTTTGACTGATGCAGACGTGAGATTCGTCGTGAGGGAAATGAAGAAGAAACCTAAAATCAGCGTTCCTAAGTTGGCTGGGGAGTTAGAGTCTAAGGAAGAGGAGGTATATGCTAACACAACCAGAAGTACCATCAAAACGTATGGGTATCCCGGCCGGGTAGCGCGTAAGAAATTTTGGGCCAGAGAACAGAATCGAAAGAAACGTCTTCATTTTGCGATGGAACATATAGTCAAAAAGGAAGACTTCTGGAATAGAGTAATATTTTCTGATGAGAGTAAATATAACGTATTCGGGTCGGATGGCAGGCGAATGGTGTGGTGTAAGAAGAATGCGGAGATGTTGCCACTCAACTTGTGCCAACGGTTAAACACAGTGGTGGCTCCCTGATGCTGTAGGGCTGTATGAGTGCTGCAGGTGTTGGTAAATTACATTTCATAGAAGGTACAATGGATCACCACATGTATTTCAACATTTTAAAGGACAATCTAAATCCTAGCGCCGAAAAATTAGGTCTGCAAGGAAATTACACTTTTCAACACTCCTCCTCAGAGCCCACACATTAATCCTATTGAACACCTTTGGAAAGTACTGGAAGATAGCATCAGGAGAAGACACATTTCTAACAAGAGAGACCAAAAAGAAGCACTTCAAGGTGCATGGGACAAAATTCCAGCCTCTCTTACGGAAAGTCTGCAGCTCGTGGTCGTGCGGTAGCGTCCTCGCTTCCCACGCCCGGGTTCCCGAGTTCGATTCCCGGCGGGGTCAGGGATTTTCTCTGCCTCGTGATGACTGGGCGTTGTGTGATGTCCTTAGGTTAGTTAGATTTAAGTAGTTCTAAGTTCTAGGGGACTGATGACCATAGATGTTAAGTCCCATAGTGCTCAGAACCATTTGAACCATTTTCTTACGGAAAACTTGCTCAGTCGTTGCCCCGACGACTACAAGCAGTAATAGCTGCAAAGGGAAACTAAATCTTAATTTTTGTTTTTGAAATCATATTTTCAGATTGTAAATTAAAAAATATACTTTTTGAAGTAGACCTTGAATAAATTCTCCATTTTGTGAAATCTGCATATCGCTATAGATGTATTTATTTCATTGTCCATCAATAAAAATGACTTACCAAGGTTCGTTGCATATGATTGGATGTTCACATTTTATGTTCCCTTCCTTTCACGTGACATTTACTTAGTTTTTTTTAAAAAAGTTACAACTAGACGCCGGCCGAAGTGGCCGTGCGGTTAAAGGCGCGGCAGTCTGGAACCGCAAGACCGCTACGGTCGCAGGTTCGAATCCTGCCTCGGGCATGGATGTTTGTGATGTCCTTAGGTTAGTTAGGTTTAACTAGTTCTAAGTTCTAGGGGACTAATGACCTCAGCAGTTGAGTCCCATAGTGCTCAGAGCCATTTGAACCATTTTTTTTACAACTAGACGAATACTTTTTGGACTCACTGCACATAAGTCACGCCATTGAAATAAGTGTGTTTCCGGTCTTATTATATCGATAAAATGTTGCTTCGCGTTACCGAAGTACCTCTCTTTCACTTTGAATAGTTCATGATTTAAATGTCTTTTGCAGTAAGAAGCGTAGTTTCGCATGTGAATGCCTCATATTACTGTTTTTCAGATGAGTGATTTATATTCTAAGAACATTTTCGTGCGGTTTTGTGAATTCAGTCACGCACTTATGTTCTGAGAACAAAGAAAGAAAAGGGGGGGGGGGTGAGAGGGAGTAAGGAGGAATTCTAAGGAGGGATACAGGTCAAAGGCAGGTCGAAGTTCTAAAGTCGCACAGTTTAAGTTTGTCGTCCCTAGTGTACTAAAGTTTGCTTTAATGCAAAATGACAGCAATTACTGTGCAGCTCGACAGCTTGTAATATGGAAACGTGTCGACAGACATTCGTGTGAGGGTAATAGGTATACCTCATCAAACTGCGCCCAGCTTGTGTCGATGTAATCGCCAAACTTCTACTTGCAGCCACGTCCGTAAACTCCATCAGCGAGAAGCACTTAAATACGCCGGCGCCAAAGATTGGAGACTGCTCGCAAATAGCAAACTTACTCACTTGATTAGGTACTATTTGTCGCTCCAGACTAATGTGTCACTGTAAGAAGTGTTATTTTTTTTCTGAGGCTACTGGAAATTAAGAGAGATTTCCACGAGACGCCTTTCACTTCTCGGTAAAGCATCACCAGTGGTGATTTTCTAAACGTTTTGTATACATAACACGTCTTTTACATTTTAATTAGCCTACTGTCTCGTTAAAAACAGTTTTGCTTGCGAATGTCACATTTAGTATGTATTTATTGCTCCTTTCACTTCCAGTACTACCTTCTTTCGGTTTTTAGAAGGCCATTACTTCATTTCCTTTTTATACGCTCTTCTGTTTAATTTCGTAAAACTTTGTGTTATATGTGATTTTATACAAATTCTATTGTCTCTTTGCTTGTTTTGCTTTCAACGCTGTGTTACCTTGTCTTCATTTATGTCTCACGTGTTGTTTTAAAAGCAGTAAAAAGAGAGTATGGGAACTGAAATCAAGCTTTTTTCGACTGAAATCACCGCATGTAGAAATGTTTTCCCTACACAAAAGATTTACACAGTTACAACTGGTGGTGCTTTACCAAGAAAGGGAACACGTCAGGAACCAAATTTTCTTAATTTGTGGTACGCTTTACGTTAACGTTAGTTACTTTCGTTTTATTCCATCCCATTCTCTCTGCTCCGTCTTGGCGAATGTAACGCGAACAAATGCTAGCGTGGGTTTCAGTTTATCCTCGTCTAAAAAGAAGAGGGGAAAACTGGATACAATGGACTGATAGATTAATTTAAGAGGGAACGAACGCTGGCGTTTCGTGCCTTGCTTCATGAGCTCTGTAATTATCCTGAAGAATTCTTCCAGTACTTTTGAATAAGCTTGTCAACGTATTATGAACCAGAAGTGTGACTGAATAATTCGTTACAATATAATAACACTTTCTTCAGGAAATGAATTCAGCCTTTACAAATGTTGTCTGACACCACCAACTGTTGAAATAAAAATACTATTGCAACATTTCGCAAGTTCTTAATATTTTGTACTCACCACAAGATAATTCGCTGAGTAACAGTGGCAGAAGTAGAGGTCTGAAAAATTACAAAAGTTAAGGATGAAAAACAAACGCACTGCGGTTTTGTTCTAATAATATTTGTTCGTTTCGAACCAGGTTCCGTCTTACTCTGTCACTGTCAAGACAGAACTGACTATCTTTCGCAAGAGCGTGTATAAAACTAAACATAAGAAACAAAGATACTTTCAACACACATCGAATCTTTGCTCGTGACATAAGGTGAGAAATGTTCAACAAGGTGCTCATCGCTCATGTTACACATCACCATGTTAAATTACAGTTGTTGTGGTCTTCAATCCAAAGATGGTTTGATGCAGCTCTTCACGCTACTATGTTCTGTGCTAATCTCTTATCTCCGAGTAACTTATGCAACCTACATCCTTCTGAATCTGCTTACTGTATTCATCTCTTGGCGTCCCCCTACGGTTTTTATCCCCCACGCTTCCCTTTAGTACTAAATTGGTGATCCCCTGATGCCTCAGAATGTGTCCTGCCAACCGATCCTTTCTTCAAGTCAGGTTGTGCCACAAATTTCTTCTCTCCCCAATTCTATACAGTACCTCCTCATTAGTTACGTGATCCACCCATCCAATCTTGAGCATTCCTCTGTAGCACCACATTTCATAAGCTTCTATTCTCTTCTTGTCTAAACTGTTCATCATCCATGTTTCACTTATGGCCACACTCCACACAAATACTTTCAGAAAGGACTTCCTGACACTTAAATCTATACTCGATGTTAACAAATTTCTCTTCTTCAGAAACGCTTTTCTTGCCATTGCCAATCTACATTTTATATCCTTCCTATTTCGACCACCATCAGTTATTTTACTTACCAAATAGCAACCCTAATCAACTACTTTAAGTGTCTCGTTTTCCAATCTAATTCCCTCAGCATCATCTGATTTAATTCAACTTTATTCGATTATCCTCATTTTGCTTTTGTTGATGTTCATCTTATATCCTCTTTTCAAGAGACTGTCCATTCATTCAACTGGCCATGTACAGATTGCCTTGCAAGCGACTTTTCCACTCATTGCAAGTCTACGTTTATAACATTTGTATACTTAGAGAAAGCTTTTGTCAGCATTAAGTGGAATATTAGCTCAGAAATCCTGAATGCAGAGAGCGAAAGGCTATTTACAATCTGTACAGAGTCCAGACGGCAGGTACAAGAGTCGAGGGACACGAAAAGGAAGCAGTGGTTGAGAAGGGAGTGAGACATGGTTGTAGACTATCTGCGAAGTTATTCAATATGTACATTGAGCGATTAGTAAAGGGAACCAAAGAAAAATTTGAAGTGGAATTAAAGTTCAGGGCAAGAAGTAAACATCTTGAGGTTTGTCGATGATATTGTAGCTCTGTTAGAGACAGAAAAAGACCTGGAAGAGCAGTTGAACAGAATGAACTGTATCTCGAAAGGAGGACAGAAGATGAATCAACAAATGCAAGACAAGGATAATGAAATGCAGTCGAATCAAATCAAGTGATGCTGAGGGAATTAAACTAGAAAACGGAATATTTAGCAGTAGGAGATGAATTTTGCTATTTGGGCAGCAAAATAGTTGACGATGGCCGAAATATGTAAACTCTCAATGGCAAGAAAAGAGTTTCTGAAGAAGAGCAATTTAACATTGAGTATTGATTTTAGTGTCAGGAAGGCTTATCTAAAAGTATTTGCATGGAATGTAGCCATGTATGGAAGTGAAACATGGACGATAAAAAGATCAGACAAAAAGAGTGGCGTGTAAAGTTGTATCAAACCAGTCTTTAGACTAAAGACGACAACAAGAACAAAAACAACATAGTGCCGTTCTTGTCCTCTGCCTTTCAAGCTATACAGGGTGGTCCATTGATCGTGATCGGGCCAAATATCTCACGAAATAAGCGTCAAACGAAAAAACTACAAATAACGAAACTTGACTAGCTTGAAGGGGGAAACCAGAAGGCGCTATGGTTGGCCCGCTAGATGGTGTTGCCATAGGCCAAACGGATACCAACTGCGTTTTTTTAAAAATAGGAACCCCCATTCTATTACATATTCGTGTAGTACGTAAAGAAAAATTAATGTTTTAATTGGACCACTTTTTTCTCTTTGTCATAGATGGCGCTGTAATAGTCACAAACATAAGGCTCACAATTTTAGACTAACAGTTGGTATCAGGTAGATTTTTTAAATTAAAATACAGAAAGTAGGTACGTTTGAACATTTTATTTCGGTTGTTCCAATGTGGATCATGTACCTTTGTGAAATTATCACTTCTGAGAACGCATGCTGTTACAGAGTGATTACCTGTAAATACCACATTAATGCAATAAATGCTCAAAATGATGTCCGTCAACCTCAGTGCATTTGAAAATATTTGGAACGACATTCCTGTCTACAGCCAGTAGCTCGCCTTCCATAATGTTCGCACATGCATTGACAATGCGCTGACGCTTGTTGTCAGGCGTTGTCGGTGGATCACGATAGCAAATATCCTTCAAATTTCCCCACAGAAAGAAATCCGGGGGCGTCAGATCCGGTGAACGTGCGGGCCATGGTGTGGTGCTTCAACGACCAATCCACCTGTTATGAAATATGCTATTCAATACCGCTTCAATCGCACGCGAGCTATGAGCCGGACATCCATCATGTTGGAAGTACATCGCCATTCTGTCATGCAGTGAAACATCTTGTAGTAACATAGGTAGAACATTAGGTAGGAAATCAGCATACATTGCACCATTTAGATTTCCATTGATAAAATGGGGGCCAATTATCCTTCCTCCCATAATGCCGCACCATACATTAACCCGCCAAGGTCGCTGATATTCCACTTGTCGCAGCCTTCGTGGATTTTCCGTTGCCCAATGGTGTATATTATGCCGGTTTACGTTACCGCTGTTGGTGAATGAAGCTTCGTCGCTATATAGAACGCGTGCAAAAAATCTGTCATCGTTCAGTAACATCTCTTGTGCCCAGTGGCAGAACAGTGCACGACGTTCAAAGTCGTCGCCATGCAATTCATGGTGCATAGAAATATGGTACGGGTGCAGTCGATGTTGATGTACGTAGTATTCTCAACATCGACGTTTTTGAGATTCGCGATTCTCGCGCAATTTGTCTGCTACTGATGTGCGGATTAGCCGCGACAGCAGCTAAAACACCTACTTGGGCAATCATCATTTGTTGTAGGTCGTGGTTGACGCTTCACTTGTGCCTGAACACTTCCTGTTTCCTTAAAAAACGTAACTATCCCGCGAACGGTCCGGACACTTGGATGATGTCGTCCAGGATACCGAGCAGCATACATAGCACACCCCCGTTGGGCATTTTGACCACAATAGCCATTCATCAACACGATATCGATCTTTTCCGCAATTGGTAAACGGTCCATTTTAACACGGGCAATGTATCACGAAGCAAATACCTTCCGCACTGGCGGAATGTTACGTGATACCACGTACTTATACGTTTGTGACTATTACAGCGCCATGTATGAAAAAGCGGAAAAAGTGGTCCAACTAAAACATGCATATTTCTTTATGTACTGCACGAATATGTAATAAAAATGGGGGTTCTTATTTAGAAAAACGCAGTTGATATCCGTTTGACCTATCGCAGCGCCATCTAGTGGACCAACCATAGCGCCATCTGGTTTTCCCCTTCAAGCTGGACGAGTTTCGTTTGATGCTTATTTCGTGAGATATTTGGCCCGGTCACAATCAATGAACTACCCTGTATATACACTACTGGCCTTTAAATTGCTACACCACGAAGATGACGTGCTACAGACGCGAAATTTAACCGACCGGAAGAAGATGCTGTGAAATGCAAATGATCAGCTTTTCAGAGCATTCACACAAGGTTGGCGCCGGTGGCGACACCTACAACCTGCTGACATGAGGATAGTTTCCAACCGATTTCTCATACATAAACAGCAGTTGGCCGGCGTTGCCTGGTGGAACGTTGTTGTGATGCGGAGAAATGCGTACCATCACGTTTTCGACTTTGAAAAAGGTCGGATTGTAGCCTATAGCGATTGCGGTTTATCGTTGGTCGAGATCCAATGACTGTTAGCAGAATATGGAATCAGTGGGTTCAGGAGGATAATACGGAACGCCGTGCTGGACCCCAGCGGCCTCGTATCACTAGCAGTCGAGATGACAGGCATCTTATCCGCATGGCTGTAACGGATCGTGCAGCCACGTCTCGATCCCTGAGTCAACAGATGGGGACGTTTGCAAGACAACAACCATCTGCACGAATAGTTCGACGACGTTTGCAGTAGCATGGACTATCAGCTCGGAAACAGTGGCGGCAGTTACCCTTGAAGCTGGATCACAGACAGGAGCGCCTGCGATGGTGTACTCAACGACGAACCTGGGTGCACGAATGGCAAAACGTCATTTTTTCGGATGAATCCAGGTTCTGTTTACAGCATGATGATGGTCGCATCCGTGTTTGGCGACATCGCGGTGAACGCACATTGGAAGCGTGTATTCGTCATCGCCATACTGGCGTATGACCCGGCGTGATGGTATGGGGTGCCATTCGTTACACGTCTCGGTCACCTCTTGTTCGCATTGACGGCACTTTGAACAGTGGACGTTACAATTCAGATGTGTTACGACCCGCGGCTCTACCCTTCATTCGATCCCTGCGAAACTCTACATTTCAGCATGATAATGCACGACCGCATGTTACAAGTCCTGTACCGGCACTTTCTGGATACAGAAAATGTTCGACTGCTGCCCTGGCCAGCACATTCTCCAGATCTCTCACCAATTGAAAACGTCTGGTCAATGGTGGACGAGCAATTGGCTCGTCACAATACGCCAGTCACTACTCTTTTTGAACTGTGGTATCGGGTTGAAGCGGCATGGGCAGCTGTACCTGTACACGCCATCCAAGCTCTGTTTGACTCAATGCCCAGGCGTATCAAGGCCGTTATTACGGCTAGAGGTGGTTGTTCTGGGTACTGATTTCTCAGGATCTATACACCCAAGTTGCGTGAAAATGTAATCACATGTCAGTTCTAGTGTAATATATTTGTCCAATGAATTCCCATTTATCATCTGCATTTCTTCTTAGTGTAGCAATTTTAATGGCCAGTAGTGTAGATGCAATATTATTGCGCAATGAATACTGAGCGTGTGACGGGCTTTTCATATAGTACAATATATTGCACAATATACTGAACATCGTCAGTATTTTTAAAGCCCTGCAATTGCCATATTGTCTAAACCGATAATATCGTTCCCAGAGATATTACTGCGCAGTTGTCGGTATTGAGCAATAGCTATTGCGCGTGGTAAGGACCCCTTTGCGCATGTGGCATGCCCGGCGGCCCGAAGGCACTCTGGTGCAGTAGCTCCACGCTGAGTTGTTGGGGCCACGGAGTCCAGACGCAGACGTGGGACGGGCTGGCCAGAGCCGCTGGGTGGGGCGGTCACAGTGGGCGCAGCTATCGATCGCCTGTCTGCCAGCAGCAGGCGAGGTGCGCCGCGCGTCCTTTGGCAGCCACACGGCTGGCGTCGCCTAGCGTCGCGACGCCCACCGGCCGGCAGCCCCATTCAACTCGCAGACACGCGGGCCGCAGCCAGCCGCCGCGTCTTTCGCGCTCGCCTACTGTAGCTGCCCGCTCAACCTACAGTATACCAGCGGGGCGGAACTGTACTCCCACATTTTGTGAATATTGTAATCTAGTCAAGTACTTTATATTGAAAGTTATCTCTTTCGATTAGTTTTACTGTGCGACTGTAGGTGACTGTTGGTGGCAAAATTCAACTGCGAGACTGCACAAATGAACTCAACTGCCACAATATTAAGGAAGTCACGCCCTGTCTGGAACTTATTTTAATCACAAAATCTGACTACGAACTTTGATTAAATAATCTGTTCTCTGCAGAATTTTTCTTGGGTGGGTGTCAGCTGCTCTCGCAGCCACAGCGCGTCTCGACACCATAGCTGAAAAATCCAGGTAGAGAGACACGCAGAGGCGTAATGCGTTATCTAAAAACATTGCTATCATTCTTGGTTCATAAGTTTTTCGTAATAATTTTTAAATAAGTGAAAATTAATTGACTCTCTGGATGTGGACTAAAGAACTCAATTCCAATTCCATTTCCGTAGACTAAATGAAATTTAATAAGTTGAAAAATACTTAAGCTTTCTATGAAATCACGTAACAATAATCCAAGAATTAGAAGTGTTGAACTTAACATATGTAATCTACATCTATATACTTACTCCGCAATCCACCATACGGTGCGTGGCGGAGGGTACCTCGTACCACAACTAGCATCTTCTCTCCCTGTTCCACTCCCAAACAGAACGAGGGAAAAATGACTGCCTATATGCCTCTGTACGAGCCCTACTCTCTCTTATCTCATTTTTGTGGTCTTTCTGCGCAATACAAGTTGGCGGCAGTAAAATTGTACTGCAGTCAGCCTCAAATGCTGGTTCTCTAAATTTCCTCAGTAGCGATTCACGAAAAGAACGCCTCCTTTCCTCCAGAGACTCCCACCCGAGCTCCTGAAGCATTTCCGTAACACTCGCGTGATGATCTAACCTACCAGTAACAAATCTAGCAACCCGGCTCTGAATTGCTTCTATGTTCTCCCTCAATCCGACCTCATATGGATACCAAACGCTCGAGCAGTACTCAAGAATAGGTCGTATTAGTATTTTATAAGCGGTCTCCTTTATAGATGAACTACATCTTCCCAAAATTCTACCAATGAACCGAAGACGACTAACCGCCTTCCCCACAATTGCCATTGCATGCTTGTCCCACTTCATATCGCTCTGCAATGTTACGCCCAAATAGTTAATCGACGTGACTGTGTCAAGCGCTCCTTAAAAAAACCCAGAATTTAATTCTTAAATCTATTTATCTCTCAATGATCGACAAATCCTTACAAAAAATGAAAACCAAAAGATTCCTGATATCTGACGAACCAAGAATGCTGCATTTATCAAACCGCTGCCGCAAATGAAACTAACTTAATGACTACCCGTAATCAAAAATGTGTTCAAATGTGTGTGAAATCTTCATCAGTCCCTAAGCTTACGCACTACTTAACATAAATTATCCTAAGGACAAATACACACACCCATTCCTGAGGGAAGACTCTAACCTCCGCCGGGACCAGCCGCACAGTCCATGACTGCAACGCCTTAGACCGCTCTTTTTTTTTTTTCTTTAAATCTCATATTGTTCGCTTTTGTTCGTTGCATCTGCTCGGGGCTGACGTCGTAAGACATCCGTTTAAGTTCGTTGTTGATCGATTAACTCAGTTTTTTTTTTTTTTTATTACAGAGGGCAGCTAACCCTCTGACCGAACACGCTGAGCCACCGTGCCGGCAATCCCCGGCTGACTACCTATAATCCATTCTTCACAAATATTATCGTAGCAAAGTACAAATCTATTCCTCTTCTCTCCGGAGTGAGTCTTCTGCTCATACACAACATAATTCCAAAAATCTCCACTGTTTGTCCCTTCCTGCTACGAAACCAAAACTCAACTCTTAACATCTAGCGTCTCTCCTCTCTTCCCGTTCAACAGATAAATCTGGCGTGCATCTTCCCAGAACAAAGATCATCTCTGATTCATCTCTGTGCGGTGCAGCATCTCTTTCGAGGTTGTGCGCGGCGTGTCTTAGCAATTTTAGACATCAAAAACATAAAAAAAGTTCCTACAAAAATTGACACACACACCTCTCAATATTTTGAAATTTTGAAGAAAATATTTGTTTTCAATTAATGCTTCTACCAGATTCTTCAACTGTTTTAATTTCTTCTGTTGAACTTGATCCAAAAATTGAAGACGAATTAATGTAGATGCGACTTTTCACAACAAACGGCATACTCAGTATATTCAGGTTCTGCTGTCTACTTAGGCGTAAGATTCTGTTTAAAAAAGAGCGTTGTTAACAATTAATGTCAACAACTAACGAAATTTCAGTTTTTAATAGTTTTTTTTCTTTTTGTAGGGATTATGAAGTTGGGTAGTATCTGTTATTGAAAATACGTTGGGTGCTGCTAAAACCAAACTAAAAGATATTTCAGGACCTGGATCCACTTCCAACTCAGTATCTTCTTAATAACGGTAAGAAACAGTTAACGAAATTTGTATTTTTTTTTTAAAAAAAGGCTAGGTGCGAGAGTTCTGCACAAACTTAATTATGTATGTAGACATTTCATTCATCGAGAATCTCGACCATTATGCGTTGCAAGATTTTCGATAAAATTTTCATTTCAATAATATAAATGTGACATAAAGTCACGACAGAGGCAGACGACCATTATTATAATAATTTGTCGCTCTGCGTTGAGGTTGACTGGAACGCAATGGTAAAACTCAAACATCCGGCCAGGAAGGACTTTATTGCTCATATGACGCTTTTAGGAATTTATTCATCACCAGATGGAGTGCTGTAAGAAGATATGGATTTTTTTTTTTAAACGTTCAAATGGCTCTGAGCACATGGGAGATAACATCTGAGGTCATCAGTCCCCTAGAACTTAGAACTACTTAAACCTAACTAACCTAAGGACATCACACACATCCATGTCCGAGGCAGGATTCGAACCTGCGACCGTAGCATAGCAGTCGCGCGGTTCCGGACTGAAGCGCCTAGAACCGCTCGGCCACCACGACGGAGTTTCAAGTTGTATGTGTAAGAACAGACTAGTCTGCGAATGTTTCTTTTACATACAAGTCGAAACGCCATATCTAAGTGCAGCAATCGCTCCTTGGTATTCGCGCGAAGTGGTCGCGTGGTTTGAGGTGCAATGTGACGGATTGCGCAGCCCCTCCTGCCGGAGATTCGAGTCCTCCGTTGGGCATGGGTGTGTGTATTGTTCTTAGCATAAGTTAGTTTAGGTAGTGTGTAAGTGTAGGGGCCGATGACGTCAACAGTTTGGCTCCTTAAGTATTCACACATATTTGAACATTTTCTCCTTGATATCTAACGATGGATAAATTCCGATACGCTTCACATATGCTATCAAGTCATTCCTTGTCTGATGTTTGACTTTTACCATTGCGACCCAGTCAGCCTGAAAGCAGAACTACTGATTGTTTTAATTTAAAGTTTGACGCCGGATAATAAATGACAGAGGAAATTTTTTCTATCTTTCTTTCTTTCACTGGTGCCATGACCCGCGCTGACGCAGGGTCGGCATTGTTAGGAACGGATTTGGCAAGGTTAGTGGAAAGGGGTGGCCGGATGCCCTTCCTGCCGCCACCCCGTATCGTTCACTCTCGTTGTTTAATATACACTACTGGCCATTAAAATTGCTACTCCAAGAAGAAATGCAGATGATAAACGGGTATTCATTGGACGAATATATTATACTAGAACTGACATGTGATTACATTTTCACGCAAATTGGGTGAATAGATATTGAGAAATCAGTACCGAGAACAACCACCTCTGGCCGTAATAATGGCCTTGATACGCCAGGGCATTGAGTCAAACAGAGCTTGGATGGCGTGTACAGGTACAGCTGCCCATGCAGCGTCAACACGATACAACAGTGACAGTGACTGGCGTATTGTGACGAGTAAGTTGCTCGGCCACCATTGACCAGACGTTTTCATTTGGTGAGAGATCTGGAGAATGTGCTGGCCAGGGCAGCAGTCGAACATTTTCTGTATCCATATAGGCCCGTACAGGACCTGCAACATGCGGTCGTGCATTAGCCTGCTGAAATGTAGGGTTTCGCAGGGATCGAATGAAGGGTAGAGCCACGGGTCGTAACACATCTGAAATGTAACGTCCACTGTTCAAAGTGCCGTCAATGTGAACAAGAGGTGACCGAGACGTGTAACCAATGGCACCCCATACAATCACGCCGGGTGATACGCCAGTATGGCGATGACGAATACACGCTTCCAATGTGCGTTCACCGCGATGTCGCCAAACAAGGATGGGACCATCATGATGCTGTAAACAGAACCTGGATTCGTCCGTAAAAATGACGTTTTGCCATTCGTGCACCCAGGTTCGTCGTTGAGTACACCATCGCAGGCGCTCCTGTCTGTGATGCAAATGGTTCTGAGCACTATGGGACTTAACATCTATGGTCATCAGTCCCCTAGAACTACTTAATCCTAACTAACCTAAGGACATCACACAACACCCAGTCATCACGAGGCAGAGAAAATCCCTGACCCCTCCAGGAATCGAACCCGGGAACCCGGGCGCGGGAAGCGAGAACGCTACCGCACGACCACGAGCTGCGGAGTAGTCTGTGATGCAGCGTCAAGGGTAACCGCAGCCACAGTCTGCAGCTGATAGTCCATGCTGCTGCAACGTCGTGGAACTGTTCGTGCAGATGGTTGTTGTCATGCAAACGTCCCCATCTGTTGACTCAGGGATCGAGACATGGCTGCACGATCCGTTACAGGGTGCCTGTCATCTCGACTGGTAGTGATACGAGGACGTTGGGATCCAGCACGGCGCTCCGGATTAGCCTCCTGAACCCACCGATTCCATATTCTGCTAACATTCATTGGATTTCGATCAACGCGAGCAGCAATGTCGCGATACGATAAACCGCAATCGCGATAGGCTACAATCCGACCTTTATCAAAGTCGGAAACGTGATGGTACGCATTTCTCCTCCTTAGACGAGGCATGACAACAACGTTTCACCAGGCAACGCCGGTCAACTGCTGTTTGTGTATGAAAAATCGGTTGGAAAATTTCCTCATGTCAGCACGTTGTAGGTGTCGCCACCGGCGCCAACCTTATGTGAATGCTCTGAAAAGCTAATCATTTGCATATCACAGTATCTTCTTCCTGCCGGTTAAATTATGTGTCTGTAGCACGTCATCTTCATGGTGTAACAATTTTAATGGCCAGTAGTGTAAAAACCGTTTAATAACTGAATATGTGATACATTCAGTTCACGATAAGCGAATCCCTTATAACACGAATCAACCGAACAACATGAGCTACAAGTTAAAAGAAGAAACATAGAAGAAGGTGGCAAAGGGATTGCATTATGCAAATTGTACTAGTAATTATTTTATTTATTTCCTACGCACTTTCACAATAAACTTTGAGCATAAAAGATTAAACCTGTTTGCCAATGCAGTACTCTTACAGCCGCCAGCTGCCACTGAGCAGAGCATTAACATTAAGAAAAATCTGTCGAAACCGGTTGTCTTAAATAAACGAATATTTATGCTTGATGTTTTTATTAACAAAAGCTCCGCTCGTGCCTCTGCAGCTACATAGAGCAGGCGAGAGAAGCTGGTTGCTACTCTGTGGTCCTATGTCCCCCTCAGCGAGATCACTTGTCTTGACGTCATGTCTCGAGTCCGTAACTAGCCTTTAAATACAACAGTTATTGGAATATACACAAATATAATCTTGGGGTCCTGTGGACCCCAATGTATTTCTTCTTATATTTACCACATTTACGTATTTCTCATGTACATTTAATCGTGCTGAAACAATTTTTCGTTGGAAAACATGTCTTATCGAATTTTAGTAGCAATTTTCAAAAGATGTTACACTCTTATTTAGTAAAACGTATTGATTTCCAAAAAAATAAATAAAATTTGAAATTTTAAAAACTGGATTGAATCTAATTATATTTTCAGAAAGTACACAAAAAGTAAAATAATTTAGTGTTTTTGGAAAAGTGAAAGCATTTAAAGATTTTCTTATAATACCACACAAAAAAGATACTTTTTGCTACGAAAATTACCCAAATTCTCTTACATCATAGGTATAGGCTCCTATAAAATAGGTATAAACTGAAAACTAATTAAATCTGTTACCAGGACTTTTATTTACACACTATAAACTACATTTATTTCACATAGCGTTAAATTAATTTTAGATCATTCAATTCTAACAAAATTAAGTAACCGTTAAGTGAAAAATGTAAGAAAAATTGATTATTTGCCTCGAAGTGGTTTATGGCCTTTTTCTACTCCGTACAATCTCTGCAAACCATTGCACATTCACTGTTCTATCTTCAGTCCTCATCATACACGCAAAGGGTCTTTGGAACGCAGGAAACCAGGAACTCAATACATCAAATGCGCATTCGACTGTCTGAAGAACAAGAGAAAGCCTGTACCTAAAAACTTTATTTTTCTAATTATCAGTAACTCTACATTTAGGGTAGGGTCGCATCAAGTTTTTTAATAAGTAAAACGTAAGTAGTTCCATTCTGTTGACCAGGAAGTGATTCGCCTTGCGGAATATGTGGAGTCTCATCAATCAGGTTTTTTTCCAAATATTAAATGTGAAAACAGTTTGCGTCACTAATTCCGGCCCATTGAACCCACGTCTGTATTATGTAACCATTAAGACAACGGGCCAGGACTGTTTATAACTGAAATAAGAGGAAACAGATAACAGAGATTTTCACATGGTTACATGTTTCTCGTGAGCAGTTACAACGCTATTGCAAAACTTCGTTTAATTTCAAACTCGGAGTGGTGTGTTGGACGACTGATATGCGCTGAACTGTGGAGGCTCCGCTGCTGTGATACTGTGCACTTTAATTTTCACAAAGTCTTCACGTACCGCTGTGCGTTAATTGAAGCGCGCCATCAAGTCTAAATGCCCAGGAATATTGACGGACGGTGTGATTCTTATGCAGGATAACGCCCAGCCACATATTGCCAATGTCTTTTCGACTACGTTGCAGAAGCTTCGCCGGGAAGCCCTTACAGATCCTCAGCACAGTCCTGGTCTCTCTATATGGTCTTGCGCATCACAATCTGACTTCGATCACACATTATGCCGCACGTCATTTAAGTAAAAACATTACTAACAGGAAGCTGCCTGGTCTTTGCAAATTCGTTTAACAGCAAAACGTCTATGTTTGCTTCCTCACACATAAACGTATCTATTACAAATACCTATGCATGCCATTTTGTGGGGAATCAGAATTTATTGACAGAAGGAGCTATAGTCATGAGACCTGAGTCTTGCATACTTATCATTAATTGTCAACAAAATTCTCACATAATGGACTTTAAAACACTTCTAACAGTTGGTAATATAATCAGTTATTCGTTACTGCTAGATAGATGCTTCGAGGTGTTACTAAATCTTTTTTTAATTTAATTTTGTTGTTTTATATGCGACTGCTAAAAGTAAGTCTCTGTACTCGTTGCCACTACATAAACCATAAGGTGGCACAATATTACTGTCCCTCGCCACTGCAGTAAAAAACATACCTTAGATTTGATTGAAAACACTACGAATCAGTTAACTGTTAAAATAATTCAAAATACTGTTAAAATTATTTACACATTCGGCAGTGTCGTATGAAAAGAAAACGTAATTTGCTAATTTTTATACCCTTTAGGGAAAATGACACCTTGAGACCTTTTCAGAAGAGTCTTACCAAAACGAAGTTTTGTTTCATACAGCACTAACGAATGTAAACGGCTTTAGTATTTGGCAGTGATGTAAATAACTTTGACAAT
This sequence comes from Schistocerca serialis cubense, assembly GCF_023864345.2. Lineage (NCBI taxonomy): Eukaryota > Metazoa > Arthropoda > Insecta > Orthoptera > Acrididae > Schistocerca > Schistocerca serialis. The sequence continues at coordinate 336,202,817 of NC_064643.1, forward strand.
TCACAGATTCGTGTGGCACAGGCGTTTTAATCAAATATGTGGACTGGTTTCTATTACAGTGACGAGACAGAGATCTTTCACTTCATGAGTTGTTCAATGGCAACGAATATACAGGCAATTTTTGACTATGGCATACGACACAACAAATAACATTTTTAAGAGAAATTCAGTTTCACCTCGAAGCGCTCACCTAGCGATAACTAACAAATGATTCCAGTAACGGTTGCAGATAAACATTCATCACGTAAGAGTTTAATTGTGTGTTAACGGCAAGAACATAAGACTGTGGTCACACGGCTTTAGCTCCCCCTATCAATGAACTTTGACTCTCTGCAAAATGACATTTCTAAATGTAGACTTTGGATGATGCATGTTCCCCCGCGATTTTGTAATAAAATGTTAAACGAATTTGCAAGGACTAGGAAGCTTGCTGTTAATAGTGTTTTTACCTACAAAACGTATTGTACAATGTGTGCCTGGAAGCAGATTGTGATGTGCACCATATACAGGGTATCCCAGGAGGAATGATCAATATTCAGGGATAAGACAGGAACGGTCATTCGAAGCAAAATAACTTCGTGTGGACGTTTACCTTATTCCGGATGGTTTCCGAGACGTAGCTAATGTTGGTTGTTATAAAACTGATGGCTTTACGCACAGGTGGCTTAAAAGGTACTTCACAAAGAGAGTGCAAAAATGTGTGCTGAATAACTCAATATACACTCATGCTCATAAATTAAGGATAATTGCAGAATGTGGTTCCACACAACGAGGCACTACACAAAACTGCCGCTAATAGCATAGGCACATAGGGAACACACACGACACAGATCTGTAAGTCCACGATATTGGTGATACGTTGAGAAAACTGTCCCAAAACACACGTTCTGCTAAACGACACTGTTTCCTGCGCATGTACCCCGACATCAAAAGGGATATGATCACCATGCACACGTACACAGGACGCACAACGGGTTGGCATACTCTGGATCAGGTGACCGAGCAGCTGCTGGGGTATAGCCTCCCATTATTGCCTGTCGGAGCTCCTGAACTGTCCTGGGGGTTTCAAGACGTGTATCGATACGTCGACTGCGAGCATCCCAGACGTGCTAGATGGGATTTAGGTCTGGAGAACAGGCAGGCCACTCCATTCGACTGATATCTTCTGTTTCAAGGTACTCCTCCACGACGGCAGCTCGATGGGGCTCGTGCGTTATCATCCATCGATAAGAAGGTGGGACCCACTGCACACCTGAAAAGGCGGACAAACTGGTGCAAAATGACGTCCCGATACACCTGACCTGTTACAGTTCCTCTGTCAAAGACATGCAGTGGTGCACGTGCACCAGTCATAATCCCACCCCACACCATCAAACCACGACCTCCATACAGGTACCTTTCAAGGACATTAAGGGGTTGGTATCTAGTTCCTGGTTCACGCCAGATGAAAACCCGGCGAGAATCACTGTTCAGACTATACCTGGACTCGTCCGTGGACATAACCTGGGACCACTGTTCCAATGACCATGTACTGCGTTCTTGACCTCAGGATTTACGGACTCTCCTGTGACCAGGGGTAAGTGGAATGCACCTTGCAGGTCTCCGGGCGAATAAACGATGTCTGTTGAGTTGTCTGTAGCCTGTGAGTCTGGAGACAACTGTTCCAGTGGCTGTGGTAAGGTCCCAAGCAAGGCTACTTGCAGTTCTCCGTGGCCGTCTGCAGGCACTGATGGTGAGATATCGGTCTTCTTGTCATGTTGTACAAAGTGGACGTCCCGTACTGTAGCGCCTGGACACGTTTCTTATCTGCTGGAATCGTTGCCATAATCTTGAGATCACACTTTGTGGCACACGGAGGGCTCGTGCTGCGACCTGTTGTGTTTGACAGGCCTCCAGTCGCCCTACTATTCTACCCCTCATAACGTCATCAGTATGTGTTCTTCGAGCCATTTTCAACACACAGTCACCAGTAGTACGTCTGAAAACGTCTGCACACTTACACGCTGCACTTGTACCAACACACCTCTACGTATGTGGATTGCTACCAGCGCCACCGTGCGACGACCGCAGGTCAAATGCACCGCATGGTCATACCCCGAGGTGATTTAAACCCGCAAACCGCCCACCAGAGCGTTGTTTCACCATGTATCAGCATTATCCCTAATTTGTGAGCATGGGTGTATTATGTAGTGGGGAGAAACCGCAAAGGGAATCCCATAGAGTCAATTTTGGATCCATTGTTATTCCTGTGGCAGAATGATAACTCGAGCAGAGAGGTTGAAAGCAATGAGGTCGGTTGGTCTTGCATAAGGCCCCTAAGAGGTTGTGTCTCATACGTGCGCGGCATTGTGCTGAAGACAAATGTGCATTAAAGGTGCTCTGTATCGGAAACCATTCTTCACAGAGCATACGAAATTTTTTGCTTCACGTAAGCGTTCTTGTCATATCCCTGAATAGTGGCCATTTCTCCTGGGTCTCCCTGTATAAGCGAGGTATGTGCAGCGACAGGCGAGGTATCATTCTAGCGACGATACGGGCCGCGAATCGGGAAATCCATTGAGATTTGCGACTTTGACAAAGGGCAGCTTGTTATGGCCCGGCGCCTGGGAAGGAGCATCTCGAAAACGGCTAGCCTGGCCAGCTGTTCGCGCTCTACAGCCGTGAGCGTATATGGGATGTGGTTGCAGGGTAAGATGTTGGGCGTCTGCGTGTCACGACAAGATCGTGGATGTCGGAAGCTTGCCCGATCTGTAAAGCAGGATAGGAGCCAGTGCAGGCTCAAGCATTATGGCGCCCACCGTTCAGTGCACATAGTTGAACATGAGGCACCTCAGGTTACCTGATCCCATAGTGACACAACGACATCGTCAGTTACGATTGCAGAGTGCATGAGAGCATCGACACTGGAAACATGACTGTTGATCTTATCCTACATTCTTCTGACCAGA